>NC_064641.1:801824748-802144748 GCF_023864345.2 Schistocerca serialis cubense
CAGCTGGCCTCTCGTCGGCAAATGATGCTGCCCCTCCTACACAACCAGGGACAGAGGCCGCAGCTGGCGACGAGCCAATGGAACCGGATCCGCCTCCCGACGGTTGTAGCATTGTTCCCTCGCAACCTGGCCCTCCGTGGCTGTCGAGGTGACCAGCTCTTCCCCGTCTCGTTCCCACAACTTTTTGACTAGCGATGGCGTTGTTTCATTCGAACATAAGAGGTATTCGATCTAATCGGAAGGAATTACGACTGCTCCTCCGCTTGCACTGTCCGCTCGTCCTTGGTCTCCAGGAAACCAAGTTGCGCCCGACTGACCGTATTGCCTTTACCCACTATACCTCGGAGCAGTATGACCTCACCCCTGTGGACGGTATCCCAGCTCACGGTGGGGTCATGTTGCTCGTTCAGGACGATGTCTATTACCGTCCCATCCCATTGACCACCCCACTCCAAGCAATAACTGTCCGCATTACTCATTCTGCTTTTACTTTTTCAGTTTGTACCATCTACACTCCACCGTCATCTGCTGTAAGTCGGGCTGACATGATGCACCTGATCGTTCAGCTTCCCCCGCCGTTTTTATTGTTTGGTGACTTCAATGCCCATTCCCCCGTTCGGGGCTCTCCTGCATCCTGTCAAAGAGGCTCACTCTCGGCGGATGTCTTCAACCATCTCAATCTTTTCTGCCTCAATACCAGCGCTCCGACTTTCCTCTCGGACTCCACTCATACCTACTCCCACTTGGACCTCTCGATCTGTTCTACCACTCTTGCCCGTCGGTTCGAGTGGTATGTCCTTTCTGACACCTATCCGAGCGACCACTTCCCCTGTGTCGTTCGTCTCCTGCGCCACACCCCATCCCCACGTCCTTCGAGCTGGAACATACCAAAAGCTGACTGGGGACTTTCCTCCTCCCTGGCGACTTTTCCGGACCACGATTTTCCCAGTTGTGACAGTCAGGTCGAATACCTCACGGCTGTTATCATCAATGCTGCCGAACGTTCCATTCCTCGTACTACTTCTTCTTCACGTCGCGTTTCCGTCCCCTGGTGGAACGAGGCTTGTAGGGACGCTATCCATGCTCGACGACTTGCTTTACGCACCTTTCGCCGCCATCCTACGTTGGCGAATTGTATAGAATACAAACGACTCCGAGCGCAATGCCGTAGAGTCATCAAAGACAGCAAAAAAGCTTGTTGGGCCTCTTTCACGAGCTCCTTTACCAGTTTTACTCCCTCTTCCGTCGTTTGGGGTAGCCTGCGCCGGCTGTCGGGCATTAAGGCCCACTCCTCGGTACCTGGCCTGACCTCAGGTAATGAGGTCCTTGTTGATCCTGTGGCTGTCTCCAACGCCTTTGGCCGTTTTTTCGCGGAGGTTTCAAGCTCCGCCCATTACCACCCTGCCTTCCTTCCCAGGAGAGAGGCAGAAGAGGCTCGGCGACCTTCCTTCCACTCGCTGAATCTGGAAACATCTAATGCCCCCTTTACTATGCGGGAACTCGAACGTGCGCTTGCACTGTCCTGGTCCTCTGCTTCGGGGCCAGATGCCATTCATGTTCAGATGCTGGCACACCTTTCTCCGGCGGGCAAAAGCTTCCTTCTTCGTACCTACAACCGCGTCTGGACCGAAGGTCAAGTCCCCATGCCTTGGCGTGACGCCGTTGTTGTTCCTATACCCAAACCCAGGAAGGATAGACACCTTCTAGTTACCGCCCCATTTCTCTTACAAGCTGTGTCTGTAAGGTGATGGAGCGCATGGTTAATGCTCGGTTAGTCTGGATTCTTGAATCTAGACGACTACTTACTAATGTCCAATGCGGCTTTCGTCGCCGCCGCTCCACTGTTGACCACCTTGTGACCTTGTTGACATTCATCATGAACAACTTTTTGCGAAGGCGCCAAATGGTAGCAGTGTTCTTTGACTTGGAGAAGGCTTATGATACCTGTTGGAGAGGAGGTATCCTCCGCACTATAAACAGGTGGGGACTACGTGGTCGCCTGCCCGTTTTTATTGATTCCTTTTTAACGGATCGAAAGTTTAGGGTACGTGTGGGTTCCGTATTGTCCGACGTCTTCCTCCAGGGGAACGGAGTGCCTCAGGGCTCCGTCTTGAGCGTAGCCCTTTTTGCCATCGTGATCAATCCAATTATGGATTGCTTTCCACCTAATGTCTCAGGCTCTCTCTTTGTCGATGACTTCGCGATCTACTGCAGTGCCCAGAGAACATGCCTCCTGGAGCGCTGCCTTCAGCGTTGTCTAGACAGCCTCTACTCATGGAGCGTGGCAAATGGCTTCCGGTTCTCTGAAGAGAAGACGGTTTGTATCAACTTTTGGCGATATAAAGCGTTCCTTCCGCCATCCTTACATCTCGGTCCCGTTGTTCTCCCATTCGTGGAAACAACTAAGTTTCTAGGGCTCACGTTGGACAGGAAACTGTGTTGGTCTCCACATGTCTCTTATTTGGCGGCGCGTTGTACACGTTCCCTTAATGTCCTCAGAGTTCTTAGCGGTTCATCTTGGGGAGCGGATCGCACTGTCCTGCTTCGCTTGTATTGGTCCATTGTCCGATCGAAGCTGGATTATGGGAGCTTCGTCTACTCGTCCGCTCGGCCATCCCTCTTACGCCGGCTCAACTCCATCCACCATCGGGGGATACGTCTTGCGACCGGAGCCTTCTACACTAGTCCTGTCGAGAGTCTTTATGCTGAAGCTGCCGAATTACCATTGACCTACCGGCGCGACATACTGCTGTGTCGGTATGCCTACCGGCTTTTGTCTATGCCCGACAACCTCTCTTACCAGTCCTTCTTCGCCGATTCTCTCGACCGTCAGTACGGGTTGTATGTGTCTGCCCTGCTGCCCCCCCCGGAGTCCGCTTCCGTCGCCTGCTTCGACAATTGGATTTTGCCCTCCCTACCACCTTCAGAGAGGGTGAGAGCCCGACACCACCTGGGCTCCAGGCTCCGGTTCATATTTATCTCGACCTCAGCTCACACCCGAAGCAGGGTACTCCGGCTGCAGTGTATTGCTCACGGTTTGTCAAACTTCGTGCTCGACTTGCCGGTCACACCTTTATTTACACCGATGGCTCCAAAACTGACGATGGTGTCGGGTGTGCCTTTGTCGTCGGGGCCGCCACCTTTAAATACCGACTCCTCGACCAATGTTCGAGCCTTACGGCCGAGCTTTTTGCTCTCCATCAGGCCGTTCAGTATGCCCGCCGCCACCGCCATTCATCGTATGTACTCTGCTCTGACTCACTCAGTGCTCTTCAGAGCCTTGGAGCTCCCTATCCGGTCCATCCCTTGATTCAACGGATACAGCAGTCCCTCCATTCTTTCGCTGATAATGGTGGTTCTGTCAGCTTTCTGTGGGTTCCCAGACATGTAGGAGTTCCTGGGAATGAGGCTGCGGATGCTGCAGCCAAGGCTGCAGTCCTCCTGCCTCGGCCAGCCTCCCATTGTGTCCCGTCATCTGACGTTCGTGGGGATGTTTGTAAGAGGCTTGTGTCGTTGTGGTGGGATGCTTGGTCGTCCCTCCAAGGAAACAAGCTCCGGGCAGTAAAACCGCTCCCAACTGCTTGGACAACCTCCTCCCGACCATCTCGGCGAGAGGAGGTCCTTCTGACCAGGTTGCAGATTGGGCATTGCCGGTTTAGCCACCGCTACCTGCTCTCCGGTGACCCAGCTCCGCAGTGCCCTTGTGGTCAGGCATTAACAGTGCGCCATGTTTTATTGTCGTGTCCCCGTTTTAGTCAATTTCGTGTTGTCCTGTCCCTGCCATCTACTTTACCAGATGTTTTAGCTGATGACGCTCGAGCAGCCGCCCGTATTCTGCGTTTTATAACTGTAACTGGTTTGTCCAATGACATCTAACCTTTTTACTTATTTTATCCGCATCTTTGTCAGGTCCTTCTGGTGTCCCCCCCCCATCCCCTTGAGTTTTAATAGATTCCATGTGCTCTAACAACAGTGACTGGGCGCTAATGACCTCAGCAGTTAAGCGTCCTTAAACCCCATCAAAAAAAAAAAAAAAAAACTGATGAGCAATACTCAAGTATAGGTCGAACGAGTGTTTTGTAAGCCACCTCCTTTGTTGGACTACATTTTCTAAGGACTCTCCCAATGAATCTCAACATGGTACCCGCCTTACCAACAATTTTTTATGATCATTGCACTTCAAATCGTTCCGCACGCATACTCCCAGATATTTTACAGAAGTAACTGCTACCAGTGTTTGTTCTGCTATCATATAATCATACAATAAAGGATCCTTCTTTCTATGTATTCGCAATACATTATGTTTGTATATGTTAAGGATCAGTTGCCACTCCCTGCACCAAGTGCCTATCCGCTGCCGATGTTCCTGCATTTCTCTGCAGTTTTCTAATGCTGCAACTTTTCTGCATACTACATCATCATCTGCGAAAAGCCACATGGAACTTTCTACTAGGTCATTCATATATATATATATATATATATATATATATATATATATATATATATATATATTTTGTGAAAAGCAATGGTCCCATATCAGACCCCTGTGGCACGCCAGAGGTTACTTTAACGTCTGTAGATGTCTCTCCATTGATAAGAACATGCTGTGTTCTGTTTGCTAAAAGCTCTTCAATTCAGCCACACAGCTGGTCTGATATTCCGTAGACTCTTACTTTATCAGGCGATAGTGCGGAACTGTATCGAACGCCTTCCAAAAGTCAAGGAAAATAGCATCTACCTGGGAGCCTGTATATAATATTTTCTGGGTCTCATGAACAAATAAAGTGAGTTGGGTCTCACACGATAGCTGTTTCCGGAATCCATGTTGATTCCTACAGAGTAGATTCTGCGTTTCCAAAAACATGATACTCGAGCAAAAAACATGTTCTAAAATTCTGCAACAGATGGACGTCAGAGATAAAGGTCTACAGTTTTGCGCATCTGCTCGACGACCCTTCTTGAAGACTGGGACTACCTAATTCGTTTAATGTTCAGCTGTGTGGCATGAATGTTGTGGATAATGCCTTCTGTAGTTGCTGACTTGACGAAAATACTAAAAGAATTTCTTGCATTTCCATTTCTCATGTATAATTATACATTCAAATATAAACTTAAATTTTATATATCCAGTTAAGGTGAAAATCTTCGAAGGTATTACGAAGTCCAGTTATTTCATCAGAATTTGCCATTGAAAAGAATAAATAGCACTAAAACCATTTTTACAGATGATAGATAGGGAAGTTAATAACGTTCAGTAAAATAGATTGTGATGTGATTATCGTCGCCCATTGCTCCAGCTAAACAGTATCACGTTGCTAATAATTTACTTTGTGACATGAATATCTTCTGGCATGAGAGAAGGAAATCTTTGGAGGAGATTAACTAGTTTGGCTACTAGCGCATTTGTATATTACCTCTGATAACTAATAAAAAGGAGGGAAGCAAGCAAGCTGAATGTGCGATTTTTATGTTTACTTATTAATTAGGTCCACAAGTTAAGATGAACATAAAGAGAATTTAAATACGTTGCGTATTTAGACATTATGAAACATACCATTCTATTTTTACCCAAGATGATAGCTCAAAGCAACATAAATTTAACAATTTCCTGCTGGCCGCGGTGGCCGAGTGGTTCTAGGCGCTCAGTCCGGAACCGCCCCACTGCTACGGTCGCAGGTTCGAATCCTGCCTCGGGCATGGATGTGTGTGATGTCGTTAGGTTTAAGTAGTTCTAAGTTCTAGGGGACTGATGACCATAGATGTTAAATCCCATAGTGCTCAGAGCCATTTTGAACAATTTCCCATCGGACCTTGACGGAAGACGGTATATTATAATAAAGGAGAACAATTCGTAATGTTCCACAATGTTTCAGAACATTACGAAGTGTTCCCCTCTTTAACACCAATATAATTCTTAACACTATAAGTTACTTTTATGTACATCAGGTTGTGCTCTAAACTTGGAAGCAAATGCATTCGTAACTTCACGGGACTCCACATTAGTATAAGGAAATGAACGTACTGTAACCAAATTTTTATAGTTTTGGATATTGTCTGTGATGGTTTTCGGTAATCGAAAGCACATTACTGATTTCGAAGCTGGGAATGTTCTCTGTATATTCATTCTTACACTCGGTTTAAAAGACTGCTGGAGCAGAAATGGTTTTTATATTCATCATTGCTTCTGTTGATAAGTCTTGTGTCGGTTTTGTGATTTGATGTGTCACACATGTAAGTGGACACAACCTCGGTGACTTTAGCTCTTAACGTATGAATCTCAGGTGTGTTTGCTGCAAAGAGGCAAAATCCTGATACACCATGTGCAGTTAACTTCCTAATAATTTAAAAATTTTTTGTAGAAAAGAAGAGAATCGAAGTGCCAGAAATGTGTAGCTATTGAAACAAGTTGAAAATCAGATGAGGTGATTGCAAAACCGAGGGTTAAATACAACATACAATAAAGGTCGCTGGGTACAACTGCTATTAAAAGACGAAGAGGTTGCCACAAGAGAGATATTCGCGATGGGCCACATCCAAGCGATTATCAACATCCTAAAACGGTTAAACTGTGTTCATTATATATATTATTTTCCTTTGCAAGTTAACGAATTTACTAAATCAATTACTTAAGTGCTGCTTTTAGTGCATTCATTACTAGGGAAACAGATGCTATTAGATACATTTATAGAACAAAACTGACAGCAGTTTCCCTACATTTGAACTACACATATTTTTCTGTAATGTCCCTACTGCCTTAGGTTTAAATCGAAGTAATCATACTTCAGATGTACACATTACATACGAATGTGGCACTCAACACTGGCTTAATCTTAAGGCTCTGGAATATCACATCAGTGACAGGTTTTTTCATCCATACTCTTATAAAGTATGCTACTAAGATACGACGGAGCAGGAAATTAACGGAGAAGTAAATTAGTGCAACTCGAAGTTAGGTACACTTCTTGTATCGTTCATACAACAAATCATCACTGAAATTGTAGTGGATATTGGTGGATGGAAGTTACGGTCTCACACCTGTTACCAAGGTAAAATTTCCAACTATGTCACATCAGATCTTATTCCCAGTGCTTGTTTTACATAATACTAATATGTTACGTCCATGGAAACTGGAATATAATTTAAAAAATAATCTTCGAAAATGCGTCAACAAAGACGTTAAGGTAGCATATTTGCTTTAGTTGTGAAGTAACAATTAGGGTACACCCTGAGCAGGTACTTAGACTTCGTGTTGGTTCTAGTGGCTAGAACCTCTTAAATTGGTCATCATTCAACAGTTACCAAGTCTCCAGAGGTTGGATGCGTTGTGCTGCCGTACTAGTTTTCTGAACGTTTGAATTCTGTTCTTTCAGATTCTCATTTTTAAAGACAACTTGCGTTTGTGATGCAGGGTCCTAGCTAATACGGCGCCGGAAACAGATCACGGCGTTTCCAATAAATGTCTTGAAAATGACTGCATAGCGCTTGACTCGAGAGAGATAGGAACTTGTGAAGTGTTATGCTCACAGCCAGCGCTTCCATTTTAAGAAATACCATTTTAGCACAGGTAGGGTCACTGTCCGGTAATATCCTATGCTGACAACAGCCTATTGCCGTACATATAAACGGGAATCCTTCCATCTTGGAAAGCGGTGTCTTTGTACTGTTAATTATCACAGATAAGCCCCATCGTAGGCTCAGTGCACTTAGCAATTTTATATCTGAAGTTGTATCATCAGCACAAGGAAGATGAGAGAATAAAGAAATTTGCCCTACACTGCGAATACAGGGTAGTAGGGAGGAAACGTGATCAAGCTTCTAGGTGATTCGGTGGTCTACAGAGTGCGAAATTCGGTAAAGAGAGCAACCACCTCTCACATTGTTAGGGCTAGATTCGAAATAAGTTCGGGTGGCAGACACAGCTGCATCATTCCATGTTGTTTAACCCTGCGCTCGGGCACTGGGTATGTCAGTGCCCGAGTGGGGCTCGGGTGCCATCTGGAATGTGTTTAGCCCTCTGGATCCACCAGTTATTGCGGCTGGCAAATGGCGGCGTCCCACTGTCGGTCAGGAGAAAGCGCTGGCCAAACCAACAGTCGAAAACACTCTGTATCGAGGTAGGTTGTACTAGCACGTTCAACAAGAGTTCATGGGTTGCGTCGTTTCAGATTACCTTTTCACATGACGGCAGTTAATGCGCCCAAATGAGTGCAGAACTGAGACACGTCAGAACAATGACGACGTGCAACACCGATGTCCAGTGCTACGACTGGTTGCGAGACAAGACAGCGGCGGTTGCCGTACCGACAGTCCTCGCTGCTCCATTGTCATCGCACTGTGTGGATATTTACCGGACTGTAAAAGAAAGCGCGTATTGTGACTGATAAAGGTACGTAAATTGTATGTAAGATGGTACCCGGCCGAGTGACGAACGTCTGTCCGCCCATGTGTTAGTGGCGCAGAGCAGCTGAGATCCAGCACGGCGTTGACGGTGGCCCTTATAAACCCACTGACACCGTACTCGCATGACAGTTCTGGGATCCTGACAAACACGAGTGGCAGTAGCAGAACAATAAACAGACCTCTCTTTAGGCTTCAATCATGCCTTAATTGTTTTCCCATGTTTTTCACCCCTCTTTGCATAGCAGGGAAAAACCGCTGGCATAAGCGACTTCGAGAAAAGGCAGATCGTTTGGCCTGACGTTTGCGAAGCTCCTCAGCTGGTGGCCTGCTACTGACTTCAGTACTTACGAAAGTATGTGAAGGACAATCATACCATGCGAAGGCGCGCGCCTTATCACGCAATGGTGATGCCGTGGGCCTGACTGCTCAAGAAGGCTGGTCGGATGGCTATCTGAGGTCGGTCGCATGACGGGGTACAGTGGTCGGCCCGCACAAATGTTTCGGAGCCCACCATTCAGCACACAACGTTGGACTTCGAGTTCGCAGCAGACCACCACCCCTACGTGAACCCACGTTCACCCACTGACATGGAGAATTAAGATTGTCGTGGTCACGGGACCATCTGGATTCAACCGTTGATGATGAGCAGGAACTGTCGGCTCTTCGGAAGAATCGCATTTGTGCCACACTAGGTCCATGGTCGTCTCCACGAACGCTGTACTCAAAGTGAACGCCAGCTCGAAACATGCAGCGCGCCTTGGATGCAAGCTGGTGGGAGCAGTATTATGTTATGGGTGGGATTTTCTTATGCTTGCAGGGAATGTACAGTACTAACAGAAGACACTGACAGCTGCGAACCACCTGCATCCCTTCTTGCTTGGCCGACCTCGTAGCCGAGCGGTTCTAGGCGCTTCAGTCCGGAACCTCGCTGCTGCTACGGTCGCAGGTTCGAATCCTGCCTCAGGCATGGATGTGTGTGATGCCCTTACGTAAGTGAGGTTTAAGTAGTTCCAAGTCTAGGGGACTGATGACCTCAGATGTTAAGGCCCATAGGGCAAGGAGCTATTTGAACCTTCTCGCTTGATGTCTACCCTGATGGTGATGTCATCTTTCAGCAGTATAATTGTCCATGTCTCGGAGCCAGAACCGTGATACAGTGGTTTGAGGAGCATTATAGTGAACTCGGTTTCCATAGTATTTACATCAGGCGGATCTAGTTGCCGAGACCGACCCATCTGGATCAGTAGGGCACGATACCCGCGTGCAAAATTCAGCGGCCCGTTATTTATGCCAATTACATGACCTGTACATAGATACTAATAACACATACATCCAGAAACTACCAATAAACTGTAGGGTGCCTGATCCGCAGAATCGGTGATGTATCGCTCCAAAGGGGGACAAACAAGCTATTAAGCAGGTGGTCGTAATGTTTTTGATCAACAGTGTAGTCCGCGCAGTAACAGTACAGATAGAACGGGAAACAGAAGATTACTGCTCACAACTGACTGGTCGAAAAGATGATAATCAAGTTAATGATTACATCTTTTCATTACTATTCCAAATACCTCAATCCTAACAAAACATTGTATAATGTGATGTTTTACTGGAACTAGCCGTGATTGCTGTCCAGAGACTTCTGTTCAGCAGAGTAGAAGGGCGCCAATATTTGTGGCAGTGACTATTTTTCTCGGCGAAATGGATTAAAATTTTGTCTACCTTTCTGTTTATTCACTGACTGATACGAATAAAATGAGATGGAGCTAACTCTTGAACGAATTTAAATCGTATAAAAGCTGTATGTGAATGAACGTTGACGATTCTAATATGCTCAGACGAACCTTAGATAGCTCTGATCTGTCGCGAACACGCGAACACTGACTACAGTGGAAAAAAATGATGTATCTTGCCCTTGGGTTGCACCTATAGCTATACAATCCACGTGCATTTCCCGAATGCACAAGATACGTCTACCTAGCTTTATCTTCTAACTATTGGCTTCGTACAGAGTAGTCTCGAGAGCCTAGTCTAAGTAACTGTTTCATGCACATCACTCGTTGCCTCTCTAAATCGTTTTACGTGATATTCTGAACGTTTTTCACCATGGAGCACGGATGGTGTATAGAACTGTCCTCCATTAGCCTCGAATGATCTGCATGTCGATGAGAAGTTCGCTCTGTCTTCCATCTCTCCTCCTCTCCTACTTAATCTCTCCCATTTTTCATGGGTACGCTAGTATTTACTTTCATTGTGGGCGGTTCTCTACGAAGTTTCGTGTTACGGACAGTTGATAAACAACTTTAACTTGACGACCTCTTGTTACCCGCTGGTCTGTACAAATTTAATAGGCAGACTGTTAAAGCTCTAACTAGCAGCGCTCCTGTTTGGAAGTCTGAATTACTTATTTATTCATGATTTATGTACACCTATGTTGGATAAATTTCTTTTAATTGCAGCCATAATTTAAATAACAAACTTTCATCAATATAACACAAGAACTACGTACAAGAAGTCAATAAAATCTTAATATTTGAGTTTCCTGTACCTCCAGCGTTCCGTGTGTTGTACGGTTATCAGTTGTTATTTACATTCAACGTTCCACTATTACTGTGGGCAGCCCGTGGATAAGCCTGCAGTGGCTACAAGTTGATTTCCTGTGTTGTGTGTTAATTATATGTTTCACATCATTTTACATGTGGTAGAATATGTAGTCGGCATAAAATTTCGAAAATTGAGAGATATCACTGAAAGGTAGTTCCAGGTATTTAGCTCGAAATTGTATCCACCGGATGACGCATGATACTGTGAAACGTTCTTCGCAGTTGTAAAGTAGTAAGGGTAAATTAACTGAAAATTATTTTTTTACGTTACGAATAATTCAGTAGACTAATTGAAAGACAATGCACTCGAGAATGCCGTATAGATTTACGAAATAAAGAGAAAATGCATAGCACAGTAAACAAATTTCATGACATAGAAATTGATCCTTACAGGAGTAATGCATAAAATAACTTCTATAGCAGTCACATACCTTGGTACCTCTCACAGTCTTCATATCTATTCCATCAACTATCTCCGTTGTATGTACTAATAACAACGGGTTACTTTTTTGGACATATTAATAATATACCCTTACCTGTTGGAGGTTCACCATCATCGCTACAAGGATTATCAATCGTAGAGGCATCAGTAAAAGCATGAGCGGCTCCAGACTGACTGACAGAACCATGGAGGAGTGCGACTCTCACGGATTGGTGGTGGTGGTGGTGGTGGTGGTGGTGGTGGTGGTGGTGGTGGTGGATATGGTACGCTTCATCGCGTGTCATCCATCCTGATGCCAACCATTCCGATCAGGGGCTCTCCCCATGCGTGCCACCCAGCCTCGGCAAAGGCCACCTGGCAGGATGGCCATTGCTGGGAGTCCCAATGTCCCAGGGGGATGGGAATCTACTCCTTGGCATACGTGGGGAGTTAACGGCGCAGGCATCAGCAGAGCGACCCCTGTGCAGTCAGGGGGCTACAACCAAAAGGGTACATGGCAGCCCCACCATGATGGACTGGCTACTGTGCTGGATACGAGGTGCAAAGAATTCCATGGTCACTGTCGGCGCAGAAAATGACATTGCATAGTGGGTAGAGGAAATTGCACCCAGGAAGGTGTACTCACTCAAGAGATGAAGGATGGTTGTGACTAGGTTAGTCGACGCAGGTAGGAATTCTTTGCTTGATGCAGGTAAATTCCCTGCAATGGTTTCGATGGCAACAGTGCTGGTTCAGTTGGCTGTTGGCCATCTGGAGCAGAAGTAGGTGACAAGAATAACTCACTTCTAGGTTGTGTAACAGGCGGTTCAAATCACTTTGATGATGGTGGTGGCGGTGCAGGTATGGAAGATCAGCAGACGGACTAGTACGGCGAGGTGAGATAGCTTTGCCAGACAAAGGAAACATCTTACCAAATTCGTGTGGTGGAGGTAATATTGGGTCTCCTCGAACCAGTGATGCCTGTTGTCAGTGATTGTGGTGTAGGTAGCTCAAATTGCTTTGCAGGTGTTTTATATGGTTTGAGAAAGGAATTTAAAAATGGAGGTGATGGCGATACAAACATTACCTGTATCTCAGGTAACGTGGATGGTGGTGGCAGTGGAGGTGGTTTTCCAGTGAGGTTGATAGGTGGCGAATGCTCGTTTCTGGCGTGTACCTGACCAGGTAATTTTAATGGCTGTGGTAAGGTAGTGGTGCATTAAGCTGATTTCTACTTGTAACTGCACTATGTGGTAAGATGTACTGGTTGTGAAACTGTTCTGGGTAGTGGTGGTATGTTACAGATACCCATTACAGAACGAACACCTGAAGGATCAAGTTTATTTTATAAGACAGGTGCTGATGGTAATTCGAAAGGTGGTAGTAGAGATCAAAGACGTGGTAGGATGACTGTAGGTGGCAGCATTTCACTTGGACCCAGCAGTGACGGTACTTCAGGATGATAATGTGGTGGGAAAGGCAGTTGGGGATGGCAGTGACTGCTGCTGGCCTGTAGCAGAGGGACAGAGTAAGGATTTCGGCAGTTCCAGGTTTAGAGACGATAGACGTAAGCTCTTCCGGTGCTTGTGGTATTATGGTGAGTGGTGCCGGAATACGTAATTGTCTTCCACCAGGAATGTGTGAAAGACCAGGAAGTGGCACTGTGTTCAACAGTGGCGGCTTAGCCACACTTGGGTTGGTGGGTAAGTCTGCGTGAGAGAAACGTGCAACCCTGCCTTTCGACCTGGGAGTGGGGATCACGCGTTTCCCAGTCACCTGTTACTCATCAGACGCATGGGCCGGTCTTCAGGAGCACACAGGGACCCAGTGTGCGAGTGTGGACCCAGGGGCGACGCTGGATGGCTGTTCAGACACCATGACAGTGCCATGTGTGGGCTGCGTCCCTGAGTGGGCAGGGGGGGGGGGGGAGCGGCGCTGATTATTGCCCAGAGGCCTCCAGGCTGCCAAGGCTGGAGGCCTGTGTCCCAGCGCCAGAGTAATTTTCAATAAGCTCTCAATCAGTCTCCAATACTCTTTCAGTATCTTCCCTGTTATGGGGGGTTCATATAATCGTCAAACATTTGATAAATGTCGCACATGTTCTTGAAAAGTATGACAGGAAAAAGTTCCCATCACTTCTCAACTTTCAATATACAGATATCCTCCTCCTGCACTGGTACCAATGCCAAAGGCACACGTATTTACATAAAAAGGAGCTCTGTTGTACTTTATTTAAAGCATTGTCTCTGCTTATAAATATCTGATCTGGAAGATTGATTTCTGGTCAGTTCGCTGTAAGAACATAGCCTGATTGTCGCGGAAGTTACAAGCCAGCATGTGAGATCTAATTCAGAATCCTAGGTACTTCGGTGTCAATCTGTTAGTTTTTGGTAATAAGTGAAAACTAAAGTAGAATATATTCAGATTTATTTGCCTGACTTTCAGTGGTTTTTTCATCGCTAGTACTAGCAACATTGTTCTAGTGCCATTATTACTAGCAATAACGTCAAATTTTGTGTACGTATGTTCTTCTCGCACGATGTATTTTCATTGGCACTTTCACTACTGTCACTGACACCTCAATTTTCCTCGATTTTCACATTTTTCCGTTTTTAGTTCTGTGTATCAGTACAATGTTCGATAATACTAGTTCCTGGAATTTGGTCATACCAAAGAACACATAAGAAAGCGATGGAGTAGAGCATGAGAACATTCATTCACCCTCCAATGCGTAAGGTTGTTCTTGTCGCCACTGCGTCCCTCGCACCACCACCACCACCACCACCACCAACCTCAGTGGGCTCGCCGGTCGTGGGGGGGGAGGGGGGGCGTGGGTGGGTGGTTCGTGGTTGGCTGCCACGGGCGCCAGCCTTTGCAGCATTTCTTCATTTCTTGCTGCATGTCTATCCTCTTGCTACTCCTTCTCCCCTTCCTTGGGAACATGTCTGGGGTGTTGCTGGGAATGTCCTGCATTGTCTGTTGCTGACATAATAACAGGCACACCTTTGTTTTTCTCTTCCTTTCTTCCTTTCTTCCTTTCTTCCTTTCTTCCTTTCTTCCTTTCTTCCTTTCTTCCTTTCTTCCTTTCTTCCTTTCTTCCTTTCTTCCTTTCTTCCTTTCTTCCTTTCTTCCTTTCTTCCTTTCTTCCTTTCTTCCTTTCTTCCTTTCTTCCTTTCTTCCTTTCTTCCTTTCTTCCTTTCTTCCTTTCTTCCTTTCTTCCTTTCTTCCTTTCTTCCTTTCTTCCTTTCTTCCTTTCTTCCTTTCTTCCTTTCTTCCTTTCTTCCTTTCTTCCTTTCTTCCTTTCTTCCTTTCTTCCTTTCTTCCTTTCTTCCTTTCTTCCTTTCTTCCTTTCTTCCTTTCTTCCTTTCTTTCTTCCTTTCTTCCTTTCCCTTCTCTCGTTCCTCCACCTCGGCGTTTGATGTTCCTCTTTTTCTTCTGCCTCCCTGTGTGCTCCTGAAGGCCGGCCCATGCGTCTGATGAGTAACAGGTCACTGGGTAATGCGTGATCCCCACTCCCATGTCGACAGGCAGGGCTGCACGTACCCCCTGTTACAGGACAGGCCCAGGCAGGGGTGATTGCATGAGCTGCAAGTTCCCAAATTGCCGACTGGTCCCTCTGTCAGGTGTTCAGGAGGTGTGACCTGAGGTGTGAAGAATCACCTAAAGTGGGTGTACTTCCTTGTGAAGGGAGCACGCCATTGGAGACGCTGAGAATCATGGGGATTTTCTCACTATGAGTCAATCATCTTCCTAACCAACGTCTACGAAATGTAAATGTGATGAGGCTAATGATTCAAAGACTCTCACCACTGCACCACGGCTCCTTGTGGTCGCACTTAATGAAGACAGTTAGTCGTTCACTACGATAAATCTGTTTATTATTCAGAACAGTGTTGATGCAATCGCCAGCCCTGTGAAATCCTGCTCTCGTTTACGGAATGGCACTTTGCTTTTGGAGACTACTACTGATTCTCAAGAACATCTGCTTGCTACCTCGCTTCTCCACAGCTGCCCTGTTCGTGTCAAGGCGCAGAGAACTGATTCTTCTTGTGGTGTAATTTACACCAGGCTGCTCGATGGTCTAACCGAGGGCGAAATCCAGTCTTAACTCTCTGATCAGGGTGTCATTGCCATCTGTCGTATAATGAAAAAGGTTGATTCCTCCTCAGTGCCCACATACACTCTTTCTCTGCTTTGACAGTGGTGCTTCCATCCAAGCTCAAAGCTGGCTTTGAAAATTATGGCCGTACATTCTAAATCAAATGCGTTGTTACCAGTGTCACCGTTTCAACCACACTAGAACGTCTAGTCGACACCTAGCCAAATTTGCAACCTGTGGTAGGGATGTGCATGAGGGCGATTGTCTGCCTGCTTCAGTGCTGTATCAACTGCAATGGCGGCCACGCCGCCGCCTCTCAGGATTGTCCTGTGTATCGTGATGAGCAGGCTGTTCAAGATAAATGGGTGAAGGAAAAAGTGCCATACCCAGTCGCTCGCAAGTTACTGGCTAGTGTTCTCCTGTCTGGCACCTATGCACCTATAGTTCTGTTCTTGTTATCTCTCGCTCCACGAAGTACATGGCCACACAGACAAGCTACCTCCAATTCAGCTCTAAGGTTATGAAATCGCTTATTGTCAAGGTAGCATCGCTATCCTCCCTTCCCCCCCCCCCCCTCTCGCGCGCCAGCTGTGCAACAAGCTGTCAATTTCTCGCCTCAATGGGCGAAGCCACCAGCTACACAACCAGTAGGCTGGAAATGACAGAACAAGTACTCCCGTGAAGAATTCCTCCAGCCAAACGACACCTTCACTCTAACTGGAAAGGGTCAGACAAGTTCAACGAAGGCAAACAGTCTTTCCCTTCACTGACTCAAAGATCCTCATCAACGGTGTCGCCACGCCGGCTGGCCTCAGTATCGCTAGTGCGCACCACCAACTGTTTTTCAGTGTTGGACTCTACAGACCGAATGCACAAGCAAGCCAATGAACGTGTTGGACCCCCATGGAGCAGGTACCTCCTGCTTCTGTGTCCTGCAGTAGCGACTCTCGACTGGCTGTCAATCGGCAGCTGCCAAGATGACACCCCTACGTTTACATCTCATCATGACACCCCTCAAATGGAATATTCGTAGTCTTTGGTCCAACAAAGAGGATCTACAGCTGCTCTTACAATCATAGCGTCCACTTGTACTCTGCCTTCAGGAAACGAAATAGCGTCATTGCGACCATTTTCAGCTCTCGCATTTCTTCCTGGTCCACTTCGACCATACCTCCCCCCCCCCCCCCCCCCCCCGCCCACCCCATCAAAGGACGGCATTCCATCCCGCGGGGGAGTCATGGTGCTCATCTGAGATGACATTCATAGTCAACTCAACTCTGGGACTATAAGTCTTCAGGCTGTTGCAGTTACCCTTTTCCTTCCTCACTTGACCTTTTCCCTTCTTAATGTCTTCATGCCTCCATCATTCGGTGTCAGCAGGACGTAATTCCTCCACCTTACTGGGATGCCACCTCACCGTTTTCTGCTGCTTCGTGACTTTAATGCACACTCTTTGGTGTTCGTCCAGAACCTGTCAGAGGTGCTCTCTTGGCTGACCTCAATCAATTTAACCTCGTCTGCCTTAACACAGAACCAAAGTTCCTTTCAGACCCAAAGCACACCTATACCCATTTGGACCTATCCTTCTGCACTGCTTCCTAGCCCATCGTCTCGAGTGGTCCGTTCCCTCTGACAGATACTCGTGGGACTATTTCACATGTGCTGTCCATTTGCTGACTCCTACCCGACCTGTGCCCACGCAGATGGCAGCTTTCTAAGGCCGACTGGAGGCCATATACCTCCCTGGCAACTTCCAATGAACATTTCCCCAGTTGAGATCACCAGGTACAAAATCTTGCTGTTTTACAATGGCAAACTGCATTCATTATAAGCAGTTGCGTGCATTTTTGCCGTCGCGTTCTTTGGGACAGCGAAAAAGCTAACTCGGTTTCATTCACTTGTTCTTCTAACAGTTCCAACCCCCTTTGACGGCTCTCTGGGACCAAGGTCCAACCCCAATTTCCAGCCTGACAGCAGCAGACCAAGTCATCGCCTTGGGCCGGCATTTTGCGGAGATTTCGGCTCCTTGCCTTCCTCTATAGGAAACGAGCGGAGGGGGCTCTGGTGATACCAATCTCTTCTCAGAATCGTGAGTGTGACAGTGATGCCTTTATTATGAGGGAGCTAGATCACGATCTCACTTCATCCATATTCTCCGCCCCAGGGCCAGACGATGTTCACATTCAGATGTTCAAGCATCTTTCTCTTGCTGGCAAGCACTTATTTCTTAATACGTACAACTGCATCTGGGCAGAGGGCACGTATCCCAAACGCTGGCGTGATGCCACTCACGTACCCATACTTAAACCCTGTAAGAACAAAAACCTTCCTTCTAGCTATCGCCAAATTTCTCTCATCAGCTGTGTTTCCAAGGTGATCGAACTTAGTAAATTGCCAGACGCGAGCTATCATACCAGTTACACGTCAATCCTAGCAACTGCACAGTGTATATCCCCAGGACGTTGTTATGCAGTTGACCACCCGTTACTTTGTCCACCCATATCATGAACGGTTTTCTGTGGAAGTCCCCAACTTTGGCAATGTTTTTCGATTTGGAGAAAGCGTATGACCTGCTGGAGGACTGGTATCCTTCGTACCCTCTACATGTGAGGATTCTGTAGCCGCCTGCCCCGATTTCTTCAGTAATTTTTAAAAGGCAGAGAGTTCAATGTCAGTTGGGGTTGTGCCTCGTCGGACACCTTTGTCCTAGAAAACGATGTGCTTCAGGGTTCCTTCCTGAGCGTCATCCTCTTTGGTATCGCCTTTAACACTAGTGGCCAGTCTCCTGCCAGGCATCACCGGCTCCCTTTCCATTGCAGATTTTTTCCATCTATGGTTATTCTCCACTGACCTGTCTCTTTCAGCGGTATCTTCAGCGGTGTTACTCGTGGAGCATCACCAATGGCTTTCGTTTTTCCACTGACAAAACCGTTTCTATGAACCTCTAGCGGTGGAATTGGTTTCTCCCGCAGTCTTTACATCTTCGGCCTGTTGCTCTTCCGTTATTGAATCCAGGAAATTCCTGGGTCTCACGCTCGATAGCAAACGTTCGTGTTCTCCCACGTGTCCTACCTGGCAGCCCACGGTACGTCATCCCTTAATGTCCTACTTGCCATCAGTGGTACTTCCTGGGGAGCAGATTGAATGACTCGCCTATATTTGTACTGGTCCCTTGTCCATTCGAAATTGGAATATAGGTGCTTTATGTATAAGCAGGTCCGTCCTTTCTAAACCATCTCAATACTATCCACCATCGTGGCTCCTTTTACACCATCCTGGTTGAAAGTCTGCATGCTAAAGCTGCCAGACTACCACTGTCCTACCGCAACGACTTTCTCCTCAGTAGATAAGCATGCCATTTGTTTGTCATGCATGGCCGCTTATCCACTTTCTCCTTCAGTGACCCTTTTGATAGCCACTACGGGGTGCTACCCTGTTCTGTTACCGCCTGGGGTTCGCTTTCATCTCTTGCTCTGGCAGCTTTACTTCACACTACCTGCAAGTTTCCCAGTGGGTGTAAATCCTGCACCACCTTTCCTTCATGCAACAGCCCGTGTTCACCTTGGCCTTCATTCGCTTCCTGAGGAAGCTATTCCAGCTTTGCTCTATCGTCTTCAGGTTAACAAACCTTCACACGGAACTAGGCGATAGTACCTTTGTGTACACTGATGTCTCTTAGACTGACCGCGGTATCTGGTGAGCAGTCATTATTGGCGCCGACGTTTCTTGCTATTGGGTTCCGAAACACTGCTCAGTATTTACAGCAGAACTCTTCGCCCTGTATCGTGTCACGGACTACATCCGGCAACACAAACTATTCGGTTGCGTCATCTGCTCCAACACTGTGCCCTCCAAAGCCACCGTTTGCTGTGCACCAACCGTCCTTAGTGCAATGGGTCCAGGAAATCTGTCACTTGTTCACTCCTGTTAGAGCCACTGTGATGTTCATATTGGTTCCCGGTTACCTCCGTCTGACAGGACGCAGCTGCCAAGGCCGCAGTCCTCGTACCTCAATCGGCTAATTCTTACATTCACTCCAATAATCTGTAGCCGTCTGTCAGCAGGTGGCGTCACTTCCATATCTCCACTGGGCCTCTCTTCACAGGAACGATCTCCGGGTTATTCGGGCCGTGAAGAGATCATTCTATCTAGGTTCTTTTTAGCCATCACCATTTATGCGGTGCTCTTCCAGCACTTTATGCCCATTGCAGTAAAAGTTTGACTGTCCATCTCCTGGCGGAATGTCCTTTTTTGTAATAGCTTACGTTCTCATTTGTGTTTGCTGTCTGCTATCGGCCATTTTAGAGAACGACGCGCTGGCTGTCGACTTCGTTTTACTTCTTACCCGTCGTAGCAATATAGCGAAGGCCAATTCATTTTACACTACTGGCCATTAAAATTGCTACACCACGAACAAATGCAGATGATAAACGGGTCTTCATTGGACTATTATACTAGAACTGACATGTGATTATATTTTCACGCAATTTGGATGCATAGATCCTGAGAAATCAGTACCCACAATAACCACCTGTGGCCGTAATAACGGCCTTGACATGCCTGGGCATTGAGTCAGAGCTTGGATGGTGTGAACCGGTACAGCTGCCCATGCAGCTTCAACACGATACCACAGTTCATCAAGAGTAGTGACTGGCGTATCGTGACGAGCCTGTTCCTCGGCCACCATTGACCAGACGTTTTCAATTGGTGAGAGATCTGGAGAATGTGCTGGCCACGGCAGCAGTCGAACATTTTCTGTATCCAGAAAGGACTGTACAGGACCTGCAACATGCGGTCGTGCATTATCCTGCTTTCCTGCTTGTAAGGTTTCGCAGGGATCGAATGAAGGGTAGAGCCATGGGTCGTAACAAATCTGAAATGTAACGTCCATTGCTCAAAGTGCCATCAATGCGAACAAGAGGTGACCGAGACGTGTAACCAATGGCACCCCATACCATCACGCTGGGTGATACGCCAGTACGGTGATGACAAATACACGCTTCCAATGTGCGTTCACCGCGATGACGCCAAACACGGATGCGACCATCATGATGCTGTAAACAGAACCCAGATTCATTCGAAAAAATGACGTTTTGCCATTCGAGCACCCAGGTTCGTCGTTGAGTACACCATCTCCTGTCTGTGATGCAGCGTCAAGGGTAACCGCAGCCGTGGTCTTCAAGCTGATAGTCCATTCTGCTGCAAACGTCGTCGAACTGGTCGTGCAGGTGGTTGTTGTCTTGCAAACGTCCCCATCTGGTGACTCAGGGATCGAGACGTGGCTGCACGATCCATTACAGCCATGCGGATAAGATGTCTGTCATCCCGACTGCTAGTGATAAGAGGCTGTTGGGTTCTAGCACGGCATTCCGTATTTTTCTCCTGAACTCAGATTCCATATTTTGGTAACACTGTATCTCGACCAACGCGAGTAGAAATGTCGCGATACGATAAACCGCTATTGCGATAGGCTACAATCCGACATTTATCAAAGTCGGAAACGTGATGGTATGCATTTCTCCTCCTTACACGAGGCATCACAACAACATTTCTCCAGGCAACGCCCGTCAACTGCTGTTTGGGTATAAGAAATAGGTTGGTAAATATCCTCATGTCAGCACGTTGTAGGTGTCGCCACCGGCGCCAACCTTGTGTGAATGCTCTGCAAAGCTAATAATTGCACATCACAGCATCTTCTTCCTGTCTGTTAAATTTCGCGTCTGTAGCACGTCAACTTCGTGGTGTAGCAATTTTAATGGCCAGTAGTGTAGTTCTGGACCTCCCTTTCTCAATGGCGTATTTTATAGGCCTTTTCCACATCTCTGTGTTTAGCTGTCATCTCTTCTGCCCACTGGGAGTGACACGTAGTCGTTATTAATTCCTTTTTATCCCTCGCACGTTGACCGCCGCATCGCGCCCCCCGCCCCCGCACGTTGACCGCCGCATCGCGCCCCCCGCCCCCGCACGTTGACCGCCGCATCGCGCCCCCCGCCCCCGCACGTTGACCGCCGCATCGCGCCCCCCGCCCCCGCACGTTGACCGCCGCATCGCGCCCCCCGCCCCCGCACGTTGACCGCCGCATCGCGCCCCCCGCCCCCGCACGTTGACCGCCGCATCGCGCCCCCCGCCCCCGCACGTTGACCGCCGCATCGCGCCCCCCGCCCCCGCACGTTGACCGCCGCATCGCGCCCCCCGCCCCCGCACGTTGACCGCCGCATCGCGCCCCCCGCCCCCGCACGTTGACCGCCGCATCGCGCCCCCCGCCCCCGCACGTTGACCGCCGCATCGCGCCCCCCGCCCCCGCACGTTGACCGCCGCATCGCGCCCCCCGCCCCCGCACGTTGACCGCCGCATCGCGCCCCCCGCCCCCGCACGTTGACCGCCGCATCGCGCCCCCCGCCCCCGCACGTTGACCGCCGCATCGCGCCCCCCGCCCCCGCACGTTGACCGCCGCATCGCGCCCCCCGCCCCCGCACGTTGACCGCCGCATCGCGCCCCCCGCCCCCGCACGTTGACCGCCGCATCGCGCCCCCCGCCCCCGCACGTTGACCGCCGCATCGCGCCCCCCGCCCCCGCACGTTGACCGCCGCATCGCGCCCCCCGCCCCCGCACGTTGACCGCCGCATCGCGCCCCCCGCCCCCGCACGTTGACCGCCGCATCGCGGCCCCCGCCCCCGCACGTTGACCGCCGCATCGCGGCCCCCCGCCCCCGCACGTTGACCGCCGCATCGCGCCCCCCGCCCCCGCACGTTGACCGCCGCATCGCGCCCCCCGCCCCCGCACGTTGACCGCCGCATCGCGCCCCCCGCCCCCGCACGTTGACCGCCGCATCGCGCCCCCCGCCCCCGCACGTTGACCGCCGCATCGCGCCCCCCGCCCCCGCACGTTGACCGCCGCATCGCGCCCCCCGCCCCCGCACGTTGACCGCCGCATCGCGCCCCCCGCCCCCGCACGTTGACCGCCGCATCGCGCCCCCCGCCCCCGCACGTTGACCGCCGCATCGCGCCCCCCGCCCCCGCCCCCGCACGTCACATTGCTCCATAAACATAGCAATAAATTGTAGGACACCTGATGTGCAGAGTGAGTGATGGATTTCATTCCAAAGTCGGATAAACAGGGTGTTCTTCAGGTCGTCATAATGTTTTGTCCATGAGTGTTAACACCAGCACAGTAACTGCATTGTACAATGTGGTGTTGCACGTAGCAATAGCAGTGATAGTTGTCCAGAGACTTCAGATCCCGTCATGCATCCTCTGTTACTGAAGGCTGGTGTATTTTGTTTCTTCATTCAACACAGCAGAAAGGCGCAAACATATGTGGCAGTCTGTAGTTCTTTCTCGACGAAATGAATTATAATTTTGGTCAATCTTTCTTATTACTAACTGAGTGATGTGAATAAAATCATGCCACACTTATCTACACACAGACCTGAAGTTGTATCCAAGTTGTCTCTGAATAAACACTGAATATGCTAATATGCTGAGACGTATTGTAACTGTGATCTTCCACGTACAGGCGAACGCTGACTGCGTTGAAAAACGAGACGTAGCTTGCCCTTGGTTTGTATCTATCCTTGTACAATTTGCTTGCATCTCCTGAATGCACAGGATAACTTAACCTTGATTTAGCTTTTAATTATTTTCTTCACAAATAGTAGTCTCGAGGGCCTAGATTTAGCGTCGACTAAGTAAGGTGTGTGTTTTATTCACTGCGCTCATTGTCTCTATAATACTTTTACATGATATTCTGAAAGCTTCCTTCACAATGGAGCACCCCCCCCAGGGGATCCACAACTCTTTTGTGGATACGTGCGTAGCGAGCACGGGGCCCCGAGCTAATGTGGCCTTCCTTCCTTTCCGGGCTGCATACCTTCCCTTTCCGCATCCTTCCCCATCACCTGTCTTCACCCCCCCCCCTCACCTCTGGCTGTTTCCTTCACTTTCTCCCCCTCTGGGAGTATGGTTTGCGCCTACGTCCGGAGACGGACGCTTGTAAATGTACCGCATTCTTCTTCTTCCATGCTTGTATGTCTTCTTCCTTCCTTTGTCCTTCTCCTTTCCTTACCTCTTCTCTTTACCCTTTTCTCCGCTGCGGCGTTTGAGACCCCCTCTTCTTTCCTTTCCCTTTCTCTTTCTTCCTCCCTGTGCGTGTCTGAAGGCCGACCCACGCACTTCCATGCGTAGCCGGTGACGGGGTAACGCGTAATTCCCCGCCCCGGGTAGACAGGTAGGACACGTACGTACCCCCTGGTAAAGGCCAGGCCCAGGGAGGGGTGATTACCCGAGCTGATACCTTCCGAAAGTGCCGATTGGTCCCTCCGTCCGTTTGTCGGGAGGTGTGACCTGAGGTGTGAACAATCACCTAAGGCGGGTGTGCCCTCGGTGAGGGCCCCCACAAGGGAGGAGCGCGCCATCGGAGACGCCGGTAATCATGGGGGATTCTTCCACAATGGTTTCCTCACCTTCCACTATGTCTGCTCACAAACGTAAGTACACTGAGTCTCAGCCACAGACGGTTCTTCCATCGTTGCCACAGTTCCTTGTTGTTTCTCGGTCTGACGAAGGTCACGACTTTTCCACGGTCAACCCTTTCATTATTCAGAAAGGTGTCGACGCAATTGCGGGTCCTGTAAAGTCTTGTTCCAGACTACGGAATGGCACCCTGTTGTTGGAAACACACAGTGCCCTCCAGGCTCAAAAATTGCTGCGTACTTCTCTGCTCCACACCTTCCCTGTCCGGGTGGAACCGCACCGTACCTTAAATTCCTCGCGTGGAGTCGTTTATACACGCTCCCTCGATGGATTGTCTGACGAAGAAATTCAGCACTACCTGTCTGACCAGGGCGTCACCGCTGTTCATCGGGTTACGAAAAGGGTTGACTCGAACATCATTCCAACCCGCACTGTCTTCTTGACATTTGACAAAGTTCAACTCCCATCAAAAATCAAAGCAGGCTATGAGATAATTTCCGTTCGCCCTTATGTCCCGAACCCTACGCGTTGCTATCGATGTCAGCGGTTCAATCACACCAGCCAGTCCTGTTCCAATCCGGCCAAATGTGTTACGTGTGGCAGGGATGCCCATGAGGGTGCTTGTCCACCTCCATCCCCTCGCTGCATCAACTGTATGGGTGACCACGCTGCTTCCTCTCGAGATTGCCCTGTTTTTAAGGACGAAAAGCTGATCCAGGAAATAAGAGTGAAGGAAAAGGTGTCGACCTTTGCTGCTCGAAAGTTACTCGCCAGTCGACAGCCCACCGTGCCTCAGAAAGGAAAATACAGCGCTGTCCTTGCTTCTCCTCGGCCAACAAAGGAGGCGGCCACGCAGACTTGCGACCTCACATTTAGTACCACGGTCGTCAGATCGGCCAGCGCAAAGATCGCCCGTTCAACCTCACCTCTTTCGCCTGCCCACTCTATGGCTCACCCTTCGTCGAGTTCTGCTAAATCTCGAGCCCAAAAGTCAGACGCCAAGTCTTCAAAAAAAGAGCATTCTCGTGAAGAGTTCTTACGTACTGCAACTTCACAACCATCGGTTCCTCCTTCATCTAAACATACCTCCAAGAAGGCTACGAAGAAACACAGTTCCTCTCCTTCTCCGCCAAGGCGTGTCCCATCTACAGCACCACCTGGCGGAAATCGCCCTCGGCCATCTTCTGTGTCGCCGAGGCGCACTGTTGGTGGCCGGTCAACTGGCCGATCGTTGGTGGCAGGAGCTGCTCCTGACCAACCTATGGATCAGGATCTTCTGCCTTCGACTGAATGCCATTCCATGCTGTCGGTCGCAAGCTCTGAGCAGTCGTTGAGTTGACAGCACCCTTGGTGCCGTTCCTCCATTTTCTATTCACCCTATGTCCATTATCCACTGGAATATCCGCGGCATTCGCGCCAATCGGGAGGAATTGTCGATCCTCTTACGATCCTACTCGCCGGTCATCTTCTGTCTTCAGGAAACAAAGCTGCGTCCCCATGACCGCTTTGTTCTCCCTCATTTTCAGTCCGTCCGATATGACCTCCCCTCTGTTGAAGGCACTCCAGCCCATGGAGGACTCATGATTCTGCTCCATGATACTCTCCATTATCACCCAATCCCCTTAAACACTTCCTTCCAAGCTGTCGCCGTCCGTCTTTCCCTTTCTGGATACACGTTCTCTCTTTGTACGGTATACATTCCATCGTCTACACCAATGGAACGAGCTGATCTCCTTCATCTTCTTGATCAGCTTCCACCCCCCTACTTGCTGGTTGGGGACTTCAATGCCCACCACCCGCTTTGGGGATCTCCACATCCTTGTCCACGTGGCTCACTATTGCTAGACGTCTTCCACCAAGCGGATCTAGTCTGCCTCAACACTGGGGTCCCCACATTTTTGTCTGCCTCCACGGCAAATTTATCCCATTTGGACCTTGCGGTCGGTACTGTTCCGCTAGCTCGGCGCTTCGAATGGTTCGCCCTTGATGATACACACTCGAGTGACCACTTTCCATGTGTTCTTCGACTGCAGCCTCAACTGCCATATATGCGCTCGCGACGCTGGAAGTTTGCCCAAGCCGATTGGACACTTTTTTCGTCTCTAGCGACATTCGATGACCGTCGCTTTCCCAGCGTCGACGATGAGGTCACACATTTTACCGACGTTATTCTCACAGCTGCGGAACGTTCCATCCCACGCACCTCCGAATTGCCCCGGCGCCCTCCAGTTCCTTGGTGGAACGAGGCATGCCGTGACGCAATACGTGAGCGGCGACGTGCTCTTCGCATTTTCCGTCACCATCCAACTTTGTCCAACTGTATCCGATATAAGCAGCTCCGTGCGCGATGCCGTCGCGTCATCCGCGATAGCAAGAAGGCAAGCTGGAAATTCTTTACTAGCTCATTTAACAACTTCACTCCCTCCTCGGAAGTTTGGAGTCGGCTTCGACGGTTCTCAGGCGCGCCTAGTTTCTCCCCGGTCTCTGGGCTCACTGTCGCGCATGATACCTTAGTGGACCCCGTCGCAATTTCTAACTCATTGGGTCAGCACTTTGCTGAGATTTCGAGCTCTTCAAATTACCCGCCAGCGTTTCTCCCGAAGAAACGTGCAGCGGAAGTGCGACATCTTGCTTTCTCCTCTCAAAATCGCGAAAGCTACAATACTGTTTTCTCCATGCGCGAACTCCAACATGCACTCTCTTCTTCTCGCTCCTGCGCCCCAGGACCGGATGGTATCCATGTCCAAATGTTGCTGCATTTATCAACCCATAGCCTGCGTTACCTCCTTCGCCTTTATAATCGAATTTGGACCGACAGTACCTTTCCCAGGCGATGGCGGGAAGCTATCGTCGTTCCCGTTCCGAAACCTGGAAAGGACAAACATCTCCCCTCTAGCTATCGCCCCATTTCTCTCACGAGTAGTGTCTGTAAGGTTTTGGAGCGTATGGTGAATTACCGTTTAGCTTGGTGGCTGGAGTCCCGCAGTCTTTTAACACCAGCCCAATGCGGATTCCGAAAGCATCGTTCTGCTGTTGACCATCTTGTTGCTCTCTCCACTTATATCATGAACAATTTTCTCCGGAAACGCCAAACGGTAGCAATATTTTTTGATCTGGAGAGAGCGTACGATACCTGTTGGAGGACAGGCATCCTCCACACACTGTTCTCTTGGGGCTTTAGAGGCCGGCTGCCCCTTTTTCTTCGCGAATTTATGGCAGAGCGCACATTTAGGGTGCGGGTGAACACTACTCTCTCCCGTACTTTCTCCCAAGAAAACGGGGTACCCCAGGGCTCCGTGCTGAGTGTTGTACTGTTTGCCATCGCCATTAATCCAATTATGGATTGTCTCCTTCCTGATGTCTCGGGCTCCCTCTTTGTGGACGATTTTGCGATCTACTACAGCTCTCAACGGACCAGCCTTCTTGAAAGACGTCTTCAAGGATGTCTCGATCGCCTCCACTCGTGGAGCATCGAAACCGGCTTCCGTTTCTCACCCAGTAAGACCGTTTGTGTAAATTTTTGGCGACGTAAGGAGTTTCTTCCGCCCTCCTTACATCTAGGTCCTGTCAACCTTCCGTTTTCCGACGTCGCAAAATTCTTGGGTCTTATGTTTGACAGAAAACTGTGCTGGTCCTCCCACGTTTCCTATCTTTCGGCTCGCTGTCTGCGTTCCCTTAACACCCTCCGTGTCCTGAATGGTACCTCTTGGGGAGCGGACCGGGTGGTCCTTCTCCGCCTCTATCGCGCCTTAGTGCGCTCGAAATTGGATTATGGAAGCATAGTCTACTCCTCTGCTCGGCCGTCTATTCTTCGGCGTCTCGACTCTATCCACCACCGTGGATTACGTTTAGTGTCTGGAGCTTTTTACACCAGCCCTGTGGAAAGCCTTTATGCTGAGACTGCTGAACCTCCACTGTCCAATCGGCGGGCAGTCCTTCTGAGTCGTTATGCTAGCCATCTGTCTTCCAAGCCTGCTAATCCAGCCTATAACCTTTTTTTCGACGCCTCCTTTGATGTCGAGTATGCAGGCCGCTCCTCCTCCCTCCTACCCCCGGGAGTCCGCTTCCGTCAACTGCTCCATTCTCTTTCCTTCCGCTTTCCTAAAACCTTCTTGACAACTTGGGGTACAGCACCGCCTTGGCTCCGTCCCCGGATCGACTTGCTCAGAGACCTATGTCAATTTCCCAAGGATGGTACCCCTACACTTGTTTACCGTCGGGCATTTGCTGCTCTATGTGCACAAATGACGGAAGCCACATTTATTTACACCGATGGCTCGAAAACATCGTTAGGTGTAGGGAGTGCCTATATTGTTGGTGACACCCCAAATCACTTTCGGCTTCCCGACCAGTGTTCGGTTTATACTGCGGAGCTTTACGCTGTTCTCCAGGCTGTCCACTACATCCGCCGCCATCAGCGGATACAGTACGTAATCTGCTCAGATTCTCTCAGCTCTCTCCTCAGTCTCCAAGCTCTTTACCCTGTGCACCCTCTGGTCCACCGGATTCAGGACTGTCTGCGCTTGCTCCACCTGGGAGGTGTCTCAGTGGCGTTCCTCTGGCTCCCGGGACACGCTGGTATCTGTGGAAATGAGGCGGCCGATATAGCAGCCAAGGCTGCAGTCTCTCTTCCTCGGCCAGCTCTTCAGTCTCTTCCGTTTACCGATCTACGGAGCGGTTTATGTCGTCAAGTCACCCATTTATGGCATGCGCATTGGTCAACACTTCCCCACAATAAACTGCGGGAAGTGAAAGCCGTTCCTTGCGCTTGGACCTCTTCCTCCCGAACGCGTCGTCGGGAGGAGGTAATTTTAGCCCGACTCCGGATAGGGCACTGTCTTTTTAGTCATCGACATCTTTTAAGCGGTGATCCTCCCCCACTCTGTCCCCACTGCTCTCAGCTGTGGACGGTCAGACACCTTTTAATTGAATGCCCCTATTTTAATCCGTTACGCTCCCGTCTACAGCTATCGCCTGATCTATCGTCGATTTTAGCAGATGACACGCGCTCAGCTGACCGCGTTCTACAGTTTATTAGAGACAGTGAAATGACGTCAGTCATTTGAAGCTTTTTTTTGGGGGACAACCAACCCCTTTCTATAGTGGACTTTTAAGCATTCCTTCTGCCTTTAGTTTCTCGAATTTTCTGACTTTGTTTCCATTGCTGCTGATTTTAAATTTCGTTTTTTTCCTGTTTTCTACGTCACGGGCTGGGCGCTAATGACCATAGAAGTTTTGCGCCCTAAAACCACAAACCAAAAAAAAAAAAAAAAAAAACAATGGAGCACCGATGGTGTATAACACTGTCCTCCATTAGTCTTTAATGATCCAGATCTCAACGAGATGTACCTTCCCCACTCCTTTTTTTTCTCTTCTCCTCTTCTAATTATCTCGGCTCATTTTTCATGGTTTCGTGATACTGACCATTCCCAGTTCTTAGTTGATGGCCTTCTTGGAGCCTACTGCTTCACACACATCCAACAGATTGACAGTCGCAACTCCAACAAGCGACGCTGTCGTTTGGAAGTCAGAATTATTTATTTCTGATTTATCTACATCTAGGTAGTAACGTGTATAAATTTCTATTAACTGCAGCCATAATTCCAAAAACAAACCACTTACAGCAAAATAAAGCGTAAACTACATACGAGTCAATAAAATGTTAATATTCTATATCGTGTTTGAGATTGCTGTACCTCCATCGTTATGTGTGTTATACTATTATCAGTATGTCACAAATATATTATTCGTTGCACTGCTTTTGTGGACAAACAGTGAACAATCCTGTAATGGTCACAGATTCATTTTCTGAATTACACATTACTTTCCTTTTCCATATTTTACTCGAAGTACGATATGTATTCAGCATAAAACTTCGAAAATCATAAGAGACCAGTAAAGGATAGCACCGTGGAATTGGCAGCTCAGTTGTAAAGTAACAAAGAAAAATGAACAGAAAACTAATGTTTCTCATGCAGAATAATTCAGTAGACTAAATGATAGACAGTGCACTCCAGAATGCCATGTAGATTTGTGAAATAAAGATAAAATTCAAAGCACAGTATATTTTATGGCATAGAAATTGATCTTTCGAGGAATAATGTATAAAATAACACCCATAACATTCAAATACATTGGTACCTGTCAAGTATTTAGTAGCTGTTCCATCAACTGTACACCAGGTATCCAGTATCAGCGGTGGGGTACCTATTTTTACATAAGAATAATATACCTTCACTTGTTGAAGGTACACCAGCATTCCTGTCAGGGGCATCGAAAAGCTGGTGTAAGCGACTCCAGATTTAATGACTGAATTGTGGTGGTGGGGATGGTGAGGGGCGTAGGGGGGGGGGGGGGGGAGGTTGCAGTTCAACTGGAGGTGTGTGCAGGGGTACTATCTCAAAGATAGAAGGTGGTGGTAATGGTGGTCTGAACAGTTTCCTTGCTGGATCAGGTGACAAGATGTAGAAAGTCTTTGTTCGCTGAGGCTACAGTCTCCAGCTGGAATTGTCTTGATTGGGATTGTAAAGGACCACTTGACCATCAGCTACCTGGAGCAACCGTATGTGACTGTAAGTCACATTTGGATGATAAAACAGGCACTTCAAGTGGTGGTGGTGGTGGTGGTGGTGGTGGTGGTGGTGGTGGTGGTGGTGGTGGTGGTGGTGGTGGTGGTGGTGGTATGGGAATTTGGGCAAATGCATTAGTGGATGGAGGTGGGACGACTTTTCTAGACATGGGAAACATCGATAACACAAGTTGGTGTGGTGGACGTGGGGTTGGGACATAGGGTTTCCTAGAACCTGTGATGCCAGGTGGTAGTGATGCTGTCCTAGGTAGCTGAAATGGATCTGCAGGAGATTTACGGTACAGTTCTAGATGTTTTGGCGAAGGAACTTGAAAATGGAGGTGATTGTGATGGAAATTTCACCTGTCTGTAGTGTTTACCAGAGAGACTGATAAAGGTGACAGCTCTTTCCTGGCGAGCAGCAGATCTGGTAATTTAAAAGGCAACAGAGAAAGCAGTGGTGCATTTGACTCCTTTATACCGGGAACTGAACTGTGAGGTGAGAATAATTGACGTATTGGTTGCGAAATAAAAGCATGGATCGTGGATAGTCAGTTTGGGTTGTAAAGTTTCATAATTTGGACAGCAACAGGTGGTGGGAACGTCTTACCTATGGGAGGCAATGGCAGTAGCACAAATGGACTTCCTGCTGATGCTTGGTACTGCTGACGCTTGGTATGGTTTTAGTGAGGGCTGGTTTGGCATATTGAGCACTTTGCTGCTGCAGTTGGTACTAATATTGGAATGTTGCACAATTAATAATTGAACATACATTTGTGGGAGGGAGATGTTTCCTTCTACTTGGGTCTTCCAGATTCTCAAAAATGGGTGATGGTTAATGCATTTTCCAACATGGGTGCTGATGGTATTGCGAAAGGTAGTAGTGGAGACCGAAGCTGTGATAGGATGACCCAGTGTGTCAACATTTTTTTTTGGTCCTAGAAATGGCTGTATTTGATTTTTTGGAAATATTTGGTAAGTTCGTATGGGACCTAACTGTTGAGTTCATCCGTGCCTCCTAGGCCTACACAATACGTAAACTAACTTCAACTGATGTGCGCACGCGCGTACGTGCGCCCGAGGGAGGAATCGAACCTTCGACGTGGGGAGCTGTGCCAACCATGGCAAGGCGCCTGAGACAGCGCGACTACCCTGAATGGCTGTATTTGATAACAATGTGATTGGGGAGGCGGACCCAGTCGAGGAGACAGATTGCAGGTGGGCTGCACTAGAAAGAGTGGGTAAGGATTTCGGCTGAGTTGACACAGCACTGCCTTGCACCAGGTATGGCTGCAATACCAGGAAATTGGACCAAAGGAAACTTTGACGGCTTAGCCACACTTAGCTTGGTGTGTAGGTCTGGGTGTGAAGACTGCGTGACAGAAAGGTGCGAGTGTGGTCCCAGGAGAGAAGCTGGATGGCGGTGCAGTTACCACGACGGTGGCATGGGTTGACGGCGTCCCTGAGTACACAGGTGAGGGGCGACGTTGGGTACAGCGGCCAGAGGCCAATAAAACAGTGACCCGAATGTAGAATAAATTACTTTTGCTTTACCTGTATGGTCACAAATTTTTTGTCACACATTACCGTTTCTGTCCACAATGACCATCGTCAAATGTTAAACACAAAAGAGACCAGCATCGTCACATATAAATAACAGTATATGCAAGAGTCATCTTGTCAGCAGCACATCAGGACTTTTTTTTTATAAAACCACATTAGAAGATGGTCATTACCGACTGATCCCGGTAGTCTGATTACAAAAAAATTGTGACCATACATGTAAAGGAATCTTACTCCCAATAATTCTGGCACTTCTTGTATTTTTCCTATTACGAGACATTTCGCAGAATCGTCAAAAGTAGTTGATACACGCCATACATGTTCTCGAAAAGTATGACAGGAAGGAGGTCCCATAATCGTAATAATCGCGAACTTAAAATGCTCAGATATCCTCTTCCCGCATAGGTATACATGACAAACGCGCGCTTACTTACATCAGAAGGAGCTCTGCTTCTATTTTGTTCGGAGCATTGTCTCTGCTTATAAATACGTGAACTGAAAGATTCATTTCTGCTCAATTCGCAGTAAGAACATAGCCTGATTCGTCGTTGAAATCCCCAGCACGTTAGATCTAATTCAGAATCCTAGATATATTGGTGTCGGTCAGCGCACTTCGTTTTTGATGATGACAGTGAAAACTAAATTGGCAGATAGATTAATCCGTCTGTCCTTCAGTGATTGTTTCATCTCTAGTACTAACATTATTGTTCTTCAGCGCTCTTCCTAGCAATACTGTCGAATTTTGTGCACGTATGTTCTCCTTACATAATGTATTTTCTGCTGTGTTGGCAGAAGAGCCAACACCGTGTTGCTAGAGGAGGCCGAAATGCACGCTTTTAAGCTCACGCAGATTGGCGTGAGGTCTGGAACAGGTCAGAGAAATAAGACTAGCAAAACAGGAGGTAACTGGTAGAATACTTAACTTTAATCCATAATTGGTGTACATCGCTCTTGACTGTACATGCTTCATAAGATAAATATCAAATGCTATGGCGCCTTGCTAGGTCGTAGCAAATGACGTAGCTGAAGGCTATGCTAACTATCGTCTCGGCAAATGAGAGCGTATTTGTCAGTGAACCTTTCCTTGCAAAGTCAGCTGTACAACTGGGGCGAGTGCTAGGAAGTCTCTCTAGACCTGCCGTGTGGCGGCGCTCTGTCTGCAATCACTGATAGTGGCGACACGCGGGTCCGGCGTATACTAATGGACCGCTGCCGATTTAAAGGCTACCACCTAGCAAGTGTGGTGTCTGGCGGTGACACCACATTTTCAATGACATTCTCGCTGCTGTCACACACACCTCAGTCTTCCTCGGTTTTCACGTTTTTCCGTCTCTTCTTCTCGATCTCACTTCAATTTGAGTGTCGGTTAAGTCTAAGCATGTTCGATACTATTAGCTCGTCGTATTGGATATGTACAAGTAAGTAGAAAGCTAAACTGGAACAACGGACGTGCGACTAAAAGCTTGTGTAGTTTAATTGCTGCCGACGCGTACGGTATGACAGCGGAAGGGATTGAGTGCGCGAGCGTAGTAGCATTGACTCTGTTTGCCTGTTCCTCTTCTGTAACCCTTTTGCTAGGCAGTGGCCTCTCGGTTAGCGATTGCACGCAGTTACAGAGAGCGGCCAATCTGTGAGGCATCAAAACTAGAAAGGGCTAGAGGCCACCCGCCAAAATTTTTAAAATCTGCGAAAAGGGGCCAAATATGCAACATGAAAATGCATATAATCTGGTTTCTAGTAATGATGAAGTCGCCACCCAGTCGGATAAATTCTTGTGGTTTCCTTGCAAGGTGCTTCCTCATTCAGGTGTAACGGAGATCGTGCATAATCGTAAAACACTGCTTCGTGATATGCTCAACACTTGATCGAGCCTACGAATTTCATTTGTCGTTCCTCACAGACAGTAACAGCAGATACGTTAACATTGACTTCAGTCACAGCCAAAGCCGACACACCAGGCCCAGCATTATGGACAAGTTTACACTGTACTTGTACACTGTAGCATGAGTAGTGCATCTCCACTGTACGCTTGCCGCAGCTTTCGGTAACTTCTAGCGGCTGTATGTTTCAAATGAACACACAATTTTTATTGTTGATACTGCTCCTCCATTGTTTGGTAAACGGAATGCGAAGAGCTACTTAATACAGCATTCGTACCAACCTACCAATCCACACGTTCGCCGCCTATGGACACTACACATCAAAACTCCCTGTTCTCAAATGTTCATGGTGTAGATAGGAAAGCATCACACAAGTTAAAAGGAAAAAAAAACCAGCCTTTCTTGATAGACCCCCGTAGGTCTTGTTTGAAGCACCTTCTGCTGGGTACTAAGCAGCTCGGCACTCGAAGTTTGCTTAGTATTAAGAAAACAGTCTTAATCGCTTTTTTTTATTTATTTAGTGCCGACCGGTTTCAACCCATCGCAGGGGCCATCTTCAGGGCGAACATACGGTCGACTGCTGGTGGCGCCACGTCTACCAAGGTGTGGCACGAGACTGTTACTCCACAACCATGTTGTCCAAACACGATGTTTGACTGTATTCCGTATCATCTCAAGGAGACGGCTAACTTTATCGCCATTTATAGACCAGCTTACTCTTTCAAAAATGTTTTATCAGCTTATTTCGTGAGCTGTACTAATACTACTTCAAACATTTTCAAAACGTAAACTTTCAAATTGTGTGTTGCCTAAACTGAAAATGCCCTATAACTTAAAACTGAACCACACATTAATAAAAGCATGAATTAAAATTTCACAACGCAAGTATCACATTTGGTACTTGAAATGTAGCGCACTAAATTTTCGTCGTCTTGTATGAAAACTCGTGGCACATTGCGAGAACTGCAGAACGTTTGAAAGACGTTAACATTCCTACGATGAAGCCTATGCCCGAAAAAGTAACTCATGATGCACCACCACTTGGCGTCAGTAACTGAGCCTTAAGAGAGAAATACTGCTAGCAACTGTCCTGAGTACCATATATAGCCGCCGACTGCTTCCACAGATCATGAAGGCTGCGTGGCTTTGAGCTTGCTACATGCCTTGGCTATTCAGACAACTCTTTCCAAGAGTCATGAATAGAAAACTGGAATGCATGTAGACGAAGTGTGGCACCTTCATTTTATGATGACTGTTTCTGCCATAGTATTTCAAAGAGAATTGTCAGCCATTCCAAGCACATCTGTCCACATCTAACATAGGAATGGGCAACTGATGGTTGGACCACGACATGTTTATGACAAGTTCTCGTTGCCACTGAGGGAAACGCCCCATCCTCCAAACCTGACAGTTCCGGGCTTGAAATTTTTCACTTGCCTAGGAGGCCCCCCCCACCCAATACTCGTATACGTTCCCATACCACTACGGTTTCGTTTCCACTTCTCAGAAACCGTAAATACCAGCTTGTTACAATTTTGCAGTGCAGCTGTTCACAGAGTTCCAATGTAGGCTATCATTAGCGTCCGGAAGTAGAACATGGTAGATATTCTAAAGCGTTAATGCAAAACTGATTTATGCTGGAAAAAACTTCGATCTAATTTCGGCCACTAGTTGCAAATCTGGCGCTATGATTGCAAGAGCACAAGATTTGCCCCTGTTGGCTGCAATTGGGACTATTTTTTTTTCGGCGTGAATCGGTTCCACAGTAACATACACAAAGTTTCACTTCCGTACGGAAATTGTAGGCCATATTGGAAATCCACGAGTAGCTCCACTTAAATTATAACCACCCAGAACGTTCTGTGAACCATTTTGCAAATTACTTATGTCTATCCTACCTATAGTCAAAAGATCTGCAGCTGATTTTACGAATTCCATCATTTGTCACCAGGGTGCTTTCCGTGTATCCACTGGACAGTGCGTTCAGTGATGTCGGTGTCCTCTCTGACAGCATAGTACTCAATTTGAAAGTTAGATGGCCTATTATAGCCTATTAGTACCTGAAGAGAGTAAATTCGCATAGTCGTCAGTCATCTGTTTTGAACGGCTTGTGAGATAAAAGAGAGGAGAAAAATTGTTAGGGATGGATAGGGACTGCGCCTGTTGTGTACGGATTCATGGGAAATTGGCCACCGTCCGTAAACAGCTGGTAGATGGGTTCGCCGTGGTCGACAGGCTCCAGTCCCTGGGCCGCGTTGAGATTGAGACACCAGAGCGAGCGCTTTGGCGCCTCTGGAATCTGTAGCATCGCCTGGGATCTCTGATGCCACTGCTACCTCGGATTCGGACGTCCCTGCCGGTCGACACTTGTCTGAAGGTGACTGGCGAACCGTGGCGGTGTCGTGAATCCCTGAGGAAGGCGAAAGTTGATGCTGGCCGAAAGGCTGTACCCTTACGCCTCCGAACTGGTTCGAGGTACTGCCCACTGCTGAAAGTACTTGTGAGCCAGAAAGGACGGCCTCGCCTGTTGCGGCAGTGGCCGGCCTTCCTGTGGTCCAGACAAGCGCAGAGGGTGGGATTGCTTGTCATTGGGAGCTCCAATGTTCAGTGGGTAACGGAGCCCCTTAGGGATATGGCAGCTAAAGACGGGAAGAAAGCCGATGTGCTCTCAGTGTGCATACCGGGGGGAGTCATCAAAGATATGGAAAGGGTCCTTCTGGATGCCAGGGTGCAGCCAACTGCAGGTGGTGGCTCATGTCGGCACTAATGACGTGTGTCGCTATGGATCGGAAGAGGTTCTCTCTGGTTTCCGACGGATATCTGAGTTGGTGAAGACTGCCAGTCTTGCTAGCGAGAAGAAGGCAGATCTCACCAGCTGCAGCATCGTCGACAGGACAGATTGCGAACCTTTGGTACAGAGCCGAGTGGAGCGTCTGAATCAGAGGCTCAGACGGTTCTGCGACCGTGTGGGCTGCAGATCACTCGACTTGCGCCATAGGGTGGTGAAGTTTCGGGTTCTGCTAAATAGTTCAGGTGTCCACTAGACACAGGAGGCGGCTACACGGGTAGCAGGGGCTGTGTGGCGTGGACTGGGCGGTTTTTTAGGTTAGACAGTCTCGGGAAAGATCAAAAAGGGCTCCAGTCTCAAAGGGTACAGGGCAAAGAAACGACGAGAATCGACCAAGCAACAGTTGGTATTGTAGTAGTAAATTGTCCTAGCTGTGTTCGAAAAGTACCAGAGCTTCAAGCGCTGATAGAAAGCACTGAAGCTGAAATCGTTATAGGAACAGAAAGCTAACTAAAAATTTCGGCGGAATTTATATGCGGCTTAGAGGCGCAAACCGTGTTCAGAAAGGATAGATTAAATAGAGTAGGTGACGGTATGTTTTTGTCTCTTTGTAGTAGTTTTCTTGTTGTGAAGTTGAAATAGTTCTTGCGAATTACTATGGGTACTCAACAGCTGTACCAAAATAATAATTGGCTCCTTCTAACAACCCCCGACTCGAACGATACGATAGCTTCACGGTTCAAAGAAAACTTGAATCTCAGTACATATAAATACCCCACCCATACAGTTACAATTGGTGGAGTCTTAAACCTACGCTCGATTTGTTGGCTAAAATACATGTTCAAAGCCGGTGGTAGAGAGGAAACCATTTTCCCAAATTGTACTAAATGCTTTCTCTGAGAATTACTTTGAACAGTTAGTTCATGAGGCCAGCATATAAAAATTCGGTTGATGCCACCCTAAGAGTGTGTCTCCATTCCTTCCAAGCTAATTATGTCAGTCTTCGTACAGCCATAGTTGAAATGGAGGACAGTGGGACGTCAGCTGGTATAAATTTATAATAAAAACGAAGAAATTTCTCCGGCTGTATTTAAGGTGTATTTAAATACAGCTGGAGGAATTTCTCCATTTTTAATATAAATTATGTAAGTGTACACCACGTATGGTTCAAAGATAAAGTATCGACAGCAATAGATAGATTCATACCGCCTAAGTTAACAATACACGGCACTGATACACTATGGTACACAAAACACGCCAGAACACTGTTGCAGAAGCAACGGGGAAAAAACATGCCAAATTCAGAAGAACGCAAAATCCCCAAGACTGGCTAAGTTTCACGGAAGCTCGAAATTTAGTGCGGACGTCAATGCGAGATGATTTTAATAGTTTCCACAATGAAACATTGTCTCAAAATATGGTAGGAAACCTAAAGAGGTTCTTGTCGTATGTAAAGTACACCAGTGGAAAAAAAAGTAAATACCGTCACAGCGCGATAGCGATGGAAATGTTACCGATGGTGGTGCCACTAAAGCGGATTTACTAAATACAGTTTTCTGTAATTGTTTCACGAAAAAAGACGAAGTAAATATTCCAGAATTCGAAACCAGAACAGCTGTTAGCATGAGTGACATAAAAGTAGATATCTTAGGTGTTGCGAAACAACTCCAATCACTCAAGAAAGGCAAGTCTTCCGGTCCAGATGGTATACCAATGAGGTTCCTTTCAGAGTATTTAGACACAATAGCGCCTTTCTTAGCAAAGAGATCCAGCCGCTCACTTGACGAAAGGTCTGTTCCTAAAGACTGGAAAGTAGCACAGGTCACATCAATATTCAAGAAAGGAAATAGGGGTAAGCCATTGAATTACAGACCCATGTCACTGACATCAATTTGCAGGAGGATTTTGGAGCATACACTGTACTCGAACATTATGAATCACCTTGAAGAAAATGACTTTTTGATACATAACCAACACGGACTCAGGAAATATCGTTCCTGTGCAACACAGCTAGCTCTTTATTGCCATGAAGTAATGAATGCTGTCGACAAGGGAACTCAGATCGAGTCCATATTCATAGATTTCTAGAAGGCTTTTGATACCGTTCCTCCCAAGCGACTATTAAATTGCGTGCATAAGGAACATCGTCTAGGCTGTGTGACTGGATTCGTGATTCCCTCTCAGAGGTCACGGTTAGTAGTGATCGACGGCAAATCATCGAGTAGAAGAGAAGTGATATCTGGCGTTTCGCAAGGTAGTGTCAGAGGTCCTTTGCTGTTACTGATTTATATAAATGATCTAGGTGATAATCTGAGCAGCCCCCTTAGGTTGTTTGCAGATGACGATGTAATTTACCGTCTAGTAAAATCATAGACGATCAATTCCAATTACAAAATTATCTGGAGAGAATTTCTAAATCGTGCGAAAAGTGGCATTTGGCACTAAACAAAGAAAAGTGCGAGGTCATCCACATCGGCACTAAAAGAAATCCGATAAATTTTGGGTATACGATAAGTCACACAAATCGAGGGGCTGTCAGTTCGACTAAATACCTAGGAATTACAATTACGAGCAACTTAAATTGGAAAGACCACATAGATAATATTGTGGGGAAGGCGAAACAAAGATTGCGCTTTGTTGGCAGAACACTTAGAAGATGCGACAAACCCACTAAAGAGACAGCCTACATTCCACTTGTCCGTCCTCTGCTGGAATATTGCTGCGCGGTGTGGGATCCGTACCGGGTTGGATTGACGGAGGACACCGAAAAACTGCAAAGAAGTGCAGCTCGTCTCGTGTTACCGCGCAATAGGGGTGAGAGTGTCACTGATATAATACTCGAGTTGGGGTGGCGGTTTTCTTTGCGGCGAGATCTGTTCACGAAATTTCAATCACCTACTTTCTCTTCCGAATGCGAAAATATTTTGTTAACACCCACGTACGTAAGGAGAAATGATCATCATAATAAAATAAGTGAAATCAGAGCTCGAACGGAAAGATTTACGTGTTCTTTTCCCCACGCGCCAATCGAGAGTGGAATGGTAGAGAAGTACAAAACTGGTTCGATGAACCCTCTGCCAGGCACTTCAGTGTGAATTGCATAGTAACCATGTAGACATAGATGTTAAACCTGGACGAAAAATATGTATGCTTGTAAACGTTAGAATGATTTGAATCTTCACCAGTAATTACATCTGTTGTTGTGGGTTTTCGGTAAACCTCAGTAATCAATGTAGAGCCTTCACTCACAATTCGTTCTTCACACACGGTGTACTTCTTGATTTATTGCAAATTTTTGACGTAGCATGTTTAAGTGAGACCTTGTTGTGCAGGCACGATTTGTTGAATCTAATATTTGCTTTGCCATCCTCATAGCCATATAAAATGATTTAGTCTCTTCAGTTTCCCATCTAGGCACCATAGATAAAAGGTGTAGCAACTACGGAAGAGGTATTCGCCAATTTCATGAATTAATTTGAGGAAACAATGCTTACATGGACACAATAAATTTCTTCATGTCACTAGATGGGACACTCATTGGATTCTAGGCGACTGATTCATTTACGCGATTTCATTACAATCACCATCAGACATCGTCACTCTGCTACTCCTACGTTTTTCCGGAGTTTTCAGATTTTCTAAGATACACCAGTGCAGCGAGAACTACTTTATACAGGCAGTATGGGGCCATGTGCATCTGCCACATTCCAGGACGTTACTGAACTATATAAGGCATGACATGGGTCTAAAATTACGAAACGACTGACAAGTGGCGCTAGTGGTAACACACCCTGGCGTTGGGGAAAATATGAAATAAAATGCATATCACAACAGCTAAGAACAATAACAGACAACATACGAATTGGTGAACCACTGAAAACGCATAATTAATAAACAGCAAAAATTAGGGCCAACGCTGGAAATGTCCCTAAATGTGAGTGCACATACTCCGCCCACAATACGACTTGTCCGTGGTAAACTGTCTCCGGTGATAATTCGTACAAGGGCAGTAAATGGCTTGGGGGATGCAGTTTCTCCCACTGCGGGCACATCACATCGCACACGCCTTGGAGAAGAAAAGCTTTTTTGTTTCGTATGCTCACTCACATATTTGCATAGGTTTGAAAACGAATTTCGTCATTTCTTTATCATTAACATTAGTTAAAATATTTTGAGCATTTATGAATCCAATCAAGTCGCCTAGAGGAAATAGTACTTGTGTATGTGTTGCGAATGACGTGTAGGCGTAGGTTAATCGACATTTTCTATACCCAGATCCTCCGCCAAAATCGTAAAATGTAGCCTTCTATTATTCTCGAAACAGGCTGATATGGCGCGCGCCGCTGTCCTGTGATCTTGTTCAGAGGGCGCACTGTAATCCATTATAGTTCGCTGTCCTGATGCGGGTGGCGCTCCGGTGGCGATATGCTATGACGTTGCTAGCGTGTGTTGGCGGTGGCCGGCGGAAAGCGAGAGGGTAGTTGGTTTCCGGATATTGCACGGAACGTGAAGTTCGATCTGCCTGACATGCTGGTGACTAGCGCTAAGGTTGTTGTACCTCGCAGTATGAGCAGAGTGGTGTGTGCCCCGCCCATGCCTTCGGCTCGAATTGGCACAGGGCCCGAGGGACCCAGTCCCTCCTGTGTCCTTCCGCCGCCGCTTTCTTTCCATCCTTGCCACGTATCAGGGCTCTGGCGTTCTTTACACTGACAGTTTGATGGTTGCTGGTCGTGTCGGTTACGCTCGCACTCTAGGGGACCATTAAGAACAACACTCATTGCCGGCTGGCTGAAGCGTTTTTACCGCTGAGCTGGTCGCCGTCTTTCGTGCCCTATAGTATATCCGCTCCTGCTCAGGTAAGTCATTCGTTATCTGTAGCGACTCCCTGAGCGGTTTACGAGCTATCGACCAGTGTTTCCCTCGCTCTCGTCTGGTGATGGCTATCCAGGAGTCCCTCCATACTCTTACCCGTTGCGGCCGCTCTGTGGTGTGTGTGTGTGTGTGTGTGTGTGTGTGTGTGTGTGTGTGCGCACACCGGGTCATGTCGGTATCCTAGGAAATCAAGGTGTTGACATGCTGGCCAAAGAGGCAGTCGGTGCACCAGCCTTATCGATTGGCCTTTTGGAGAATGACCTCGGATCCATTTTGCTGCAGAAGTTACTCCGCGCCTGGGGTGAAGAATGGCGCTCCCTGCAACTTCGGGCCATCAAGGAGGCTACCGGTGCGTGGCGCTCCTCCATGCGGGTCTCTCGCAAGGACTCTGTTGTCCTCTGCAGGCTGCTCATTGGGCACTCCCGGATGACGCACAGCAACTTATTGCGCCGTGAGGACCCACCTCTATGTCGCTGAGGATCCGCTTTGACGGTGGTCCACATTTTGTTGGCCTGTCCCCTTTTAGCTGCGCTCAGGCATACGTTTGCGCTGCCTGATATGCTCCCTGCCCTTTGAACTGATGACACTGCAATGCCAGGCTTAGTTTTGCGTTTTATTCGGGCAGGTTTTTTTTTATCACTTAAACTGTGTGCAATTTTTTTGTTTTGAGTCTGGCCTTTGGCCTACGATTTTAGACTGTTCCTTTTTTAGTGTGGGGGGGGAGGAGGAAGAAATGTTAAACTGTTGGAACATCATCACCGTTAAACGTGTGAACCACAACGAACAGCAAATACATGGATATAACTACTCACGGCAGTAAGTCAAAAATCTTTAGTGCCAGTTTCTATATTAATCGAAGGAAGGACTCGGTCAATACTGATTAAGCACTTCCAGTGCAATATAATATTGGCAAAAACGGTGGTGTTAGATCGGAGACGTTAGCTTTATCATTTAACAACATCCACTACATTGGTTGCACATAATACATACATCCGTAAAGACATCGTTGACCAGGACCACTAAAACCGAAGCATATTATCTTAGGTTATAAAATTATCTCCTGTAATAATTTCAGATTTAGTACTAAGACTGACCTCTTACGCTGTACATACAGAAAACAGCTTCATCAGAATTAATAATATATCACAGTGTGTTGATCTAAAAGACTACAAGAAAACGAGCAGGAGAAGCTAAGGTTTTCGTCACAGAACAGGAGTTCTTTATCTAAATTGCGGTAGTTGGTCTTCCGCATCTTTTAGTGATACAGAACCTTCAGCAACCCCAAAGTCGATACGTAGATACAGTCAACAAAAAGAGTTGTGGAAGTGATGTACTAAGATACCGTACACCGTTTTATTGTGAAATCACATAGTAAATTATTTTATGTATGTGTAATAAAAGCCGGCTTGTGTGGCCGAGCGGTTCTAGCCGCTTCAGTCTGGAACCGGGCGACCGCTACGGTCGCAGGTTCGAATCCTGCCTCGGGCATGGATGTGTGTGATGTCCTTAGGTTAGTTAGGTTTAAATAGTTCCAAGTTCTAGGGGACTGATGACCTCCGAAGTTAAGTCCCGTAGTGCTCAGAGCCATTTTAACCGTTTTGTGTAATAAAAGCTGTGGAATCGTGGGATGTATGATAAAGTTACTGGATGATGATGATGATGACGTATATAGTCTATCGATTTAACAGGACGTCAATGTTGCACTGCCGTAACTAACTATAAGGAAAGTTGTGATAAAGATTTCTGTTATCAAAATGCTTTCAACACGTCGTTGAAATTATCATTAAAAATTCTTTTTTTTTAGTTCTAACTGTACGTGCAATATTACATCACTGTTTCGTTTAAAATGCACGTATCCCCCCCTGCGGGTTCGGGGGTTAGAATAGGCCCGCAGTATTCCTGCCTGTCGTAAGAGGCGACTAAAAGGAGTCTCAAATGTTTCGGCCTTATGTGATGGTCCCCTCTCGGGTTTGACCTCCATCTTTCTAAATTATTCCGAAGAGCGAGCCAATTGGGGAAGGGCGCCTTACATGGTGCACTGTATCCGTCGTGCATTGAGACCTTTAGCCTGCTTTTTCGTCGTTGCAATGGTGTCCCGCTCGTTTTCCATCTCTTGGGCGAGGATACGTCCCTGGGTGCGATTACCACGCTGCACTCTGCAGTGTTGCTTTTAACTGCGACGACGACCTTGGACATTTCTGCACCTAAGATCCAGCACGGTAGCCAGTCCGTTGTGGTGGGGCCGCCATGTACCCTGTTGGTTGTAGCCCCCTGACAACACAGGGATCGCTCTACTGATGCCTGCACCGTTAACTCCCCACGTATGCCAAGGAATAGATGCCCATCACCCTGGGGCATCAGGACTCCCGGCAATGGCCATCCTGCCAGGTGGCTATTGCTGCGGCTGGGTGGCGCCCGTGGCGAGGGCCCTTGGTCGGAGTAGGTGGCATCAGAGTGGATGACCCGCAATGAAGCGTGGTACATCATCTCTCGCTGGCGGCCAGCCACCAGCAGTCTCTAAGCGTTAGAGGGCTCATTTTAAAGCTAACGTTTATGACCCCAAATCGTTCCCATCCTTGGCCACACCACGGGAGGAACGAAAGGCAATGAATGACACTGACGTGTATTCGCCCAGGTACCTCGTCTGTACCAGAGCTGATGGTGACTCGTTTCTATCCGTGAAGCCTCAGTTCTTTGTAGAGCATTTAGAGGACAAGTTTGGGGAGGTGGAGGGCTTGTCCAAAATGCGCTCTGGATCAGTTTTGATAAAAACGGCATCCTCTGCCCAGTCACGCAGGTTACTTGCTTGTGACAAGTTGGGGGATGTTAACGTTACCATCACCCCACATAAGAGTTTAAATATGGTCCAGGGTACTATTTTCCATCGGGACCTACTTTTGCAGTCTGATGACGAGCTGCGCGCCAATTTAGAGCGCCAAGGTGTACATTTCGTCCGGCGCGTTCATCGGGGTCCGAGGGACAATCAGGTAGCTAACGGTGCCTTCATCTTGGCCTTCGAAGGAGATACATTACCAGAGGAGGTCAAGGTGATGGTCTACCAATGTGACGTCAAACCCTATATCCCTCCCCCGATGCGGTGCTTTAAGTGCTGGACGTTCGGTCACATGTCCTCTCGCTGTACTTCTAGCCTCACATGTCGAGACTGTGGACGCCCATCTCATCCCGATACTCCATGTGCTCCGCCTCCCGTCTGTGTCAACTGTGGAGAGCCTCATTCCCCTTGCTCGCCGGACTGCAGTATCTTACAGAAAGAACGCAAAATCATGGAATATAAGACCATGGACCGACTGACATACACTGAGGCTAAGCGGAAGTTTGAACGGCTACATCCCGTGCGCATGTCATCTTATGCCTCCGCTGTCACTCCTGCTCCAGCTCCTTCAGCTTCAAGACATACAGTCAGCTCTCAGTCAGAGGACCTCACCTGCCCCCTTGACGATGGGGGCCCCCTTCTCTCGCTGTTGCTCCCACACCATCTACCTCAGGAGCAGCACCCACTAAACCACTGGGGACACCAGTCCCCACTTCTAAGCTGGAGAAGCGTAAGTCTTCCTCGGCTTCTCTCGCTCGGAAGGGATCCCTTGGGTCACTCCCTTCCCAGGTTCCTACCAGCGGCACAGCAGACGCCAACCAGTGGATGAAGAAGCCACAGGTCGCTGGTCGACGGGCTTCGCGATCCTCTTCGGTCCCGGAGACTGACTCCAATAAGCCCTCTCAACAACAGCAACCAAAGGAACAGCGAGAGAAAACGACTTTGAAGACCCGTAAGACCAAGACACCTGCGGTGGCACCTACTCCACCGCTACCTAAAAGCTCTGCGTCTGACGATGAGGTGGAGATCCTTGCGTCCGCTGAGGACCTCGCTCTCGCCGGTCCCTCAGACGCAATGGATAGCACTTGCACGGGTGCTCCATCGGAGGCAGCAGGTGACCCAGCGGCGTAATCTGCCTTCCCATTCCCGTCACGCCTTTCTCCGCCATGGACAATACCATCCTCCAGTGGAACTGCAGCGGTTTCTTCCACCATCTAGCTGAGCTCCGCCAACTTATCAGCCTTCACCCTTTCTTCTGCATTGCTCTTCAGGACACTTGGTTTCCAGTAATGCGAACCCCCGCTCTCCGTGGCTATCAGGGTTATTATAAGAACCGGGCAGCTTATGAAAGGGTGTCTGGTGGCGTCTGCCTCTATGTCCTTCACACTCTGCACAGCGAGTCAGTCCCTCTCCAAACACCTTTAGAGGCTGTCGCTGTTCGGGTGTGGACGCCACAGGCTATTACCGTCTGCAGTCTTTACCTTTCACCGGATGGTCATGTCTCGCAGCATGTCCTGGCTGCGCTGATAGCCCAATTGCCGCCGCCTTTCTTGCTATTGGACGACTTCAACGCCCATAACCCTCTGTGGGGTGGGTCAGTGGCAACAGGTCGAGGCGCCATCATTGAGCATTTGTCGCAGCTCGATCTCTCGATTTTAAATGATGGTGCCTTCACACACTTCAGTGTGGCGCATGGCACATACTCCGCCATTGACCTTTCAATCTGTAGCCCTAGCCTCTTACCGTCTGTCCAATGGAGTGTGCATGACGACCTGTGTGGTAGTGACCACTTTCCGATCTTTGTCGCTATCACAGCGTCACTCTTCTGGGCGCCCTAGCAGATGGGGCTATGAATGAGGCTGACTGGGACTTGTTCTCCTCCACTGCCGCTATTGAGCCTCTCTCTCATGATGACATTGATGCGGTGGTTCAATCGGTCACCACCGGCATCGTTACTGCCGCCGAATCTGCCACTCCCCGCTCCTTTGGGTCCCTTCGGCGGCGGACTGTGTGTTGGTGGTCGCCTGAGATCGCTGCAGCGATTACAGATCGCCGGCGGGCGCTACAGCGTTACAAGCGGCATCCCTGCATTGAACACCTCATCATCTTCAAACGGCTGCGTGCGCGGGCCCGCCGCCTTATCCGCCAAAGCAAGCAGGAGTGCTGGGAGCGGTATGTGTCCACCATTGGCCTCCATGTCTCTCCATCGCAGTTCTGGGCCGAGATCCGACGCCTCTATGGTTATCGGACCCCTGTCAGCGTCGGTGCGCTCTCACTGAATGGAGCAGTTTGTACAGACTCCGACGAAATTGCCAACAGCTTGGCAGAGCATTTTGCTTTTAGTTCCGCTTCTTCCAATTACCCACTGGCATTCAGTGAGTGGGAATTTCGCAGTGCCCTAGCCGCTTGCCCTGATACCGCTCCTGGGCCCGATGGCATCCACTGTCAGATGCTGAAACACCTTCCAGTGGACTGCCAGCGGCGCCTCCTCGATCTTTACAACTGTCTTTGGGTCGAGGGGGAGTTTCCGTCGCAATGGCGGGAAAGCGTTGTCATCCCCGTTTTGAAACTTGGAAAGCGCCCTCTGGAGGTGGACAGCTACCGTCTCATTAGCCTCACCAACGTTCTTTGCAAGTTGCTTGAACGGATGGTGAGCCGACGCTTGAATTGGGTACTGGAGTCTCGGGGCCTTCTGGCTCAGTCTCAGGGTGGGTTCCGTAAAGGCCGCTCCGCCCCCCGACAATCTGGTGAGCCTGGAGACGCCTTTGCGCTCCGTCAGCACCTGGTCGCTGTCTTTTTCGACATGCGGAAGGCGTACGATACGACATGTCGTCATCACATCCTTTCTACACTTCATGGATGGGGTCTTCGAGGTCCTCTGCCGCTTTTTATCCGCAATTTTCTGTCGTCTCGTGCCTTCCGCGTGCAAGTCGCGGTCTCATATAGTTCCTCCCACGTCCAGGAGAACGGTGTGCCACAAGGTTCTGTTTTAAGTGTCTGCCTGTTTTTAATAGCCATTAACGGGCTCGCTGCGGCCGTGGGCAATTCTGTCTCTGCTTCCCTGTATGCTGACGACTTCTGCCTTTACTATAGCTCTATTGGCATTGCAGCTGCTGAACGTCAGCTACAGGGCGCAATCCGCAAGACGCAGTCTTGGGCTGTAGCGCGTGGATTTCAGTTTTCGGCAGCCAAGACCTGCGTTACGCATTTCTGCCGGCGACGTACCGTCCACCCGGAGCCGCGGCTTTATCTTGCCAGCGAACTTCTTTCAGTGATGGAATCACACAGGTTTTTGGGGGTGGTTTTCGATGCCCGATTGACTTGGCTGCCTCATATCCGGCAGCTTAAACAGGCGTGTTGGCGGCATCTAAACGCTCTGAGATGCTTGAGTCACACCCGCTGGGGCGCCGACCGATCTGCCCTGTTGCGGCTCTACCAGGCGTTAATCCAGTCCCGTCCGGATTATGGGAGCCTGGCTTATGGCTCAGCATCCCCATCTGCGTTGCAGGTGCTGGACCCAATACTACACAGCGGGATCCGACTTGCCATTGGTGCCTTCCGCACCAGCTGTGTGGACAGCATACTTGTTGAGGCAGGTGTCCCTCCACTGCAACTGAGGCGCCAACATTTACTGGCGGCTTATGCTGCCCATGTTTTTAGCTTGCCCGGGCATTCAAATTGCCGTGTCCTGTTCCCGCAGTCAGTCGTCCATCTGCCAGACCGTCGGCCCCGGTCGGGTTGTCCGATCGCCATACACGTCAAAGAGCTCCTCTCTGGGCTTGGGTTTTTCCCAGTTCCACCTCCTTTCCGGGCACCTCTGCGCACGCCCCCATGGTGTGTGCCTCTCCCTTGCCTTCGGCTCGATTTGGCACAGAGCCCGAAGGACTCAGTCCCACCAGAGGCCTTCCGATGCCACTTTCATTCCATCCTGGCCACGTATCAGGGCTCTGGAGTTTACACCGACGGCTCGATGGTTGCTGGTCGTGTCGGTTATGCTCTGACTCTAGGGGATCACTCTGAACAACATTCATTGCCAGCTGGCTGCGGCGTTTTTACTGCTGAGCTGGTCGCCATCTTTCGTGCCCTAGAGTATATCCGCTCCTGCTCAGGTGAGTCCTTCGTCATCTGTAGCGATTCCCTGAGCGGTTTACGAGCTCTCGACCAGTGCTTCCCTCGTTCTCGTCTGGTGATGGCTGTCCACGAGTCTCTGCATTCTCTTGCCCGTTGCGGCCGTTCTGTGGTCTTCGTGTGGACCCCTGGTCATGTCAGTATCTCGGGCAATGAACATGTTGACCGCCTGGCCAAACAGGCCACCAGTGAACCCACCCTGGACATTGGCCTCCCGGAGACTGATTTGCGGGCAGTCTTCCGCCGCGAAGTTCTCTAGCTTTGGGACACTGAATGGCGCAACCTGCCCACGCCAAACAAACTCCGTTCTCTCAAGGCTACGACGCGTGTGTGGCAGTCATCCATGAGAGCCACTCGCAGAGATTCAGTGGTTCTTTGTCGGCTCCACATTGGCCACACCCGACTGTCTCACAGTTGTTTATTGCGTCGTGAGGACCCGCCTCTCTGTCGCTGTGGTGCGGTTTTGACGGTGGTACACATTTTATTAACTTGTCCGCTTTTAACTGTGCTCAGGCAGACATTTGCGCTGCCTGATACGCTCCCTGCCCTTGTACTAGATGACTCTGCCATGGTGGACTTAGTTTTGCGTTTTATTCGGGCAGGGGTTTTTTATCATTTAATCTGTTTGTTTTTTAGTGTTGATTCTGGCTTTTAGCCTCTGATTTTAAACTGAGTTTTTAATGTGTTCTTGGTGGTTGGCTTTTCCTCTTTTTTTCTCTATGGTCGGCCAACCACCGTCACTCTGTGTGTTTTAATTTGTTTTGTCTGATCTCTGTCGGAGTCTTTCTTGTCCTGTGTCGTCTGACGTCTTTCCTGCTGTTCGTTTTTCTTCTCCTTGGGCGGTTTTCATTTTTTGGAAAAAGGGACCGATGACCATCGCAGTCTGGTCCCTTTACTCCCACAAACCAACCAACCAACCAAAATGCACGTATCCAAAACCTTAAGAATGACTATAAGGTTGTCGGTCTCCAACCTATGAAGAAGCTGCGTACATTTTCCAGTGTTGCCCACCTTTCTGTGAAGTTTGTAGCGTGCGTCTTTCAGTTCAACATATTGTGGTTACGTGTGTCCTGTATACTGATAAGACACTTGGTCTCGCTGGAGATCTTCTCACCGTCCTCGCAGATACCGATACCAGTGTTAAGAGTGGTGAGATTTTGTGAACTATCAGGCCTCATCCCTAAACTGGTGAAGAAGGGCGGCAGACTTTAGTACGTTATCAACTGCTCTGCATGTGGGGACAACCTTCGTCCCCACCCATGAGATTTTTCGTCAGGGCGCCGATGACTGTGATGTCGAGCGCCCCCTCAACCCAATTCATCATCATCATCATCATCATCTTCTCTGTGGTACCAAATGATCATGATCGTCAGCTGAAGAAAATGGTTTTGACGTTAGGTATTCATAGCGATGAATGGCACAGATGGAAAAAACATCCAACAGACACGTTCTGTGTTCAGAGAAGAACTGTTCATTATAGCAAACAGCTCTTCGAAATTGTAGTTTCACTCACCAGAATGCAGCGATGACTTTTTCCCTCGATGGGACTTCCTGCACGGATTGTTAGTGGTCATGATGCGGAAGATTGGAGCTCCAAATTGATGGAGTTGATGTTAAGCGGGAGAAAAGTCTAGAACTTCGATCAGAAGTCAGAGCCACCAACTGCAACGAGGCCACAGCCAGATAGCAGATGCTGGTAACTGAACTGGCCGAACTGGTCGATCGGTTCCCTTGTCGTCTGACCACGAGCACCGAAATCAGACTACAAGCTACGGACATCGGCCGCAGCCGGCTGTCTTTCCCTCTTGATCAGCTCCTCTCAGCAGCAGCAGCAAGACTTCAGTGACACCGTCCCAGGTGTCAATGCCCTGGGCCAGCGTTATAGAAGCCATTCTGGCTCCACTGACATCCGTGCCATCGATGATTACTTCAGACACCGGTCATTGCCTTATTCCAAATGGTTTGCCATGGCCCACAAATGCAGCCCTTCGGCAAATTCAGCGCAGGGAATCAGCATTCAAAAGCTGGCGCAGCCGAGTAAATCACATTCGGGCACAGCAGGGCCACATCCGGCGCCTGCTGTGTGTCAGCCGGGAATTCTCGCCGTTAACTCTGCCGCCACCGGACCGCGGAGGAGGGACCTCTGCTTGTCTGCCCCGCCCTACCAGGCAACATCTCGCTATCCGCCCGCCCCTGATCCAAACCGTCGGTCCAGATTTCGACTCTGGGCACCGCCATGGTCGTGCCACTCGAACGACGGGACCTCCTGCATTAGAGAAGACCTGAAGGCCGCCCTTGACAGCAGAGCGGCCACCTCCTGGACTCTCAGTTCGTCTTTCATACCGAAGACGCCAACGCTCCTCTCTGTATCCCGAACAGCCTGTGCACGCCTCCTGCCATACTTCAGCGTCTGCAGCTGCGACTGCGGAATATTACGAGGGAACACTGCATTGCGCCAGAGAACGTAGCACAACGAGAAGAACGTCTGAACTGAGTGAATTAGTAAACCACTACTGAAGAGTTGTATCTTAACCAGGACCCGCCTCTGCTTCTGCCCCCATCACCCATCTTAGAAAAAGAACCCAGCCCGCGCACAGACAGCCTACCGATCTCGCCTTTACAACTGAATTCACGCAACGACTATTTCTCTGAACGAAAGACTACCATTGAACGCACCCGTGTACTACATAAACAAGCAGTTCAGTAGTGGGAAAGCTCTGTTCAACTGTGAAATTCTACCAGACTGTGAAACGGTACTTAGCATCACCATTCCATCTTCTGCAGAAGATACGAATGACAAGTGGGCAATGTGAAGTCTGGGTCACAAACTGCCATGAATGTGAGCATAGTGCCATTGATTGGTAAACGTGCTATGCCACCATTGTCCACTACCCACCAGGAAGGTCTACTATCCTGCCGCCAACATGTATGAGCTTGAGCGAGGAGCTAATGTGGCAAACGACGGTAATTAGACAAAAATTTTCGCTCGTACAAGAACTGTAGCAGACCAAACGACTCAATGTGAAGCACCATGCGAACATCGGGATCATCCCGTTTATCACTCAGAATTCGGAAAAGGTGTCTCCGACAAAACTGAAGATAATTCAGGAGTATTCGCAGAACATAGGGCAACACAATCAGCTCTATGTTGTCGTTGCTCATAACCTGTGCTTCCAGTAAAGAAGACAATTGGTACTAGGTGGTTCCGCTTCGACAATTGGCTTTTGAACACACACACACACCAAAAAGATTGATAGCCATTTCCACGAATTCGACATTTTTGGTTGTTTAAAGGGAGCATAATAATTCTCCGGTATCTATAAGCAGACTGACTGCCGACAGATTAAGGCCAACCACGAAAAACTGCATTGACAAGCAGAGATCGAAATCCAGCCACGTAATATGTGCAGTGCTCCAACCACCTTCGAACAGTGCATAGCCTGGTTAGATTTCTTAAATTGACATGTATTTGTTGCCTGGATAAAACTGTTGCTTTTTCGATGACACTGAGGAGCATAGTCAATTGACAATCCTGCAAAGAGCCTCATCGCACCAAAGCGAAAAAAAATTTTTGGGCCCCACCGAGTAACCAGAAATTGAATCAACCAGAAATTGAATCAACCAGAAATTGAATCAACCAGAAATTGAATCAACCAGAAATTGAATCAACCAGAAATTGAATCAACCAGAAATTGAATCAACCAGAAATTGAATCAACCAGAAATTGAATCAACCAGAAATTGAATCAACCAGAAATTGAATCAACCAGAAATTGAATCAACCAGAAATTGAATCCACCAGAAATTGAATCCACCAGAAATTGAATCCACCAGAAATTGAATCCACCAGAAATTGAATCCACCAGAAATTGAATCCACCAGAAATTGAATCCACCAGAAATTGAATCCACCAGAAATTGAATCCACCAGAAATTGAATCCACCAGAAAAGGTAATAGCAATAAAAGGATTAATAGGTCTCTTGCACAATTGGGCTGTGAAAGGCTTCCCCAGATTGGGGTCTTCCTTTAGTGTGATAAGGATACGATGGGGGCTGATGGCCCCAGCAGTTCGGTCCCACAGTCCTTACCACAAATTAAAAAAAAAAAGATACGACGGTGTCTGCGAAACAGTAATATACAGCATAGTAAAGCACGACGCTGTTCGTCTGATCCGTGGCGGGAAACCTGAGAACTGTACCGAGCACAGTCGGTTTGCAACGAAAACGAGAAATTAACGTAATCTAACAGCTCGGTCCAATGACTCAATAAACAAGACAGCTAGTGTGTATTCGACCGTTATAAGCCCATTATGAAAACGGTAAATAATATTACCAGGTGACGTGCTATGCATATTTCCAAGTCTGAGGAAGACAAAACCATCGGAAAAACTGTCAAACCGCTACTTCCGTCCGTACCAAATCCTACACCGCCTTTCGGATGTCACGTATGAAGTCGAGGCTGTTGTGATCCTCCATCGAGTAGACAAAAGCGCCTATACCCCATGCGTTTCCTTCACGTGAAGACCTGCCATGTACCTGGGGCACAGTACAAGAATAAGTGTTTCCGATACTGAATAGATGAAGAATTGTCAGATAGTTCAACGTACGAAAGTCAATTTCAGCGTCGCAATGAAGTTGATCCCGTGACAACACGACGAAAGACCAAGAACGCACCAGCGCTGTCGTGCATCATGAAAAACAGTCAATAAAGGAATATTCGTATGAACTTGCAGAAAACCATCCTTCACCGACAAGCGAGAATGATCTCAGAATGTAGCAGAAACTGCGGTAGTTCTACAGAGAAAGCTGTAAACTGTCAAGTACTGCTGTGAAAACATCCCGTGAAAGGTTAATGGGCAATAGAACCAGCAATAAAGGGCTAAATAGTGAGAGAGCAGCTACAAAAGTAACAGTGTAGTGGCGCAGTGTTATTTAGTTAACATGATGAAAGTAAGTAAACCAACGTCTGAATCGAGAACAGCGGCACTTCAGGAATAGTCATGAGTAAGGGACGGATATCACCATGCTGAAATAAGTTCGGGAACAGCCATTTTAATAATGGAAGTTATTTTAGAAACAGAAGTACATTGAAGGAGAAGAGGCAAAGAAGCTTTAAACAAGACACCAACTTCTACACTCCTTCAGGGACAGTCCACAAGTCCGAGAAGCCAAGACAATGTCCTACAGGACAAGACAATGCCCAGACAGAATAAAGAACAAACTTTTTGATATTGTTGAACACCATAGTTGTCAATCCCTTACTGACGTAGGAAAAATAAATTTTTGCCCTAAATCTTAGGACGTTTCATACTGAAGAATTATACTCTACATAAAGAGCGACGATGTGGGAAAGATAGGTGAAGGAGAAAATAAGAGACCTAACTGTTAGATGCACACCGACGTGCTACTTGGTAGCATGATAGTCTCAACACACTAACCTGTGACACCGCAACGGTCTGGTACGAACCACTCAACAACATAGTTAACTCCAACGAGCAACTGTAAGAAATCCGACTCAAATGTTGTCAGCAGTGCAATCAAGCCTATACAGTAAAATTTTCAACCGAGAACATAGCATCAGTTGTATACGGATCACAAACAAGATACTAACCGGAAACAAAACAAAATACATCAGTGAGAGTTACGTAATTAACAACATTGGACCTATTGCCACAGTAGATATCAATGTATGCACACAACGCAAATGTGAAAATTTTCAAGTATTTTAGCCACAAGAAGAAATATAACGACATGATTTCCTAATCGGTTAACTGAAGAAAGTAGAAAAAGAAAACAAACGAGCCACAAAGTATTCCATGAAGAAGCAAGATTGTCAGGAATACCATGATGATGAATTTCAGTTAATTTTTATGTTTCACGATAATGCATAATTTTTCACGTGTTTGTGGGTGGAAGGCCTCGAAGCACCAGCGGTGCCGCAGATACGCCCCACCGCTCCTGCGGCGATGCCCAAATCTGCAGCACTTTGAAAATTCTGAGTCCTGGGAGTCCTTAAGCCACTTACATAAAAGAAAAGAATAAGGATGGCTCTCTGGTAAAGCGCAATAAGCAGTGCACGGAATAAAGACCAGAAAAACTAGTAGTACAGTTGCTGCGACGAGAGTGACAACTAAGGGGTCGTGCCTCTGTTCCCAGCGTTTCAACCAAATAGCGAACTGATAAGACTGTCACGGCACAAGGCCTTCTTTTTATCTATATACGTAAGGTCTTGTTATTTCAAAGTACGTTGTTTACTTTCTGAAATTGAGGTAGATGAGAAGCACTTACTCGTTCCAAAACCGTTGGAGGCATACATATTTTAATTTTTGCTAATGAAAAGTAATCAAAAATTTGTTCTTCTGAAATTATTTTCTCCTTTAAATAAATAAATAAGATTTTAAGATGAAAAAATATATCTTTAGATCACTAGGAAAAAGTCTTTAATACAAACGAAAGACTTACTTAGTTTTATAAGTTGTCTTAAAAAAAAGAATACATTGCAAGCAGAAAACAAGCTTTAGGAAAATGGAAAAAAGAATTACAGGAAATGGAGAATCTATCCAAATCAGACACTATGGAGCGCAAGGGCAAAAAATAAATTCTTAGTGTCATTTTCTGTGGCGTAGCTGTTATAGTAGCTGCGTGGCTACGTGCATTATATCCGTTCGATTCCCGCCTCCTGCAATTACTTGTCATTCAAGTTCGTGTTACGTGGACTGGTCTGTTACTTCGTGACGAACCTACTTTCAGTTGGTAGTCGGCTGCGGGTTCACTGTGAGGATTTTCTTTCTTATTTTACATGCTGTTTTACTCATAATTCTAAACCCTCATTGTTTGTTAAATATTGTACCAATTTATGGAAATGTGATGTACCATGCTTTATTTGTGAATATTGTATTCGATCCTTTTCAGTTTCATTCAGTTATAGTTTGTGTGTGTAAATAATTCATAATTTTAGGATTGTCACCAAATCATCTAACGTGCTTGATGTTTGGCTGTGTATCATGATGGTGGAAAATGCAAAAAGCATTGAAAGTATTGCTTGCACGTAAATGAGCAATGCTCATGTACAATAATGCATACGTAAATTCAATTTGTGTACGTCCAAATACTATAAAAACCTTTAAAGACATTCTGTAGTTAATTTTTTTGAGTTTGCCACTGAAGAGAATCAATAGCGCAAAAGAGTTACAGAAGATACACAGATACGTTAACAAAGTTCACTAAAATAGATTTTGATGTGATTCATGAATGTTAGCCGTTGTGACAGCTAAACAGCATCACACTGCCAATAATTTCTTAGTAGATTCTCCTGTGTAAAGTGAGGAAAAAAATTTTCTAGATGATTTCAACTACTTCGTCTAGTAGCGTATTTGTGTACATATTTGTGGTACCTAGTGCAAAAAAGCATCGACAAGTGCGATTTTTATGTTCATTAATTAGGTTCGTAAATCATGATACAAAGAATTGAATATGTATATTTAAATATTTATATTTAAATATTAGTAATTAATAACTTCTTTCAATTTTTGCCTAAGAGGATGGCCCAAAGTACCAACAGAATTTGCCATCGGTCCTTGGGAGAACATGATACAATTTTAAAAAGGAAAACACTTTCTAATGTTTCGAAAACTTTAGATGATCACTAGGAAGTGTTTTCCTTATTAATACCAACATAATTAACTATTAGCCTAATACGTTGGTTATTTTTTAAGTGCATCAGGTTGTGCTCTAAAATTCGAAGCAAATGGATTTCTAACTATACAGGAATTACTCTCCAGCTTAGTGTGAAGAAAGGAACATGCTGTAACCGAACTTCAATAGTTCTGAATTTCCTCAGTGGAGGCTTTTGTTTATGACCCACATACTTCTTCTCAGAAATTGGGAATTTTCTGTGTATTCATGCTTATACACAGTTACAAAAGAATTTTTTATATGCTGGAAGACAAAGTCTTTATATCCATCATTGCTTCTGTTGTTAATCGTGCTATCTATATTTCGGTTGTATCTTGCTTTGTAATGTATCCTGTGACCTGACACAGCCTCGATAATATTAGCTCTTAACCTGTGAAACCAATGCGGGCTTCTTCTGACAAGGACAAATGCCGGTTTGCACATGCAATTACCTTTTTAGTGTATTAAGAATTACTTGACGAAAGCAAGAGAATAGAAGTGTCTGTGGTGGTACTGAAGAATGTTGAAAAGTAGATGAACTGATAAAACACAAGGGTACGTAGAGAAATAGTTACCAGAGAAGTCTGTGGAAAAAAAAAACTGACTACGAAGGTCTTGGCGATACGACGTCTGTTGAGGCGTCAAGGAATTCCTTGCGTTCTACTCAAGGGAGATAGAAAGAACTGCAGGAGAGGACAAGGGATGCTAAATATGCAACAAATAACTGAGAACTTTGGGTAAAAGGGCTACTCCGAGGTGAAGATGTTGGCACAGGAGAGCAGTTAGAGGGGGCCCACATGTAACCAGGTAGAAGACCCGAAACGTCACCTCAAGTAAGGGTTACAATGTATTTTAGTTCCACATTTCAAGGTTGTGGCAATCAACAGTACAGAAAGGGCTGTGTTCGTTATTTACACTAGTTTACCTTGTAAGCTCTAAAAGTTTTGTTGTGTACATGTATCTAATAGCTCCTGTCTCAAACTAATGAATACGTTGAAAGCAGCACTAAGCCAATTTCCAAACAAAATTGTAAGTTTCCCTACATTTGAACTACATTTAAATTTTTCTGTAATGTCACCACTGTCTTCGGTTCAAATCGAGGGTAATATTAATACTGTGCTTTACCACACCAGTGTCACGTTTCTCATCCGTACCGTATAAAATACAATACCAAGAACCGACGGAACAGTAAATTAATTGAACTCACCTAGTGTTGGCTCTGTGTAAGTAATACGTTTTGTATCGTTCACGTAAAGACAACAATCACGCCAATTATAGTGGATATTGTTGGATGACAAAGTTATCTTCCACCCAAGTTATCAGAGTACAATTTTCAAAGATGTTGTTCGTGATTTTATTCTCTGCGTCCTTTTTGTTTTACGTAATGTTAAAATGTTAGTCCATGGCAACTGGAATAATTTAATAATCGTTGAAAATGAGTCAATAAAGACGTTACACTAGCACAATTGCTTTAGTTGTAAAGGCGATTAATATAGAAATTAACACAATGTCAGAAATACTATAGGCAAGTACATTGTTTAAGCTGTCCCGTGGTTAGAACCACTCAGTGGTGGTGTTCCAACAGTAGACAAGTGTCCCAAGATTCGATGCATTGTGCTGTTCTACTGTTTTTGTGAATCACGTTTCAGTTCTATGTATTAAGTTTTCTTCGGTTCTCATTTTTGACATCACCCTGCCTATGGGATGCAGAAGCCTAACTAATGACGCACTGCTTACTCCGGTACCCGAAACAGATGATTGCGCTTCGAATAAATGTCTTCAAAATGACTGCACGGTGCTTGACTGGAGCAGTAGGTACTTCTGCATTGTTAAGCTCATACCCAGGGCCTCAGTTTTAAGAACAGTCATTCGACGAGTCTTCACTGGGCACAGGTAAGGTCCCAGTCTCTGGTAATACCCGATTCTGGCAAGAGCCTACTGAGTTTCATACAAATGGAACGATTTCACTCTTGCAAAACGGTGTCTTTCTACTGTTATTAATAATGCGCGTCCCCCCAGGGGGTCCGCAACTCTTTTGTGGATACGTGTGTGGCGAGCACGGGGCCCCGAGCCATTGCAGCCTTCTTTCTCTCCAGGGCTGCATTTCCTTTCCCTTCCACTCCTTTCCCCTCCTTGCTCCTTTCCCATCGCCCTCTCCTCTCCCTCTCTTGGTGTCCTTGCTTATGTTGGCCCCGCTATCCTCCTGGTTCTGTTGGTTTTCCAATACGGCTTTGTTGCATAATCATCTCCTCCTTTTGGCATTCCTTGGTCCCCCTCTGGGGTTTGACCTCCATTACAAAATTTCTCCTCCGTAGTGTGAGCCATTTGGGGAAGAGTACCTTACCTAGTGTCTCCGACGTGCGCCCTCCTAGTACATTCCACCTTTTCTTTCACGTTGTTGTCTCATACTAGGGTGCATAGCCAGCACGGTAGCCAGCCCGTGTGGTGGGGTCGCTATGCACCCTTTTGGTTGAGGCCCCTGAACACACAGGGATCACACTTCCGATACCTGAGCTGTGACCACCTCATGCATGCCTTGGAGTGGTTGCTCGTCATCCTGGAGCATCGGAACTCCCGGCAATGGCCACCGTGCCAGACGGCCCTTGCTGTGGCTGGGTGGCGCCCGTGGGGAGGGCCCCTGATCGGAGTGGGTGGTATCAGGGCGGATGCTATGCAGATGAAACGCATACGGGTCCAAAACTCTGGCCGTTCTTCTGCGGCCGTCTCTCTGCGTGGAGCTGATTACTCAAGTGCTGCTTCTCTTGCCCCTTCGGCCTTCCTTTCCATGGCTACCCCCTGGGAAGAGGGTCAGGCCCGTCGTCCAGGGGCAAAACCTTTCCCCCGTTATCTAGTTTGCACCAGGACTGATGGTGATACTTTCACCAGTGTCAAACCTTTATTCTTTGTGGAACACATTGAAGACAAGTTTGGCGAAGTGGACTCCCTGAGCAAGATGCGGTCGGGTTCGTTGCTGATTAAAACTGCTTCAGCTGCCCAATCTGCGGCCCTTCGTGCCTGTACCCATCTTGGCACAATTCCTGTGTCCATTACCCCCCACCAGTCTCTAAATATGGTACAAGGTGTGATTTTTCACAGGGAACTCATTCTTCAAACTGGTGAGAAACTTCGGGACAATCTCGGACGGCGGGGTGTTCACTTTGTCTTTAGGACCCTTCTGAACACGCCGAACAATCATATTGATACTGGTGCCTTTATCCTGGCCTTTGAAGGGGATACCCTCCCTGAGAAAGTTAAGATTATGGTCTGTCGCTGTGATGTGAAGCTGTACATCCCACCTCCTATGAGGTGTTTTAAGTGCTTGCGTTTTGGGCACATGTCTTCTCACTGTTCCCAGGCCCCTCTCTGTGGCGACTGTGGACGTCCACTCCTTGAAGGGACTCCCTGTGTTCCCCCTCCTGTATGTGTAAATTGTCATGGTAGTCATTCTCCACGTTCACCAGATTGCCCAGTATATAAGAAAGAAAAAAAGATACAGGAGTATAAGTCCCTCGATCGTTTAACCTACACAGAGGCCCATAAGAAATATGCACGACTGCACCCTGTGTCCATGACATCTAGTTACGCCTTGGTTACATCTTCACCCCTTCCTCCCCCTTCCTTACCCCCATCCCGGACCCCCTCTCCTCCCCCCTCCCCTGCAGCTCCCACACCTTCTCCTATGGGCGCTGCTTCTCCTCCCCAGCCGGAGAAGTGTCCCACTCCTTCGGCGTCTGCCGGTCAAGGGCGCCTCTCCCGGGATGCCCCTTCCCAGCACCTTCCAGGCCAAAGGTCTGCTGCCGCGCGACGACCGCGAGAGCCGCGGTCTGTCGGCCCCCAGGTCGCCTGGTCTCTTTCTGTTCCTGATCTTGCTGCAGCCGGCTCCTTTATGCCACACAGCCCTCCTCGATCTCAGCCTGAAAAGAAGAAACATAAGTCCCGGGACAAAGAGCCTCTGGTGTCACTGGTGGTCCTTTCCCCGACTTCACAACCGGATTCTGACCTGTCATTCATGGATGTCGCCCCCTCCTTGTCGGTGACGGGTGGGGACCCGGCGGTATGACTGGATTTAGCGTGTTCAGCCCCCATTTAAACCATCGTTCTGTGGTTCTCCAATGGAATTGTAATGGATACTATCGTCACCTTCCGGAATAGAAATCCCTTCTTTCGTCCTACTCTGCAGCTTGTGTGTTTCTCCAAGAATCTCATTTTACTGATGCTCACTCACCGACCCTTCGTGGGTTCCGTGTTTTCTGTCGCAATCGGGTTGGACCCTTGCGGGTTCCTGGTGGCGTTTGTACGTTGGTGCGTATAGACATTGCTAGCACGTGGATTCCTCTCCAAACTACATTGGAAGCGGTTGCTGTTAGGGTCCACTTAGACTCTACAGTCACAGTTTGCAATCTTTATCTCCCTTCTGGCAGGACTCTTACACCTGCTGCCTTAACCGCCCTTCTTCAGCAACTTCCTCCTCCTTGGGGATTTTAATGCTCATCATCCTTTGTGGGGCAGTGCCTTTCCCTCTAGACGAGGTCTTCTTATAGACCAATTTATTGCAGACCACGACCTGTGCCTTCTTAATGATGGCTCTCCTACTCATTTCAGTGCCAGTCATGGTACCTTTTCTGCCATTGATCTTTCCCTTTCTTCTCCCTCTCTCCTCCCTTCATTACACTGGTCGCCACACGACGACCTTTGTGATAGTGACCATTTCCCATTGATTATCACGCTCCCTTCCCGCTCCACGATGGACAGGTTGCCTCGTTGGTCTTTCCAACGCGCCGATTGGCCTCTTTACACTGCACAGGTCGTGTTTTCTCCCTCTTTCTCGGGTTGTATTGATGACGTCCTACGTGACGTGTCTGACGCGATTGTTCGCGCTGTCCTTAAGCCTGGTAAGAAGCCCCTATCTGTTGACAGCTATCGGCCAGTTAGTTTGACCAATGTTGTTTGTAAGTTACTTGAACGGATGGTAGCCCGTCGGCTCAATTGGGTCCTCGAATCTCGGGATCTATTGTCGCCTTACCAGTGTGGCTTTCGAGAGGGACGGTGTTCAGTCGATCATTTACTTCGTTTGGAATCCGCAGTTTGGCAGGCTTTTTCCCAGCGCCGCCATTTGGTTGCAGTGTTTTTTGACCTTCGCAAGGCCTATGACACGGCCTGGCGCCATCACATCTTACTTACCCTTCATCAGTGGGGTCTTCGGGGCCCACCCCCGATTTTTATCCGCCAGTTCCTGATCCATCGGTCATTCAGAGTTCGAGTTGGTACTGCTTTTAGTTCTCCACGGACCCAGGTGACGGGCATCCCACAGGGTTCTGTCTTGAGTGTCCTTTTCCTCATTGCTATCGATGGACTTGCGGCCTCTGTCGGTCCCTTGGTCGCCCCTGCCCTGTATGTGGATGATTTCTGCATTTGGGTTAGTTCCTCCTCGATGGCATCTGCAGAGCGGCAGCTCCAGGTAGCTATACGGCGTGCCTCTGCATGGACCCTCTCACACAGGTTTCAGTTCTCTCCTTTAAAATCGCGAGTGGTCCACTTCTGTCGCCGTACTACGATCCACCCTGATCCAGAGCTCTATCTCGCTGTACGATTGCCTGTGGTACCACAGTTTCGTTTTCTGGGTCTTCTTTTCGACATCAAGCTCACTTGGCTGCCCGATATCAGACTCCTGAAGGTAGGATGTTTCCGTAAACTCAATGTCCTTCGCTTCCTTGCCCACTCCCCTTGGGGTGCGGACCGTTCCCTCCTCCTCCGTCTTTATCGTGCTCTAGTTCTGTCTCGCTTGGACTATGGTTGTCAAGTTTATGGTTCAGGTGCTCCTTCCACACTGCACGTGCTGGATCCAGTCCACCATCGTGGTATCTGTTTGGCCACCGGTGCCTTCCCTACTAGCCCTGTTGATAGTCTCCTGGTTTAAGCTGGGATCTCCCCCCCCCCCCCTCCCGTTCTGTTCGGCGGTCCCAGCTTCTGGTGTCTTATGCACTCACTATCCGTTCATCTCCCACTCATCCTTCCTATTCTATCCTGTTCCCAGACCATGGACGTCGCCCACCCGACTCCCGCCCTCGGGCGGGTTTGCCGGTTGGGTTGCGCCTTGCGTCTCTTTGCCGTGATTTTCAGCTTCCTTCTTTGTCCTGTCTTCCTCGCTCCCTCCCCTCCACCCCTCCTTGGTTAGTTCCTCGGCCTCGACTTCGGATGGATCTCCGCTGCGGTCCGAAAGATTCCATCCCCCCGGTGGTGTTCCATTCCTTTTTCCGCCAAATTGTATGGGAGTTTCGGGATGCTGTTGTTTTTTACACTGATGGCTCTAAATCTGCTGATCGTGTTGGGTATGCCTTCACGTCCTCTGTTGGAACGGAAAGTCATCTGCTGCCACCTACATGTGGGGTGTTTACTGTGGAATTGATGGCAATTTCCCAGGCCCTTACCTTTATTAAAGAGTCCCAACACAACCGCGTTTTGTTATGTACGGACTCGATGAGTGGCCTTCTTGCTATTGACCGGTGTTTTTCACGCCATCCCTTGGTCTCTGCCATCCATGACCATCTCGCTGATCTTCACCGTGCTGCTTGTTCTGTTGACTTCCTTTGGGTCCCTGGCCATGTGGGTATCCCGGGTAATGAGCTCGCTGATCGTTTGGCTGGGGGAGCAGTTACTTACCCCCCGTTTTCTGTAGCATCTCCTGCAGCGGATTTACGGCTTCACATCAAATCCCACCTCGCACAGTCATGGGTCAATTCTTGGGAGGCTACTCCCCTGTCTAATAAACTTCGTGCAATTAAGATGACACCAGGCCCGTGGCGTTCTTCCTTTTGCATCTCCCGAATGGACTCGACCACACTGTGTCGTCTCCGCATTGGCCATACTCGGCTGACCCATGGTTTTCTTTTGCGTGATGAGCCACCCCCACTATGTGGTTGTGGAGCCTTGCAGTCAGTAGCCCACATTTCGGTTGAATGCCCCCTTCTTTTGGCTCTGCGTGCTAAGTACAGGCTCCCCCACACTTTACGTATGATGTTGGCTGACGATTCCCGGATGGTCTCTCTGGTTCTCGGTTTCCTCCGGGAAAGTGGTTTTTATTCTCAGTTTTATGGTTTTTAATCTCTCTGGTGTTGGGGCAGGGCGGTGAGTGTTGGGGTGTCTCCCACTGTAAGCAGTGTTCGGAGATTCCTGATTCACCTCCCTGACCGAAATCCTCTTTTCTTCCCCTTTTACTCTGTTTTTACCCTTTTTTTAAAGGCTTGGTTAGTCTTTCTATTCCCATGCGTACTTTCTAAATTATAGCAGTTGTACCTTTTAAGTCACAGGTGGTCTTCCCTATGCTGCTTCCGCATAGTGTTGGGTTCGTTCTCTTGCCGACTTCCCTCATTTTGTTTTTTACCAATGACAACATGACTGCGTTTTTACGTTTTTCCCTTTTTCCGTTTTATTGTTCTGACTTTACTGAGTTGTCCCATTAGCGGAATGGCGAATATTTGAAACAAGGGACTGATGACCTTGCTGTTTGGTCCCTTAAACTTCAAACAACCAACCAACCAATAATGCGCGTATGTTTGTTAGTGCCAAAAATTCCCCATGCTCAGTAGTTACTCCTCGTTACTCAAAACTTCGAGGCTGCGGTACACACACTCACAGATATATATAGCAATTTCATCAAAGGTCAATGCACTTGCCAATTTTATACCTGAAGTTGTCAAACCATCACAAGGAAGAACAGAAGATGAAATTATTATGTCAAAAATCCACCTCAGTTGCGAAATGTTACTTACCTTTACCCAGGTTTCAGCTAGAGTAACCTAGCCTTCTTCAGGATCATAAAATAAACTAATACACGCCAGAATAAGGCATACTATCTTTCTTCGTGTACAAGTCAGCAATTCTATTATTAAGGATATGTGTGGTGAACCTCTTTTTATGAGAGGGATTTACAGCTTAATTTACCTAAGTGTAAACAGGTGAATGTGACCCCTAAATTTGTTAACTGGTACTTAGGTAAAAATCCCTCACCCATGAAAAGAAGTCATACACACACACACACACATCCTTAGTAATAGAATTGCTGACTTGTATACGAATAAAGATAGCTTGCCTTACTCTGGCATGTATTGGTTTACTTTATGCTTCTGAAGAATGCTAGATTACTCCAGCTGAAACCTGGGTAAGGACCAGTAACATTTCGCAACTGAGGCGGATTTTTGACATAATAATTTATCACAGTTGCTGACACTGCTGCAACATGTTAAAAAATCTTAGAAAATGAAATTTCCTTGCAGTGTAGTACGGAGAAACCATGATTAAATTTTTAGATGATTTGGCGGTATACAGAGTGCGAAATTTGGTAAAGAAAGCTGCTGCCTCTCACATTGTTATGCCTGGATTCGAACTGAGCGTCGGTCTCAGATGCGGGTGCATCATTCCCTACTTCCTAACCATATATTCGGGCACTTTCTATATCAGTGTACGAGTGGTAGTCGGATGCCCTCTGGAATGTGACAGTGACACGCCACCACTTGCCAGCCGCAACGATTGGCGAATCCGGTAGGGTGTCGAACAATCAGTACTCGGTGGACGAGGTAGCAGTAGAAAACACTCTGTATCGCGGTTGGTTAGCATAGCACTGGCAATACGCGTTGTTGTGTTGTGTTGGATAGGATAACCTCCCACAGACCTCGAAGACAGGGCATGGCCATTCGTCTTAACAGGTCGGAAACGTAACTCTTAGGTTCGACTTACTGGCAGTGCGAAGCAGATGCAATCATGTGGGTATCCAGTAGCACTGAGACGTCCCGGAAAGACGGCGACCTGCCACTCGTGTGTAGTGTGTTGTGGCTGGGTGCAAGGCAAGACAACAGCGGTCGCCATACTGACAGTTTGTGCTGCTACAGTCGACGTCGGACTATGTGGGTATTTACCTGACTATAAAAGTCATTCCCCGACTCAAGAAATATGATGCGGCTGTAAGATCGAACTCGGCCATGGGAAGAACGCCTATGCTCCCAGGTGGTAGTGGCGCAGGGCAGCTGAGGACCAGCACCGCGTTCAACGTGGACATCCTGAATCCATTAATTCCATACTCGCATGACAGTTCAGGGATCCCGACCAACGTGGGTAGCAGTATCGCAGAACAATAAGACGACGTCTCTTCAGGCTTCGATCTTGCCTTCATTGTCTTCTCTTGCGTTTCATAATTTCTTGGATAGCTTATTCACATCGGCTTCATTTTCACGATTTGTGATTGCCTTGTATCCGTTTATCGTTTCTGCACTATACGATCAAAATCACCTGGGCACCCTCAAAACATACGTTTTTCATATTAGGTGCGTTTTGCTGCCACCTACTGCCAAGTACTCCATATCAGCGACATCAGTATTCATTAGACATCGTAAGAGAGCAGAATGAGGCGCTCTGCGGAGCTCACGGACTTCGAACGTGGTCAGGTGATTGTGACTTGTCATACGTCTGTACGTGAGATTTTCGCACTGCTAAATATCGCTAAATCCAATGTTTCCAGTGTGATAGTAAAGTGGAAAAGTGAAGTGACACGTACAGCATAAAAGCGTACAGGCCGACCTCGTCTGTTGACTGACACAGACCACCGACAGTTGAAGAGGGTCGTAATGTGTAACAGGCAGACATCTATCCAGACCATCACAAAGTAATTCCAAACTGCATCAGGATCCACTGCAAATACTATGGCTGGTGAGGCGGGAGGTGAGAAAACTTCGATTTCATGGTCGTGCGGCTGCTCATAAGCCACACACCACGCCGGTAAATGCCAAACGATGCCTCGCTTGGTGTAAAGAGCGTAAACATTGGAGGATTTAACAGTGGAAAAACGTTGTGTGGAGTGACGAATCACTGCGCACAATGCGGTGATCTGGTAGCATGGTGTAGGTATGGCGAATGCACAGTGAACGTTATCTGCCAGCGTGTGTAGTGCCAACAGTAAAATTCGGAGGCTGTGGTGTTCTGGTGCGGTCGTGTTTTTCATGTAGGGGGGTTTACACCCATTGTTCTTTCGCGTGGCACTATCACAGCACAGGCCTACTGTGATGTTAAAAGCACCAGCTCCTTGCTTCCCACTGTTGAAGAGCAATTCGGGGATGGCGATTGCATCTTTAAACACGATCGAGCACCTGTTCAAAATGCACGGTTTGTGGCGGAGTGCTTAAACGACAGCCAGGTGTCCGGCTACTTCGATCACTGTAGTGTAACTTCTAATCTGTTAGTTACTCCAGCAACAGTATGCAGCGATGAGTGAAAACGTCGCCACCACTGCCCACCGCTACACTGAAAACCGCCTGATGTCGTTGTTGGCTTGGGACGTGGTAGGGAAAGTATATTAAAGAAGCAGAGGGAAATGGGTTTTCAATCTAGCGACAATACGGGGGACAAATAGGGAAAAACCACTGGCGTAAGCGACTTCGACAAAGGACAGACTGCTACGGCCTGACATACGCGAAGCTGATGGGCTGCTACTAATTCCAGAGTTGGTGGAGAGTAGGAGAAGGAAAATCATAACATGAATAGGCGACAAGGTGTTGGACATTGACGCCTCCTCGCAGGAAGTAGAAGTCGGAGCATCCAGAGAGCAGGGTAGGTGGCGATCTATGGTTGATCTCATGACTGATTACAATTCTGGTGAAGACGTAAGTGTTTCGGAGCCCACCATTCAGTGTACATTGTAAACGCGTCGGCTCTCAGGGTGAATCACATTTTTGCTGCTCTATGTCCATGGTCTATTCCACAAACACAGTCATTGAGGTGACCGGCGGCTCGAAAACTAAAGTACGCCACGGACGCAGGCTACTAGGATCTGTAAAATACTGTGGGAGGCATTCTCGTACGCTTGCAAGAATGTGTGGTAGTAATAAAACACACACCGGTAGCTGTGAACCACTCGCATCCCTTTGTGCTCGACGTTTTTCCCGACGGCGATGTCATCTTTCAGTAGTATAATCCTCCATGTCTCAGAGCAAGAACTGCGCTACAGTGGTTTGAGGAGCGTTATAGTGAACTCAGGTTGATACCTCGGCGACCGAATTTGTATGGTGTTATTTCTATGGAAATCATTCGGGTAGCTACCGAGCGCCGTCCCGGCGTACGCAAATCGGTAAATCGGTGGTCCCTTACTTAGGTCAGTTAAATGACCTGTGCACAGACCCGTAATGCCACATACCTCCAAAAACGCACCAACAAATTGTCGGATCCATGATGAGCAGAATCACTGACTTATTTCTTTCCAAAGGGGAGAAACAGACTATTAAGCAGCTAGTCATAATGTTTCGGATCATCAGTGTGAAAGGCAGCGCAGTGACTGCGGTAGCAAATTGAACTTCAGGGTGGAAAATATAATGCTGAAGGTAATGGTCTTTTCCTTCCTATTAGAAACACGTTAATCCTAGCAAAACGATGTATTATGTGCTGTTACATGTGGAAATAGCATTGATTCGTGTCCAGATACCTTAGATCGCATTGTGTACCTCCATTATTAAAGACTGGTGTACACTGTTCTTTCTTTCAACAGAACAGAAGGGCGCAAACATTGGTGGCAGTGAGTAATATTTTCTCGGCGAAATGGATTATAATTTTTCACCACCTTTCTGATTACTCGCTGAGTGAAGTGAATAAAATATTGCCGCACTTAGCTACACCTCGTTTTCAAATTGTATCCCAGTAGTATGTGAATAAACGTTGAAGATTCTAAAATGCTAAGACGTATCTTAACTGCGATTTGCTACGAACAGGCGAACGCTGACCCTGGTGAAAAACAATGCGTATCATGCCGTTGGGTTGTGTCTGTCCTTGTTCAGTCTATTTACATTTCCCAAATGTACAGGATGCATTTACTAGAGATGGCTTCTAATTATACGCTTCCCAAATAGAAGTCCCTACGGCCAAAATTTAGCGCCGACTAAGTCGACCATTTATTATTCACGTCACTCATTCTCTCTAAATCATTTCACGTGATATCTTGGAAGTTTTCTTCACCATGGAGCACGGATGGTTCATAGAACTGTCCTAGGTAAATTTCTACTGTTACTTACATCCATAATTTCAGTGACAAAAGATTGTTACATCAAAATAACGCGAAAACTACTTACAACCAAGGAATGTATTTTTACTACTTATCGCATTTAAGATGGATGAATCTTGAACGTTGCGTGAGTAGTACTGTTCCCAGTATGGCACATAAATCGTTGAATTGATCTCTTTTTTTTTTTTTTTTTTTTTTTTTTTTGTGGTTTTAGGGCGCAAAACTTCTATGGTCATTAGCGCCCAGCCCGTAACGTAGAAAACAGGAAAAAAACGAAATTTAAAATCAGCAGCAATGGGAACAAAGTCATAAAATTTGAGAAACTAAAGGCAGAAGGAATGCTTAAAAATCCACTATAGAAAGGGGTTGGTTGTCCCCCCAAAAAAAAGGCTTCAAATGACTGACGTCATTTCACTGTCACTAATAAACTGTAGAACGCGGTCAGCTGAGCGCGTGTCATCTGCTAAAATCGACGATAGATCAGGCGATAGCTGTAGACGGGAGCGTAACGGATTAAAATAGGGGCATTCAATTAAAAGGTGTCTGACCGTCCACGGCTGAGAGCAGTGGGGACAGAGTGGGGGAGGATCACCGCTTAAAAGATGTCGATGACTAAAAAGACAGTGCCCTATCCGGAGTCTAGCTAAAATTACCTCCTCCCGACGACGCGTTCGGGAGGAAGAGGTCCATGCGCAAGGAAGGGCTTTCACTTCCCGCAATTTATTATGGGGAAGTGTTGACCAATGCGCATGCCATAAATGAGCAACTTGGCGACATAAACCGCTCCGTAGATCGGTAAACGGAAGAGACTGAATAGCTGACCGAGGAAGAGAGACTGCAGCCTTGGCCGCTATATCGGCCGCCTCATTTCCACAGATACCAGCGTGTCCTGGGAGCCAGAGGAACGCCACTGAGACTCCCCCCAGGTGGAGCAAGCGCAGACAGTCCTGAATCCGGTGGACCAGAGGGTGCACAGGGTAAAGAGCTTGGAGACTTAGGAGAGAGCTGAGAGAATCTGAGCAGATTACGTACTGTATCCGCTGATGGCGGTGGATGTAGTGGACAGCCTGGAGAATAGCGTAAAGCTCCGCAGTATAAACCGAACACTGGTCGGGAAGCCGATTTGGGGTGTCGCCAACAATATAGGCACTCCCTACACCTAACGATGTTTTCGAGCCATCGGTGTAAATAAATGTGGCTTCCGTCATTTGTGCACATAGAGCAGCAAATGCCCGACGGTAAACAAGTGTAGGGGTACCATCCTTGGGAAATTGACATAGGTCTCTGAGCAAGTCGATCCGGGGACGGAGCCAAGGCGGTGCTGTACCCCAAGTTGTCAAGGTGGTTTTAGGAAAGGGGAAGGAAAGAGAATAGAGCAGTTGACGGAAGCGGACTCCCGGGGGTAGTAGGGAGGAGGAGCGGCCTGCATACCCGACATCAAGGGAGGCGTCGAAAAAAAGGTCATGGGCTGGATTAGCAGGCATGGAAGACAGATGGCTAGCATAACGACTCAGAAGCACTGCCCGCCGATTGGACAGCGGAGGTTCAGCAGTCTCAGCATAAAGGCTTTCCACAGGGCTGGTGTAAAAAGCTCCAGACACTAAACGTAATCCACGGTGGTGGATAGAGTCGAGTCGCCGAAGAATAGACGGCCGAGCAGAGGAGTAGACTATGCTGCCATAGTCCAATTTTGAGCGCACTAAGGCGCGATAGAGGCGGAGAAGGACCACTCGGTCCGCTCCCCAAGAGGTGCCATTCAGGACACGGAGGGTGTTAAGGGAACGCAGACAGCGAGCCGAAAGATAGGAAACGTGGGAGGACCAGCACAGTTTTCTGTCAAACATAAGACCCAAGAATTTAGCGACGTCGGAAAACGGAAGGTTGACAGGACCTAGATGTAAGGAGGGCGGAAGAAACTCCTTACGTCGCCAAAAATTTACACAAACGGTCTTACTGGGTGAGAAACGGAAGCCGGTTTCGATGCTCCACGAGTGGAGGCGATCGAGACATCCTTGAAGACGTCTTTCAAGAAGGCTGGTCCGTTGAGAGCTGTAGTAGATCGCAAAATCGTCCACAAAGAGGGAGCCCGAGACATCAGGAAGGAGACAATCCATAATTGGATTAATGGCGATGGCAAACAGTACAACACTCAGCACGGAGCCCTGGGGTACCCCGTTTTCTTGGGAGAAAGTACGGGAGAGAGTAGTGTTCACCCGCACCCTAAATGTGCGCTCTGCCATAAATTCGCGAAGAAAAAGGGGCAGCCGGCCTCGAAAGCCCCAAGAGAACAGTGTGCGGAGGATGCCTGTCCTCCAACAGGTATCGTATGCTCTCTCCAGATCAAAAAATATTGCTACCGTTTGGCGTTTCCGGAGGAAATTGTTCATGATATAAGTGGAGAGAGCAACAAGATGGTCAACGGCAGAACAATGTTGTCGGAATCCGCATTGGGCTGGTGTTAAAAGACTGCGGGATTCCAGCCACCAAGCTAAACGGTAATTCACCATACGCTCCAAAACCTTACAGACACTACTCGTGAGAGAAATGGGGCGGTAGCTAGAGGGGAGATGTTTGTCCTTTCCAGGTTTCGGAACGGTAACGACAATAGCTTCCCGCCATCGCCTGGGAAAGGTACTGTCGGTCCAAATTCGATTATAAAGGCGAAGGAGGTAGCGCAGGCTATGGGTTGATACATGCAGCAACATTTGGACATGGATACCATCCGGTCCTGGGGCGGAGGAGCGAGAAGAAGAGAGTGCATGTTGGAGTTCGCGCATGGAGAAAACAGTATTGTAGCTTTCGCGATTTTGAGAGGAGAAAGCAAGATGTCGCACTTCCGCTGCACGTTTCTTCGGGAGAAACGCTGGCGGGTAATTTGAAGAGCTCGAAATCTCAGCAAAGTGCTGACCCAATGAGTTACAAATTGCGACGGGGTCCACTAAGGTATCATGCGCGACAGTGAGCCCAGAGACCGGGGAGAAACTAGGCGCGCCTGAGAACCGTCCAAGCCGACTCCAAACTTCCGAGGAGGGAGTGAAGGTGTTAAATGAGCTAATAAAGAATTGCCAGCTTGCCTTCTTGCTATCGCGGATGACGCGACGGCATCGCGCACGGAGCTGCTTATATCGGATACAGTTGGCCAAAGTTGGATGGTGACGGAAAATGCGAAGAGCACGTCGCCGCTCACGTATTGCGTCACGGCATGCCTCGTTCCACCAAGGAACTGGGGGGCGCCGGGGCAATTCGGAGGTGCGTGGTATTGAACGTTCCGCAGCTGTGAGAATAACGTCGGTAAAATGTGTGACCTCATCGTCGACGCCGGGAAAGCGACGGTCATCGAATGTCGCTAGAGAAGAAAAAAGTGTCCAATCGGCTTGGGCAAACTTCCAGCGTCGCGAGCGCATATATGGCAGTTGAGGCTGCAGTCGAAGAACACATGGAAAGTGGTCACTCGAGTGTGTATCATCAAGGGTGAACCATTCGAAGCGCCGAGCTAGCGGAACAGTACCGACCGCAAGGTCCAAATAAGATAAATTTGCCGTGGAGGCAGACAAAAATGTGGGGACCCCAGTGTTGAGGCAGACTAGATCCGCTTGGTGGAAGACGTCTAGCAATAGTGAGCCACGTTGACAGGGATGTGGAGATCCCCAAAGCGGATGGTGGGCATTGAAGTCCCCAACCAGCAAATAGGGGGGTGGAAGCTGACCAAGAAGATGAAGGAGATCAGCTCGTGCCATTGGTGTGGACGATGGAATGTGTACCGTACAAAGAGAGAAAGTGTATCCAGAAAGGGAAAGACGGACAGCGACAGCTTGGAAGGAACTGTTTAAGGGGATATGGTGATAATGGAGAGTATCGTGGAGCAGAATCATGAGTCCTCCATGGGCTGGAGTGCCTTCAACAGAGGGGAGGTCATATCGGACGGACTGGAAATGAGGGAGAACAAAGCGGTCATGGGGATGCAGCTTTGTTTCCTGAAGACAGAAGATGACCGGCGAGTAGGATCGTAAGAGGATCGACAATTCATCCTGATTGGCTCGAATGCCGCGGATATTCCAGTGGATAATGGACATAAGTGAACAGAAAATGGAGGAACGTGACCAAGGGTGCTGTCAACTCAACGACTGCTCAGAGCTTGCGACCGACAGCATGGAATGGCATTCAGTCGAAGGCAGAAGATCCTGATCCATAGGTTGGTCAGTAGCAGCTCCAGCCACCAACGATCGGCCGGTTGACCGGCCACCAGCAGTGCGCCTCGGCGACACAGAAGATGGCAGAGGGCGATTTCCGCCAGGTGGTGCTGTAGTTGGGACACGCCTTGGCGGAGAAGGAGAGGAACTGTGTTCCTTCGTAGCCTTCTTGGAGGTATGATGTTTAGATGGAAGAGGAACCGATGGTTGTGAAGCTGCAGTACGTAAAAACTCTTCACGAGAATGCTCTTTTTTCGAAGACTTAGCGTCTGACTTTTGGGCTCGAGATTTAGCAGAACCCGACGAAGGGTGAGCCATAGAGTGGGCAGGCGAAAGTGGTGAGGTTGAACGGGCGATCTTTGCGCTGGCCGATCTGACGACCGTGGTACTAAATGTGAGGTCGCAAGTCTGCGTGGCCGCCTCCTTTGTTGGCCGAGGAGAAGCAAGGACAGTGCTGTATTTTCCTTTCTGAGGCACTGTGGGCTGTCGACTGGCGAGTAACTATCGAGCAGCAAAGGTCGACACCTTTTCCTTCACTCTTATTTCCTGGATGAGCTTTTCATCCTTAAAAATGGGGCATCTCGAGAGGAAGTAGCGTGGTCACCCATACAGTTGATGCAGTGAGGGGATGGAGGTGGACAAGCACCCTCATGGGCATCCTTGCCACACGTAACACATTTGGCCGGATTGGAACAGGACTGGCTGGTGTGATTGAACCGCTGACATCGATAGCAACGCGTAGGGTTTGGGACATAAGGGCGAACGGAAATTATCTCATAGCCTGCTTTGATTTTGGATGGGAGTTGAACTTTGTCAAATGTCAAGAAGACAGTGCGGGTTGGAATGATGTTCGAGTCAACCCTTTTCATAACCCGATGAACAGCGGTGACGCCCTGGTCAGACAGGTAGTGCTGAATTTCTTCGTCAGACAATCCATCGAGGGAGCGTGTATAAACGACTCCACGTGAGGAATTTAAGGTACGGTGCGGTTCCACCCGGACAGGGAAGGTGTGGAGCAGAGAAGTACGCAGCAATTTTTGAGCCTGGAGGGCACTGTGTGTTTCTAACAACAGGGTACCATTCCGTAATCTGGAACAAGACTTTACAGGACCCGCAATTGCGTCGACACCTTTCTGAATAATGAAAGGGTTGACCGTGGAAAAGTCGTGACCTTCGTCAGACCGAGAAACAACAAGGAACTGTGGCAACGATGGAAGAACCGTCTGTGGCTGAGACTCAGTGAACTTACGTTTGTGAGCAAACATAGTGGAAGGTGAGGAAACCATTGCGGAAGAATCCCCCATGATTACCGGCGTCTCCGATGGCGCGCTCCTCCCTTGTGGGGGCCCTCACCGAGGGCACACCCGCCTTAGGTGATTGTTCACACCTCAGGTCACACCTCCCGACAAACGGACGGAGGGACCAATCGGCACTTTCGGAAGGTATCAGCTCGGGTAATCACCCCTCCCTGGGCCTGGCCGTTACCAGGGGGTACGTACGTGTCCTACCTGTCTACCCGGGGCGGGGAATTACGCGTTACCCCGTCACCGGCTACGCATGGAAGTGCGTGGGTCGGCCTTAAGACACGCACAGGGAGGAAAAAAGAGAAAGGGAAAGGAAAGAAAAGGGGGTCTCAAACGCCGCAGCGGAGAAAAGGGCAAGGAGAAGAGGGAAGGAAAAGAGAAGGACAGAGGAAGGACGAGGACTTGCAAGTGTAAAAGCAAGGAATTTGGAACAGTTTCGAGCGTCCGTCTCCGGACGTAGGCACAAACCATACTCCCAGAAGGGGAGAAAGGGAAGGAAAGAGACAGAGGTGAGGGGAGGGGGGCGAAGATGGGGGACGGGGAGGGATGCGGAAAGGGAAGGGAAGGTATGCAGCCCAGAAAGGAAGGAGGGCCACATGAGCTCGGGGTCCCGTGCTCGCTACGCATGTGTCCACAAAAGAGTTGTGGACCCCCTGGGGGGTGAATTGATCCTGTAGGCAAGCAGTGGATAATCTGACAGTGGTTACAGGTTCATTTTCTGAGCTACCTATAGTTAGATGTTGCACGTTGCTGTTTCCAGTCTAGTGTAGAATACGTAGTACCACGAATTTAGCTGGAAATTGTATCCATCGAATGAAGCATGACACGGTAAAACGAGGTTTGAAGTTGCCAAGTAGAAAGGAAAAATGAACAGATCACCACCCACACTAGTGATAATTCAGTAGACAAAAAGCAAAAAAAAAAAAAAAAAAAAAAACTCCACAATGACGTGTGGATTTCTGAACTGAATAAATTATTCAATGAACAGTAAAACAAGTTCTTCGCATAGAAACTAATACTTCGAGGAATCATTGACAAAATAACATCGGTAACAGCGAAATACCGTCGTACCTACGAACCTTGACATCTATTTCATCGACTATATACAGTATATCTACAAATAGCGACGAGCATCCATACTTCCAAATATTAATAACATACCCTTACCCGTTGCAGTTACACCAACATTCCTGTTACGTGTACAGATTGTTTAGGCTCCTGGAAAAGCTGGAGTAAGCATGCCAAATAGACAGACTGCAGCAGAGGGGAGGATGGTTTGCTTCTCACATGTAGCTGTGGCGAGGTCTATCTCTCTTGAAGATAGGTGGATGTGATACGTGAACTTTTGTAACTTGGGGACAAAAGCTGAATTTCGTTGCTTGCTGTAGGTAAAATCTCGAGCTGGAATGGTTTTGATGACGTTGGCGCTGGACCACACTGCTTTCTGCAACATGCGGCGGGTAGCGGGGAGGGAGGATGAGGGAGTCTTCCTCGCCGGTACAGCTGTGGCGAAGGCTGTCTCTCGAAGGTATGTGGATGTGATACGTGAACTTTTGTAACTTGGGGACAAAAGCTGAATTTCGTTGCTTGCTGTAGGTGAAATCTCGAGCTGGAATGGTTTTGATGACGTTGGCACTGGACCACTTTGCTTTCAGCAACCTGCGTTGGGTAGCGGGGAGGGAGGATGAGGGAGTCTTCCTCTCAGTTACAGTTAGGCGAGTTATGTCACTCGAAGGTAGGTGGATGTGATACGCGAACTTTTGTAACTTGGGGACAAAAGCTGAATTTCGTTGCTTGCTGTAGGTAAAATCTCGAGCTGGAATGGTTTTGATGACGTTGGCACTGGACCACTCTGCTTTCTGCAACCTGCAGTGGGTAGCGGCTAGATAGGATGAGGGAGTCTTCCTCTCAGTTACAGCTAGGCGAGAGCTGTCACTCGAAGGTAAGTGTATGTGATACGTGAACTTTCGTAACTTGGGGACAAAAGCTGAATTTCGTTGCTTGCTGTAGGTAAAATCTCGAGCTGGAATGGTTTTGATGACGTTGGCACTGGACCACTCTGCTTTCTGCAACCTGCGGTGGGTAGGGGGGAGGTAGGATGAGGGAGTCTTCCCGTCAGTTACAGCTAGGCGAGGGCTGTCACTCGAAGGTAGGTGGATGTGAAACGAACTTTTGTAACTTGGGGACAAAAGCTGAATTTCGTTGCTAGCTGTAGGTAAAATCTCGAGCTGGAATGGTTTTGATGACGTTAGCACTGGACCACTCTGCTTTCTGCAACCTGCAGTGGGTAGGGGGGGAGGGAGGATGAGGGAGTCTTCCTCTCAGTTACAGCTAGGCGAGTTCTGTCACTCGAAGGTAGGTGGATGTGATACGTGAACTTTTGTAACTTGGGGACAAAAGCTGAATTTCGTTGCTTGCTGTAGGTAAAATCTCGAGCTGGAATGGTTTTGATGACGTTGGCACTGGACCACTCTGCTTTCTGCAACCTGCGGTGGGTAGGGGGAAGGTAGGATGAGGGAGTCTTCCTCTCAGTTACAGCTAGGCGAGGGCTGTCACTCGAAGTTAGGTGGATGTGATACGTGAACTTTTGTAACTTGGGGACAAAAGCTGAATTTCGTTGCTTGCTGTAGGTAAAATCTCGAGCTGGAATGGTTTTGATGACGTTGGCACTGGACCACTCAGCTTTCAGCAACCTGCATTGGGTAGGGGGGGGAGGGAGGATGAGGGAGTCTTCCCCTCAGTTACAGCTAGGCGAGGGCTGTCACTCGAAGGTAGGTGGATGTGATACGTGAACTTTTGTAACTTGGAGACAAAAGCTGAATTTCGTTGCTTGCTGTAGGTAATATCTCGAGCTGGAATGGTTTTGATGACGTTGGCACTGGACCACTTTGCTTTCAGCAACCTGCGTTGGGTAGCGGGGAGGGAGGATGAGGGAGTCTTACTCTCAGTTACAGCTAGGCGAGGGCTGTCACTCGAAGTTAGGTGGATGTGATAGGTGAACTTTTGTAACTTGGGGACAAAAGCTGAATTTCGTTGCTTGCTGTAGGTAAAATCTCGAGCTGGAATGGTTTTGATGACGTTGGCACTGGACCACTCTGCTTTCTGCAACCTGCAGTGGGTAGGGGGGAGGGAGGATGAGGGAGTCTTCCCCTCAGTTACAGCTAGGCGAGGGCTGTCACTCGAAGGTAGGTGGATGTGAAATGTGAACTTTTGTAACTTGGGGACAAAAGCTGAATTTCGTTGCTTGCTGTAGGTAAAATCTCGAGCTGGAATGGTTTTGATGACGTTGGCACTGGACCACTCAGCTTTCTGCAACCTGCAGTGGGTAGCGGGGAGGGAGGATGAGGGAGTCTTCCTCTCAGTTACTGCTAGGCGAGGGCTGTCACTCGATGGTAGGTGGATGTGATACGTTAAATTTTGTAGCTTGGGGCAAAAGCTAAATTTCGTTGGTTGCTGTAGGTAATATCTCGAGCTGGAATGGTTTTGATGACGTTGGCACTGGACCACTCTGCTTTCTGCAACCTGCAGTGGGTAGGGGGGATGGAGGATGAGGGAGTCTTCCTCTCAGTTACAGCTAGGCGAGGGCTGTCACCCGAAGGTAGGTGGATGTGATAGGTGAACTTTGTAACTTGGGGACAAAAGCTGAATTTCGTTGCTTGCTGTAGGTAAAATCTCGAGCTGGAATGGTTTTGATGACGTTGGCACTGGAACACTCTGCTTTCTGCAACCTACGGTGGGTAGCGGGGAGGGAGGATGATGGAGTCTTCCTCGCCGGTACAGCTGTGGCGAAGGCTCTCTCTCGAAGGTATGTGGTTGTGATATGTGAACCTTTGTAACTTGGGGACAAAAGCTGAATTTCGTTGCTTGCTGTAGGTAATATCTCGAGCTGGAATGGTTTTGATGGCGTTGGCACTGGACCACTCTGCTTTCTGCAACCTGCGGTGGGTAGCGGGGAGGGAGGATGAGGGAGTCTTCCTCTCAGTTACAGCTAGGCGAGGGCTGTCACTCGAAGGTAGGTGGATGTGATACGTGAACTTTTGTAACTTGGGTACAAAAGCTGAATTTCGTTGCTTGCTGTAGGTAAAATCACGACCTGGAATGGTTTTGATGACGTTGGCACTGGACCACTCTGCTTTCTGCAACCTGCGGTGGGTAGCAGGGAGGTAGGATGAGGGAGTCTTCCTCTCAGTTACAGCTAGGCGAGTTCTGTCACACGAAGTTAGGTGGATTCGATACGTGAACTTCTGTAACTTGGGGACAAAAGCTGAATTTCGTTGCTTGCTGTAGGTAGAATCTCGAGCTGGAATGGTTTTGATGGCGATGGCACTGGACCACTCTGCTTTCTGCAACCTGCAGTGGGTAGGGGGGAGGGAGGATGAGGGAGTCTTCCTCTCAGTTACAGCTAGGCGAGGGCTGTCACTCGAAGGTAGGTGGATGTGATACGTGAACTTTTGTAACTTGGGGACAAAAGCTGAATTTCGTTGCTTGCTGTAGGTAATATCTCGAGCTGGAATGGTTTTGATGGCGTTGGCACTGGACCACTCTGCTTTCTGCAACCTGCGGTGGGTAGCGGGGAGGGAGGATGAGGGAGTCTTCCTCTCAGTTACAGCTAGGCGAGGGCTGTCACTCGAAGGTAGGGGGATGTGATACGTGAACTTTTGTAACTTGGGGACAAAAGCTGAATTTCGTTGCTTGCTGTAGGTAGAATCTCGAGCTGGAATGGTTTTGATGACGTTGGCACTGGACCACTCTGCTTTCTGCAACCTGCAGTGGGTAGGGGGGAGGGAGGATGAGGGAGTCTTCCTCTCAGTTACAGCTAGGCGAGGGCTGTCACTCGAAGGTAGGTGGATGTGATACGTGAACTTTCGTAACTTTGGAACAAAAGCTGAATTTCGTTGCTTGCTGTAGGTAAAATCTCGAGCTGGAATAGTTTTGATGACGTTGGCACTGGACCACTCTGCTTTCTGCAACCTGCGGTGGGTAGGGGGGAGGGAGGATGAGGGAGTCTTCCTCTCAGTTACAGATAGGCGAGGGCTGTCACTCGAAGGTAGGTGGATGTGATACGTGAACTTTTGTAACTTGGGGACAAAAGCTGAATTTCGTTGCTTGCTGTAGGTAATATCTCGAGCTGGAATGGTTTTGATGGCGTTGGCACTGGACCACTCTGCTTTCTGCAACCTGCAGTGGGTAGGGGGGAGGGAGGATGAGGGAGTCTTCCTCTCAGTTACAGCTAGGCGAGGGCTGTCACTCGAAGGTAGGTGGATGTGATACGTGAACTTTTGTAACTTGGGGACAAAAGCTGAATTTCGTTGCTTGCTGTAGGTAATATCTCGAGCTGGAATGGTTTTGACGGCGTTGGCACTGGACCACTCTGCTTTCTGCAACCTGCGGTGGGTAGCGGGGAGGGAGGATGAGGGAGTCTTCCTCTCAGTTACAGCTAGGCGAGGGCTGTCACTCGAAGGTAGGGGGATGTGATACGTGAACTTTTGTAACTTGGGGACAAAAGCTGAATTTCGTTCCTTCCTGTAGGTAGAATCTCGAGCTGGAATGGTTTTGATGGCGTTGGCACTGGACCACTCTGCTTTCTGCAACCTGCGGTGGGTAGGGGGGAGGGAGGATGAGGGAGTCTTCCTCTCAGTTACAGCTAGGCGAGGGCTGTCACTCGAAGGTAGGTGGATGTGATACGTGAACTTTCGTAACTTTGGAACAAAAGCTGAATTTCGTTGCTTGCTGTAGGTAAAATCTCGAGCTGGAATGGTTTTGATGACGTTGGCACTGGACCACTCTCCTTTCTGCAACCTGCGGTGGGTAGGGGGGAGGGAGGATGAGGGAGTCTTCCTCTCAGTTACAGCTAGGCGAGGGCTGTCACTCGAAGGTAGGTGGATGTGATACGTGAACTTTTGTAACTTGGGGACAAAAGCTGAATTTCGTTGCTTGCTGTAGGTAATATCTCGAGCTGGAATGGTTTTTACGGCGTTGGCACTGGACCACTCTGCTTTCTGCAACTTGCGGTGGGTAGCGGGGAGGGAGGATGAGGGAGTCTTCCACTCAGTTACAGCTAGGCGAGGGCTGTCACTCGAAGGTAGGTGGATGTGATACGTGAACTTTTGTAGCTTGAGGACAAAAGCTGAATTTCGTTGCTTGCTGTAGGTAATATCTCGAGCTGGAATGGTTTTGATGGCGTTGGCACTGGACCACTCTGCTTTCTGCAACCTGCGGTGGGTAGGGGGGAGGGAGGATGAGGGAGTCTTCCTCTCAGTTACAGCTAGGCAAGGGCTGTCACTCGAAGGTAGGTGGATGTGATACGTGAACTTTTGTAACTTGGGGACAAAAGCTGAATTTCGTTGCTTGCTGTAGGTAATATCTCGAGCTGGAATGGTTTTGATGGCGTTGGCACTGGACCACTCTGCTTTCTGCAACCTGCGGTGGGTAGGGGGGAGGGAGGATGAGGGAGTCTTCCTCTCAGTTACAGCTAGGCGAGGGCTGTCACTCGAAGGTAGGTGGATGTGATACGTGAACTTTTAAACTTGGGGACAAAAGCTGAATTTCGTTGCTTGCTGTAGGTAATATCTCGAGCTGGAATGGTTTTGGTGGCGTTGGCACTGGACCACTCTGCTTCCTGCAACCTGCGGTGGGTAGGGGGGAGGGAGGATGAGGGAGTCTTCCTCTCAGTTACAGCTAGGCGAGGGCTGTCACTCGATGGTAGGTGGATGTGATACGTGAACTTTTGTAACTTGGGGACAAAAGCTGAATTTCGTTGCTTGCTGTAGGTAATATCTCGAGCTGGAATGGTTTTGATGGCATTGGCACTGGACCACTCTGCTTCCTGCAACCTGCGGTGGGTAGGGGGGAGGGAGGATGAGGGAGTCTTCCTCTCAGTTACAGCTAGGCGAGGGCTGTCACTCGAAGGTAGGTGGATGTGATACGTGAACTTTTGTAACTTGGGGACAAAAGCTGAATTTCGTTGCTTGCTGTAGGTAATATCTAGAGCTGGAATGGTTTTGATGGCGTTGGCACTGGACCACTCTGCTTTCTGCAACCTGCGGTGGGTAGGGGTGAGGGAGGATGAGGGAGTCTTCCTCTCAGTTACAGCTAGGCGAGGGCTGTCACTCGAAGGTAGGTGGATGTGATACGTGAACTTTTGTAACTTGGGGACAAAAGCTGAATTTCGTTGCTTGCTGTAGGTAATATCTCGAGCTGGAATGGTTTTGATGGCGTTGGCACTGGACCACTCTGCTTTCTGCAACCTGCGGTGGGTAGGGGGGAGGGAGGATGAGGGAGTCTTCCTCTCAGTTACAGCTTGGCGAGGGCTGTCACTCGAAGGTAGGTGGATGTGATACGTGAACTTTTGTAACTTGGGGACAAAAGCTGAATTTCGTTGCTTGCTGTAGGTAATATCTCGAGCTGGAATGGTTTTGATGGCGTTGGCACTGGACCACTCTGCTTCCTGCAACCTGCGGTGGGTAGGGGGGAGGGAGGATGAGGGAGTCTTCCTCTCAGTTACAGCTAGGCGAGTTCTGTCACTCGAAGGTAGGTGGATGTGATACGTGAACTTTTGTAACTTGGGGACAAAAGCTGAATTTCGTTGCTTGCTGTAGGTAATATCTCGAGCTGGAATGGTTTTGATGGCGTTGGCCCTGGACCACTCTGCTTCCTGCAACCTGCAGTGGGTAGGGGGGAGGGAGGATGAGGGAGTCTTCCTCTCAGTTACAGCTAGGCGAGGGCTGTCACTCGAAGGTAGGTGGATGTGATACGTGAACTTTTGTAACTTGGGGACAAAAGCTGAATTTCGTTGCTTGCTGTAGGTAATATCTCGAGCTGGAATGGTTTTGATGGCGTTGGCACTGGACCACTCTGCTTTCTGCAACCTGCGGTGGGTAGGGGGGAGGGAGGATGAGGGAGTCTTCCTCTCAGTTACAGCTAGGCGAGGGCTGTCACTCGAAGGTAGGTGGATGTGATACGTGAACTTTTGTAACTTGGGGACAAAAGCTGAATTTCGTTGCTTGCTGTAGGTAATATCTCGAGCTGGAATGGTTTTGATGGCGTTGGCACTGGACCACTCTGCTTTCTGCAACCTGCGGTGGGTAGGGGGGAGGGAGGATGAGGGAGTCTTCCTCTCGGTTACAGCTAGGCGAGGGCTGTCACTCGAAGGTAGGTGGATGTGATACGTGAACTTTTGTAACTTGGGGACAAAAGCTGAATATCGTTGCTTGCTGTAGGTAATATCTCGAGCTGGAATGGTTTTGATGGCGTTGGCACTGGACCACTCTGCTTTCTGCAACCTGCAGTGGGTAGGGGGGAGGGAGGATGAGGGAGTCTTCCTCTCAGTTACAGCTAGGCGAGGGCTGTCACTCGAAGGTAGGTGGATGTGATACGTGAACTTTTGTAACTTGGGGACAAAAGCTGAATTTCGTTGCTTGCTGTAGGTAATATCTCGAGCTGGAATGGTTTTGATGGCGTTGGCACTGGACCACTCTGCTTCCTGCAACCTGCGGTGGGTAGGGGGGAGGGAGGATGAGGGAGTCTTCCTCTCAGTTACAGCTAGGCGAGGGCTGTCACTCGAAGGTAGGTGGATGTGATACGTGAACTTTTGTAACTTGGGGACAAAAGCTGAATTTCGTTGCTTGCTGTAGGTAAAATCTCGAGCTGGAATGGTTTTGATGACGTTGGCACTGGACCACTCTGCTTTTGCAACCTGCGGTGGGTAGGGGGGAGGGAGGATGAGGGAGTCTTCCTCTCAGTTACAGCTAGGCGAGGGCTGTCACTCGAAGGTAGGTGGATGTGATACGTGAACTTTTGTAACTTGGGGACAAAAGCTGAATTTCGTTGCTTGCTGTAGGTAAAAACTCGAGCTGGAATGGTTTTGATGACGTTGGCACTGGACCACTCTGCTTTCTGCAACCTGCGGTGGGTAGGGGGGAGGGAGGATGAGGGAGTCTTCCTCTCAGTTACAGCTAGGCGAGGGCTGTCACTCGAAGGTAGGTGGATGTGATACGTGAACTTTTGTAACTTGGGGACAAAAGCTGAATTTCGTTGCATGCTGTAGGTAATATCTCGAGCTGGAATGGTTTTTTGGCGTTGGCACTGGACCACTCTTTCTGAAACCTGCAGTGAGTAGGAAAGAGGTAGGATGAGGGAGTCTTCCTCTCAGTTACAGCTAGGCGAGGGCTGTCACTCGAAGGTAGGTGGATGTGATACGTGAACTTTTGTAACATGGGGACAAAAGCTGAATTTCGTTGCTTGCTGTAGGTAATATCTCGAGCTGGAATGGTTTTGATGGCGTTGGCACTGGACCACTCTGCTTTCTGCAACCTGCAGTGGGTAGGGGGGAGGGAGGATGAGGGAGTCTTCCTCTCAGTTACAGCTAGGCGAGGGCTGTCACTCGAAGGTAGGTGGATGTGATACGTGAACTTTTGTAACTTGGGGACAAAAGCTGAATTTCGTTGCTTGCTGTAGGTAATATCTCGAGCTGGAATGGTTTTGATGGCGTTGGCACTGGACCACTCTGCTTCCTGCAACCTGCGGTGGGTAGGGGGGAGGGAGGATGAGGGAGTCTTCCTCTCAGTTACAGCTAGGCGAGGGCTGTCACTCGAAGGTAGGTGGATGTGATACGTGAACTTTTGTAACTTGGGGTCAAAAGCTGAATTTCGTTGCTTGCTGTAGGTAATATCTCGAGCTGGAATGGTTTTGATGACGTTCGCACTGGACCACTCTGCTTTCTGCAACCTGCAGTGGGTAGGGGGGAGGGAGGATGAGGGAGTCTTCCTCTCAGTTACAGCTAGGCGAGGGCTGTCACTCGAAGGTAGGTGGATGTGATACGTGAACTTTTGTAACTTGGGGACAAAAGCTGAATTTCGTTGCTTGCTGTAGGTAATATCTCGAGCTGGAATGGTTTTGATGGCGTTGGCACTGGACGACTCTGCTTTCTGCAACCTGCAGTGGGTAGGGGGGAGGGAGGATGAGGGAGTCTTCCTCTCAGTTACAGCTAGGCGAGGGCTGTCACTCGAAGGTAGGTGGATGTGATACGTGTACTTTTGTAACTTGGGGACAAAAACTGAATTTCGTTGCTTGCTGTAGGTAAAACCTCGAGCTGGAATGGTTTTGAAGACGTTGGCACTGGACCACTCTGCTTTCTGCAACCTGCGGTGGGTAGCGGGGAGGGAGGATGAGGGAGTCTTCCTCTCAGTTACAGCTAGGCGATTTCTGTCACTCGAAGGTAGGTGGATGTGATACGTGTACTTTTGTAACTTGGGGACAAAAGCTGAATTTCGTTGCTTGCTGTAGGTAAAACCTCGAGCTGGAATGGTTTTGATGACGTTGGCACTGGACCACTCTGCTTTCTGCAACCTGCGGCGGGTAGCGGGGAGGGAGGATGAGGGAGTCTTCCTCTCAGTTACAGCTAGGTGAGGGCTGTCACTCGAATGTAGGTGGATGTGATACGTGTACTTTTGTAACTTGGGGACAAAAGCTGAATTTCGTTGCTTGCTGTAGGTAAAATCTCGAGCTGGAATGGTTTTGATGACGTTGGCACTGGACCACTCTGCTTTCTGCAACCTGCAGTGGGTAGGGGGGAGGGAGGATGAGGGAGTCTTCCTCTCAGTTACAGCTAGGCGAGGGCTGTCACTCGAAGGTAGGTGGATGTGATACGTGTACTTTTGTAACTTGGGGACAAAAGCTGAATTTCGTTGCTTGCTGTAGGTAAAACCTCGAGCTGGAATGGTTTTGAAGACGTTGGCACTGGACCACTCTGCTTTCTGCAACCTGCGGTGGGTAGGGGGGAGGTAGGATGAGGGAGTCTTCCTCTCAGTTACAGCTAGGCGAGTTCTGTCACTCGAAGTTAGGTGGATTCGATACGTGAACTTTTGTAAATTGGGGACAATAGCTGAATTTCGTTGCTTGCTGTAGGTAAAATCACGAGCTGGAATGGTTTTGATGACGTTGGCACCGGACCACTCTGCTTTATGCAACCTGCGGTGGGTAGCGGGGAGGGAGGATGAGGGAGTCTTCCTCGCCGGTACAGCTGTGGCGAAGGCTGTCTCTCGAAGGTATGTGGATGTGATAAGTGAAATTTTTTAACTTGGGAACAAAAGCGGAATTTCGTTGCTTGCTGTAGGTAAAATCTCGAGCTGGAATGGTTTTGATGACGTTGGCACTGGACCACTCTGCTTTCTGCAACCTGCGGTGGGTAGGGGGGAGGTAGGATGAGGGAGTCTTCCTCTCAGTTACAGCTAGGCGAGTTCTGTCACTCGAAGGTAGGTGGATGTGATACGTGAACTTTTGTAACTTGGGAACAAAAGCTGAATTTCGTTGCTTGCTGTAGGTAAAATCTCGAGCTGGAATGGTTTTGATGACGTTGGCACTGGACTACTCTGCTTTCTGCAACCTGCGGTGGGTAGGGGAGAAGTAGGATGAGGGAGTCTTCCTCTCAGTTACAGCTAGGCGAGTTCTGTCACTCGAAGTTAGGTTGATTCGATACGTGAACTTTTGTAACTTGGGGACAAAAGCTGAATTTCGTTGCTTGCTGTAGGTAAAATCACGAGCTGGAATGGTTTTGATGACGTTGGCACTGGACCACTCTGCTTTCTGCAAACTGCGGTGGGGAGGGGGGAGGGAGGATGAGGGAGTCTTCCTCTCAGTTACAGCTAGGCGAGTTCTGTCACTCGAAAGTAGGTGGATGTAATACGTGAACTTTTGTAACTTGGGGACAAAAGCTGAATTTCGTTGCTTGCTGTAGGTAAAATCTCGAGCTGGAATGGTTTTGATGACGTTGGCACTGGACCACTCTGCTTTATGCAACCTGCGGTGGGTAGCGGAAAGGGAGGATGAGGGAGTCTTCCTCGCTGGTACAGATGTGGCGAAGGCTGTCTCTCGAAGGTATGTGGATGTGATAAGTGAAATTTTGTAACTTGGGAACAAAAGAGGAATTTCGTTTCTTGCTGTAGTAAAATCTCGAGCTGGAATGGCTTTGATGACGTTGGCACTGGACCACTCTGCTTTCTGCAACCTGCGGTGGGTAGGGGGGAGGGAGGATGAGGCAGTCTTCCTCTCAGTTAAAGCTAGGCGAGTTCTGTCACTCGAAGGTAGGTGGATGTAATACGTGAACTTTTGTAACTTGGGGACAAAAGCTGAATTTCGTTGCTTGCTGTAGGTAAAATCTCGAGCTGGAATGGTTTTGATGACGTTGGCACTGGACCACTCTGCTTTCTGCAACCTGCGGTGGGTAGGGGGGAGGTAGGATGAGGGAGTCTTCCTCTCAGTTACAGCTAGGCGAGTTCTGTCACTCGAAGGTAGGTGGATGTAATATGTGAACTTCTGTAACTTGGGGACAAAAGCTGAATTTCGTTGCTTGCTGTAGGTAAAATCTCGAGCTGGAATGGTTTTGATGACGTTGGCACTGGACCACTCTACTTTCTGCAACATGCGGTGGGTAGGGGGGAGGTAGAATGAGGGAGTCTTCCTCTCAGTTACAGCTAGGCGAGTTCGGTCACTCGAAGGTAGGTGGATGTAATACGTGAACTTTTGTAACTTGGGAACAAAAGCTGAATTTCGTTGCTTGCTGTAGGTAAAATCTCGAGCTGGAATGGTTTTGATGACGTTGGCACTGGACCACTCTGCTTTCTGCAACCTGCGGTGGGTAGGGGGGAGGTAGGATGAGGGAGTCTTCCTCTCAGTTACTGCTAGGCGAGTTCGGACACTCGAAGGTAGGTGGATGTAATACGTGAACTTTTGTAACTTGGGAACAAAAGCTGAATTTCGTTGCTTGCTGTAGGTAAAATCTCGAGCTGGAATGGTTTTGATGACGTTGGCACTGGACCACTCTGCTTTATGCAACCTGCGGTGGGTAGGGGGGAGGTAGGATGAGGGAGTCTTCCTCACAGTTACAGCTAGGCGAGTTCGGTCACTCGAAGGTAGGTGGATGTAATACGTGAACTTTTGTAACTTGGGAACAAAAGCTGAATTTCGTTGCTTGCTGTAGGTAAAATTTCGAGCTGGAATGGTTTTGATGACGTTGGCACTGGACCACTCTGCTTTCTGCAACCTGCGGTGGGTAGGGGGGAGGTAGGATGAGGGAGTCTTCCTCTCAGTTACTGCTAGGCGAGTTCGGTCACTCGAAGGTAGGTGGATGTAATACGTGAACTTTTGTAACTTGGGGACAAAAGCTGAATTTCGTTGCTTGCTGTAGGTAAAATCTCGAGCTGGAATGGTTTTGATGACGTTGGCACTGGACCACTCTGCTTTTGCAACCTGCGGTGGGTAGCAGGGAGGTAGGATGAGGGAGTCTTCATCTCAGTTACAGCTAGGCGAGTTCCGTCACTCGAAGGTAGGTGGATGTAATACGTGAACATTTGTAACTTGGGGACAAAAGCTGAATTTCGTTGCTTGCTGTAGGTAAAATCTCGAGCTGGAATGGTTTTGATGGCGTTGGCACTGGACCACTCTGCTTTCTGCAACCTGCGGTGGGAAGGGGGGGAGGGAGTCTTCCTCTCAGTTACAGCTAGGCGAGTTCTGTCACTCGAAGGTAGGTGGATCTAATACGTGCACTTTTGTAACTTGGGGACAAAAGCTGAATTTCGTTGCTTGCTGTAGGTAAAATCTCGAGCTGGGATGGTTTTGATGACGTTGGCACTGGACCACTCTGCTTTCTGCAACCTGCGGTGGGTAGGGGGGAGGTAGGATGAGGGAGTCTTCCTCTCAGTTACAGCTAGGCGAGTTCTGTCACTCGAAGGTAGGTGGATGTAATACGTGAACTTTTGTAACTTGGGGACAAAAGCTGAATTTCGTTGCTTGCTGTAGGTAAAATCTCGAGCTGGAATGGTTTTGATGACGTTGGCACTGGACCACTCTGCTTTATGCAACCTGCGGTGGGTAGCGGAAAGGGAGGATGAGGGAGTCTTCCTCGCTGGTACAGCTGTGGCAAAGGCTCTCTCTCGAAGGTATGTGGATGTGATAAGTGAAATTTTGTAACTTGGGAACAAAAGCTGAATTTCGTTGCTTGCTGTAGGTAATATCTCGAGCTGGAATGGTTTTGATGGCGTTGGCACTGGACCACTCTGCTTTCTGCAACCTGCAGTGGGTAGGGGGGAGGGAGGATGAGGGAGTCTTCCTCTCAGTTACAGATAGGCGAGGGCTGTCACTCGAAGGTAGGTGGATGTGATACGTGAACTTTTGTAACTTGGGGACAAAAGCTGAATTTCGTTGCTTGCTGTAGGTAATATCTCGAGCTGGAATGGTTTTGATGGCGTTGGCACTGGACCACTCTGCTTCCTGCAACCTGCGGTGGGTAGGGGGGAGGGAGGATGAGGGAGTCTTCCTCTCAGTTACAGCTAGGCGAGGGCTGTCACTCGAAGGTAGGTGGATGTGATACGTGAACTTTTGTAACTTGGGGACAAAAGCTGAATTTCGTTGCATGCTGTAGGTAATATCTCGAGCTGGAATGGTTTTTTGGCGTTGGCACTGGACCACTCTTTCTGAAACCTGCAGTGAGTAGGAAAGAGGTAGGATGAGGGAGTCTTCCTCTCAGTTACAGCTAGGCGAGGGCTGTCACTCGAAGGTAGGTGGATGTGATACGTGAACTTTTGTAACATGGGGACAAAAGCTGAATTTCGTTGCTTGCTGTAGGTAATATCTCGAGCTGGAATGGTTTTGATGGCGTTGGCACTGGACGACTCTGCTTTCTGCAACCTGCAGTGGGTAGGGGGGAGGGAGGATGAGGGAGTCTTCCTCTCAGTTACAGCTAGGCGAGGGCTGTCACTCGAAGGTAGGTGGATGTGATACGTGAACTTTTGTAACTTGGGGACAAAAGCTGAATTTCGTTGCTTGCTGTAGGTAATATCTCGAGCTGGAATGGTTTTGATGGCGTTGGCACTGGACCACTCTGCTTTCTGCAACCTGCAGTGGGTAGGGGGGAGGGAGGATGAGGGAGTCTTCCTCTCAGTTACAGCTAGGCGAGGGCTGTCACTCGAAGGTAGGTGGATGTGATACGTGTACTTTTGTAACTTGGGGACAAAAGCTGAATTTCGTTGCTTGCTGTAGGTAAAACCTCGAGCTGGAATGGTTTTGATGACGTTGGCACTGGACCACTCTGCTTTCTGCAACCTGCGGTGGGGAGGGGGGAGGGAGGAGGGAGGATGAGGGAGTCTTCCTCTCAGTTACAGCTAGGCGAGTTCTGTCACTCGAAGGTAGGTGGATGTAATACGTGAACTTTTGTAACTTGGGGACAAAAGCTGAATTTCGTTGCTTGCTGTAGGTAATATCTCGAGCTGGAATGGTTTTGATGGCGTTGGCACTGGACGACTCTGCTTTCTGCAACCTGCAGTGGGTAGGGGGGAGGGAGGATGAGGGAGTCTTCCTCTCAGTTACAGCTAGGCGAGGGCTGTCACTCGAAGGTAGGTGGATGTGATACGTGAACTTTTGTAACTTGGGGACAAAAGCTGAATTTCGTTGCTTGCTGTAGGTAATATCTCGAGCTGGAATGGTTTTGATGGCGTTGGCACTGGACCACTCTGCTTTTGCAACCTGCGGTGGGGAGGGGGGAGGGAGGAGGGAGGATGAGGGAGTCTTCCTCTCAGTTACAGCTAGGCGAGTTCTGTCACTCGAAGGTAGGTGGATGTAATACGTGAACTTTTGTAACTTGGGGACAAAAGCTGAATTTCGTTGCTTGCTGTAGGTAATATCTCGAGCTGGAATGGTTTTGATGGCGTTGGCACTGGACGACTCTGCTTTCTGCAACCTGCAGTGGGTAGGGGGGAGGGAGGATGAGGGAGTCTTCCTCTCAGTTACAGCTAGGCGAGGGCTGTCACTCGAAGGTAGGTGGATGTGATACGTGTACTTTTGTAACTTGGGGACAAAAGCTGAATTTCGTTGCTTGCTGTAGGTAAAACCTCGAGCTGGAATGGTTTTGATGACGTTGGCACTGGACCACTCTGCTTTCTGCAACCTGCGGTGGGGAGGGGGGAGGGAGGAGGGAGGATGAGGGAGTCTTCCTCTCAGTTACAGCTAGGCGAGTTCTGTCACTCGAAGGTAGGTGGATGTAATACGTGAACTTTTGTAACTTGGGGACAAAAGCTGAATTTCGTTGCTTGCTGTAGGTAAAATCTCGAGCTGGAATGGTTTTGATGACGTTGGCACTGGACCACTCTGCTTTTGCAACCTGCGGTGGGTAGCGGGGAGGTAGGATGAGGGAGTCTTCATCTCAGTTACAGCTAGGCGAGTTCCGTCACTCGAAGGTAGGCGGATGTAATACGTGAACATTTGTAACTTGGGGACAAAAGCTGAATTTCGTTGCTTGCTGTAGGTAAAATCTCGAGCTGGAATGGTTTTGATGGCGTTGGCACTGGACCACTCTGCTTTCTGCAAGCTGCGGTGGGAAGGGGGGAGGGAGTCTTCCTCTCAGTTACAGCTAGGCGAGTTCTGTCACTCGAAGGTAGGTGGATCAAATACGTGCACTTTTGTAACTTGGGGACAAAAGCTGAATTTCGTTGCTTGCTGTAGGTAAAATCTCGAGCTGGAATGGTTTTGATGACGTTGGCACTGGACCACTCTGCTTTCTGCAACCTGCGGTGGGTAGGGGGGAGGTAGGATGAGGGAGTCTTCCTCTCAGTTACAGCTAGGCGAGTTCTGTCACTCGAAAGTAGGTGGATGTAATACGTGAACTTTTGTAACTTGGGGACAAAAGCTGAATTTCGTTGCTTGCTGTAGGTAAAATCACGAGATGGAATGGTTTTGATGACGTTGGCACTGGACCACTCTGCTTTCTGCAACCTGCGGTGGGGAGGGGGGAGGGAGGATGAGGGAGTCTTCCTCTCAGTTACAGCTAGGCGAGTTCTGTCACTCGAAAGTAGGTGGATGTAATACGTGAACTTTTGTAACTTGGGGACAAAAGCTGAATTTCGTTGCTTGCTGTAGGTAATATCTCGAGCTGGAATGGTTTTGATGGCGTTGGCACTGGACGACTCTGCTTTCTGCAACCTGCAGTGGGTAGGGGGGAGGGAGGAGGGAGGATGAGGGAGTCTTCCTCTCAGTTACAGCTAGGCGAGTTCTGTCACTCGAAGGTAGGTGGATGTAATACGTGAACTTTTGTAACTTGGGGACAAAAGCTGAATTTCGTTGCTTGCTGTAGGTAATATCTCGAGCTGGAATGGTTTTGATGGCGTTGGCACTGGACGACTCTGCTTTCTGCAACCTGCAGTGGGTAGGGGGGAGGGAGGATGAGGGAGTCTTCCTCTCAGTTACAGCTAGGCGAGGGCTGTCACTCGAAGGTAGGTGGATGTGATACGTGTACTTTTGTAACTTGGGGACAAAAGCTGAATTTCGTTGCTTGCTGTAGGTAATATCTCGAGCTGGAATGGTTTTGATGGCGTTGGCACTGGACGACTCTGCTTTCTGCAACCTGCAGTGGGTAGGGGGGAGGGAGGATGAGGGAGTCTTCCTCTCAGTTACAGCTAGGCGAGGGCTGTCACTCGAAGGTAGGTGGATGTGATACGTGTACTTTTGTAACTTGGGGACAAAAGCTGAATTTCGTTGCTTGCTGTAGGTAAAACCTCGAGCTGGAATGGTTTTGATGACGTTGGCACTGGACCACTCTGCTTTCTGCAACCTGCGGTGGGGAGGGGGGAGGGAGGAGGGAGGATGAGGGAGTCTTCCTCTCAGTTACAGCTAGGCGAGTTCTGTCACTCGAAGGTAGGTGGATGTAATACGTGAACTTTTGTAACTTGGGGACAAAAGCTGAATTTCGTTGCTTGCTGTAGGTAATATCTCGAGCTGGAATGGTTTTGATGGCGTTGGCACTGGACGACTCTGCTTTCTGCAACCTGCAGTGGGTAGGGGGGAGGGAGGATGAGGGAGTCTTCCTCTCAGTTACAGCTAGGCGAGGGCTGTCACTCGAAGGTAGGTGGATGTGATACGTGTACTTTTGTAACTTGGGGACAAAAGCTGAATTTCGTTGCTTGCTGTAGGTAAAACCTCGAGCTGGAATGGTTTTGATGACGTTGGCACTGGACCACTCTGCTTTCTGCAACCTGCGGTGGGGAGGGGGGAGGGAGGAGGGAGGATGAGGGAGTCTTCCTCTCAGTTACAGCTAGGCGAGTTCTGTCACTCGAAGGTAGGTGGATGTAATACGTGAACTTTTGTAACTTGGGGACAAAAGCTGAATTTCGTTGCTTGCTGTAGGTAATATCTCGAGCTGGAATGGTTTTGATGGCGTTGGCACTGGACGACTCTGCTTTCTGCAACCTGCAGTGGGTAGGGGGGAGGGAGGATGAGGGAGTCTTCCTCTCAGTTACAGCTAGGCGAGGGCTGTCACTCGAAGGTAGGTGGATGTGATACGTGTACTTTTGTAACTTGGGGACAAAAGCTGAATTTCGTTGCTTGCTGTAGGTAAAACCTCGAGCTGGAATGGTTTTGATGACGTTGGCACTGGACCACTCTGCTTTCTGCAACCTGCGGTGGGGAGGGGGGAGGGAGGAGGGAGGATGAGGGAGTCTTCCTCTCAGTTACAGCTAGGCGAGTTCTGTCACTCGAAGGTAGGTGGATGTAATACGTGAACTTTTGTAACTTGGGGACAAAAGCTGAATTTCGTTGCTTGCTGTAGGTAAAATCTCGAGCTGGAATGGTTTTGATGACGTTGGCACTGGACCACTCTGCTTTTGCAACCTGCGGTGGGTAGCGGGGAGGTAGGATGAGGGAGTCTTCATCTCAGTTACAGCTAGGCGAGTTCCGTCACTCGAAGGTAGGCGGATGTAATACGTGAACATTTGTAACTTGGGGACAAAAGCTGAATTTCGTTGCTTGCTGTAGGTAAAATCTCGAGCTGGAATGGTTTTGATGGCGTTGGCACTGGACCACTCTGCTTTCTGCAACCTGCGGTGGGAAGGGGGGAGGGAGTCTTCCTCTCAGTTACAGCTAGGCGAGTTCTGTCACTCGAAGGTAGGTGGATCAAATACGTGCACTTTTGTAACTTGGGGACAAAAGCTGAATTTCGTTGCTTGCTGTAGGTAAAATCTCGAGCTGGAATGGTTTTGATGACGTTGGCACTGGACCACTCTGCTTTCTGCAACCTGCGGTGGGTAGGGGGGAGGTAGGATGAGGGAGTCTTCCTCTCAGTTACAGCTAGGCGAGTTCTGTCACTCGAAAGTAGGTGGATGTAATACGTGAACTTTTGTAACATGGGGACAAAAGCTGAATTTCGTTGCTTGCTGTAGGTAAAATCACGAGATGGAATGGTTTTGATGACGTTGGCACTGGACCACTCTGCTTTCTGCAACCTGCGGTGGGGAGGGGGGAGGGAGGATGAGGGAGTCTTCCTCTCAGTTACAGCTAGGCGAGTTCTGTCACTCGAAAGTAGGTGGATGTAATACGTGAACTTTTGTAACTTGGGGACAAAAGCTGAATTTCGTTGCTTGCTGTAGGTAAAATCTCGAGCTGGAATGGTTTTGATGACGTTGGCACTGGACCACTCTGCTTAATGCAACCTGCGGTGGGTAGCGGAAAGGGAGGATGAGGGAGTCTTCCTCGCTGGTACAGATGTGGCGAAGGCTGTCTCTCGAAGGTATGTGGATGTGATAAGTGAAATTTTGTAACTTGGGAACAAAAGCGGAATTTCGTTTCTTGCTGTAGTAAAATCTCGAGCTGGAATGGCTTTGATGACGTTGGCACTGGACCACTCTGCTTTCTGCAACCTGCGGTGGGTAGGGGGGAGGGAGGATGAGGCAGTCTTCCTCTCAGTTAAAGCTAGGCGAGTTCTGTCACTTTTAGGTAGGTGGATGTAATACGTGAACTTTTGTAACTTGGGGACAAAAGCTGAATTTCGTTGCTTGCTGTAGGTAAAATCTCGAGCTGGAATGGTTTTGATGACGTTGGCACTGGACCACTCTGCTTTCTGCAACCTGCGGTGGGTAGGGGGGAGGTAGGATGAGGGAGTCTTCCTCTCAGTTACAGCTAGGCGAGTTCTGTCACTCGAAGGTAGCTGGATGTAATATGTGAACTTCTGTAACTTGGGGACAAAAGCTGAATTTCGTTGCTTGCTGTAGGTAAAATCTCGAGCTGGAATGGTTTTGATGACGTTGGCACTGGACCACTCTACTTTCTGCAACATGCGGTGGGTAGGGGGGAGGTAGGATGAGGGAGTCTTCCTCTCAGTTACAGCTAGGCGAGTTCGGTCACTCGAAGGTAGGTGGATGTAATACGTGAACTTTTGTAACTTGGGAACAAAAGCTGAATTTCGTTGCTTGCTGTAGGTAAAATCTCGAGCTGGAATGGTTTTGATGACGTTGGCACTGGACCACTCTGCTTTCTGCAACCTGCGGTGGGTAGGGGGGAGGTAGGATGAGGGAGTCTTCCTCTCAGTTACTGCTAGGCGAGTTCGGACACTCGAAGGTAGGTGGATGTAATACGTGAACTTTTGTAACTTGGGAACAAAAGCTGAATTTCGTTGCTTGCTGTAGGTAAAATCTCGAGCTGGAATGGTTTTGATGACGTTGGCACTGGACCACTCTGCTTTATGCAACCTGCGGTGGGTAGGGGGGAGGTAGGATGAGGGAGTCTTCCTCACAGTTACAGCTAGGCGAGTTCGGTCACTCGAAGGTAGGTGGATGTAATACGTGAACTTTTGTAACTTGGGAACAAAAGCTGAATTTCGTTGCTTGCTGTAGGTAAAATTTCGAGCTGGAATGGTTTTGATGACGTTGGCACTGGACCACTCTGCTTTCTGCAACCTGCGGTGTGTAGGGGGGAGGTAGGATGAGGGAGTCTTCCTCTCAGTTACTGCTAGGCGAGTTCGGTCACTCGAAGGTAGGTGGATGTAATACGTGAACTTTTGTAACTTGGGGACAAAAGCTGAATTTCGTTGCTTGCTGTAGGTAAAATCTCGAGCTGGAATGGTTTTGATGACGTTGGCACTGGACCACTCTGCTTTTGCAACCTGCGGTGGGTAGCGGGGAGGTAGGATGAGGGAGTCTTCATCTCAGTTACAGCTAGGCGAGTTCCGTCACTCGAAGGTAGGTGGATGTAATACGTGAACATTTGTAACTTGGGGACAAAAGCTGAATTTCGTTGCTTGCTGTAGGTAAAATCTCGAGCTGGAATGGTTTTGATGGCGTTGGCACTGGACCACTCTGCTTTCTGCAACCTGCGGTGGGAAGGGGGGGAGGGAGTCTTCCTCTCAGTTACAGCTAGGCGAGTTCTGTCACTCGAAGGTAGGTGGATCTAATACGTGCACTTTTGTAACTTGGGGACAAAAGCTGAATTTCGTTGCTTGCTGTAGGTAAAATCTCGAGCTGGAATGGTTTTGATGGCGTTGGCACTGGACCACTCAGCTTTCTGCAACCTGCGGTGGGTAGCGGGGAGGTAGGATGAGGGAGTCTTCCTCTCAGTTACAGCTAGGCGAGTTCTGTCACTCGAAGGTAGGTGGATGTAATACGTGCACTTTTGTAACTTGGGGACAAAAGCTGAATGTCGTTGCTTGCTGTAGGTAAAATCTCGAGCTGGAATGGTTTTGATGACGTTGGCACTGGACCACTCTGCTTTCTGCAACCTGCGGTGGGAAGGGGGGAGGGAGTCTTCCTCTCAGTTACAGCTAGGCGAGTTCTGTCACTCGAAGGTAGGTGGATGTAATACGTGAACTTTTGTAACTTGGGGACAAAAGCTGAATTTCGTTGCTTGCTGTAGGTAAAATCTCGAGCTGGAATGGTTTTGATGACGTTGGCACTGGACCACTCTGCTTTATGCAACCTGCGGTGGGTAGCGGAAAGGGAGGATGAGGGAGTCTTCCTCGCTGGTACAGCTGTGGCAAAGGCTCTCTCTCGAAGGTATGTGGATGTGATAAGTGAAATTTTGTAACTTGGGAACAAAAGCGGAATTTCGTTTCTTGCTGTAGTAAAATCTCGAGCTGGAATGGTTTTGATGACGTTGGCACTGGACCACTCTGCTTTCTGCAACCTGCGGTGGGTAGGGGGGAGGTAGGATGAGGGAGTCTTCCTCTCAGTTACAGCTAGGCGAGTTCTGTCACTCGAAGGTAGGTGGATGTGATACGTGAACTTTTGTAACTTGGGAACAAAAGCTGAATTTCGTTGCTTCCTGTAGGTAAAATCTCGAGCTGGAATGGTTTTGATGACGTTGGCACTGGACTACTCTGCTTTCTGCAACCTGCGGTGGGTAGGGGAGAAGTAGGATGAGGGAGTCTTCCTCTCAGTTACAGCTAGGCGAGTTCTGTCACTCGAAGTTAGGTTGATTCGATACGTGAACTTTTGTAACTTGGGGACAAAAGCTGAATTTCGTTGCTTGCTGTAGGTAAAATCACGAGCTGGAATGGTTTTGATGACGTTGGCACTGGACCACTTTGCTTTCTGCAACCTGCGGTGGGGAGGGGGGAGGGAGGATGAGGGAGTCTTCCTCTCAGTTACAGCTAGGCGAGTTCTGTCACTCGAAAGTAGGTGGATGTAATACGTGAACTTTTGTAACTTGGGGACAAAAGCTGAATTTCGTTGCTTGCTGTAGGTAAAATCTCGAGCTGGAATGGTTTTGATGACGTTGGCACTGGACCACTCTGCTTTATGCAACCTGCGGTGGGTAGCGGAAAGGGAGGATGAGGGAGTCTTCCTCGCTGGTACAGCTGTGGCGAAGGCTGTCTCTCGAAGGTATGTGGATGTGATAAGTGAAATTTTGTAACTTGGGAACAAAAGCTGAATTTCGTTGCTTGCTGTAGGTAAAATCACGAGCTGGAATGGTTTTGATGACGTTGGCACTGGACCACTCTGCTTTCTGCAACCTGCGATGGGGAGGGGGGAGGGAGGAGGGAGGATGAGGGAGTCTTCCTCTCAGTTACAGCTAGGCGAGTTCTGTCACTCGAAGGTAGGTGGATGAAATACGTGAACTTTTGTAACTTGGGGACAAAAGCTGAATTTCGTTGCTTGCTGTAATTAAAATCTCGAGCTGGAATGGTTTTGATGACGTTGGCACTGGACCACTCTGCTTTCAGCAACCTGCGGTGGGTAGGGGGGAGGGAGGATGAGGGAGTCTTCCTCTCAGTTACAGCTAGGCGAGTTCTGTCACTCGAAGGTAGGTGGATGTAATACGTGAACTTTTGTAACTTGGGGACAAAAGCTGAATTTCGTTGCTTGCTGTAGGTAAAATCTCGAGCTGGAATGGTTTTGATGACGTTGGCACTGGACCACTCTGCTTTTGCAACCTGCGGTGGGTAGCGGGGAGGTAGGATGAGGGAGTCTTCATCTCAGTTACAGCTAGGCGAGTTCCGTCACTCGAAGGTAGGCGGATGTAATACGTGAACATTTGTAACTTGGGGACAAAAGCTGAATTTCGTTGCTTGCTGTAGGTAAAATCTCGAGCTGGAATGGTTTTGATGGCGTTGGCACTGGACCACTCTGCTTTCTGCAACCTGCGGTGGGAAGGGGGGAGGGAGTCTTCCTCTCAGTTACAGCTAGGCGAGTTCTGTCACTCGAAGGTAGGTGGATCTAATACGTGCACTTTTGTAACTTGGGGACAAAAGCTGAATTTCGTTGCTTGCTGTAGGTAAAATCTCGAGCTGGAATGGTTTTGATGACGTTGGCACTGGACCACTCTGCTTTCTGCAACCTGCGGTGGGTAGGGGGGAGGTAGGATGAGGGAGTCTTCCTCTCAGTTACAGCTAGGCGAGTTCTGTCACTCGAAGGTAGGTGGATGTAATACGTGAACTTTTGTAACTTGGGGACAAAAGCTGAATTTCGTTGCTTGCTGTAGGTAAAATCTCGAGCTGGAATGGTTTTGATGGCGTTGGCACTGGACCACTCAGCTTTCTGCAACCTGCGGTGGGTAGCGGGGAGGTAGGATGAGGGAGTCTTCCTCTCAGTTACAGCTAGGCGAGTTCTGTCACTCGAAGGTAGGTGGATGTAATACGTGCACTTTTGTAACTTGGGGACAAAAGCTGAATGTCGTTGCTTGCTGTAGGTAAAATCTCGAGCTGGAATGGTTTTGATGACGTTGGCACTGGACCACTCTGCTTTCTGCAACCTGCGGTGGGAAGGGGGGAGGGAGTCTTCCTCTCAGTTACAGCTAGGCGAGTTCTGTCACTCGAAGGTAGGTGGATGTAATACGTGAACTTTTGTAACTTGGGGACAAAAGCTGAATTTCGTTGCTTGCTGTAGGTAAAATCTCGAGCTGGAATGGTTTTGATGACGTTGGCACTGGACCACTCTGCTTCCTGCAACCTGCGGTGGGTAGGGGGGGAGGTAGGATGAGGGAGTCTTCCTCTCAGTTACAGCTTGGCGAGTTCGGTTACTCGAAGGTAGGTGGATGTAATACGTGAATTTTTGTAACTTGGGGACAAAAGCTGAATTTCGTTGCTTGCTGTAGGTAAAATCTCGAGCTGGAATGGTTTTGATGACGTTGGCACTGGACCACTCTGCTTTCTGCAACCTGCGGTGGGTAGGGGGGAGGTAGGATGAGGGAGTCTTCCTCTCAGTTACAGCTAGGCGAGTTCTGTCACTCGAAGTTAGGTGGATTCGATACGTGAACTTTTGTAAATTGGGGACAATAGCTGAATTTCGTTGCTTGCTGTAGGTAAAATCTCGAGCTGGAATGGTTTTGATGACGTTGGCACTGGACCACTCTGCTTTATGCAACCTGCGGTGGGTAGCGGAAAGGGAGGATGAGGGAGTCTTCCTCGCTGGTACAGCTGTGGCGAAGGCTGTCTCTCGAAGGTATGTGGATGTGATAAGTGAAATTTTGTAACTTGGGAACAAAAGCTGAATTTCGTTGCTTGCTGTAGGTAAAATCACGAGCTGGAATGGTTTTGATGACGTTGGCACTGGACCACTCTGCTTTCTGCAACCTGTGGTGGGGAGGGGGGAGGGAGGAGGGAGGATGAGGGAGTCTTCCTCTCAGTTACAGCTAGGCGAGTTCTGTCACTCGAAGGTAGGTGGATGAAATACGTGAACTTTTGTAACTTGGGGACAAAAGCTGAATTTCGTTGCTTGCTGTAATTAAAATCTCGAGCTGGAATGGTTTTGATGACGTTGGCACTGGACCACTCTGCTTTCAGCAACCTGCGGTGGGTAGGGGGGAGGTAGGATGAGGGAGTCTTCCTCTCAGTTACAGCTAGGCGAGTTCTGTCACTCGAAGGTAGGTGGATGTAATACGTGAACTTTTGTAACTTGGGGACAAAAGCTGAATTTCGTTGCTTGCTGTAGGTAAAATCTCGAGCTGGAATGGTTTTGATGACGTTGGCACTGGACCACTCTGCTTTTGCAACCTGCGGTGGGTAGCGGGGAGGTAGGATGAGGGAGTCTTCATCTCAGTTACAGCTAGGCGAGTTCCGTCACTCGAAGGTAGGCGGATGTAATACGTGAACATTTGTAACTTGGGGACAAAAGCTGAATTTCGTTGCTTGCTGTAGGTAAAATCTCGAGCTGGAATGGTTTTGATGGCGTTGGCACTGGACCACTCTGCTTTCTGCAACCTGCGGTGGGAAGGGGGGAGGGAGTCTTCCTCTCAGTTACAGCTAGGCGAGTTCTGTCACTCGAAGGTAGGTGGATCTAATACGTGCACTTTTGTAACTTGGGGACAAAAGCTGAATTTCGTTGCTTGCTGTAGGTAAAATCTCGAGCTGGAATGGTTTTGATGACGTTGGCACTGGACCACTCTGCTTTCTGCAACCTGCGGTGGGTAGGGGGGAGGTAGGATGAGGGAGTCTTCCTCTCAGTTACAGCTAGGCGAGTTCTGTCACTCGAAGGTAGGTGGATGTAATACGTGAACTTTTGTAACTTGGGGACAAAAGCTGAATTTCGTTGCTTGCTGTAGGTAAAATCTCGAGCTGGAATGGTTTTGATGACGTTGGCACTGGACCACTCTGCTTCCTGCAACCTGCGGTGGGTAGGGGGGGAGGTAGGATGAGGGAGTCTTCCTCTCAGTTACAGCTTGGCGAGTTCGGTTACTCGAAGGTAGGTGGATGTAATACGTGAATTTTTGTAACTTGGGGACAAAAGCTGAATTTCGTTGCTTGCTGTAGGTAAAATCTCGAGCTGGAATGGTTTTGATGACGTTGGCACTGGACGACTCTGCTTTCTGCAACCTGCGGTGGGTAGGGGGGAGGTAGGATGAGGGAGTCTTCCTCTCAGTTACAGCTAGGCGAGTTCTGTCACTCGAAGTTAGGTGGATTCGATACGTGAACTTTTGTAAATTGGGGACAATAGCTGAATTTCGTTGCTTGCTGTAGGTAAAATCACGAGCTGGAATGGTTTTGATGACGTTGGCACCGGACCACTCTGCTTTCTGCAACCTGCGGAGGGTAGCGGGGAGGGAGGATGAGGGAGTCTTCCTCGCCGGTACAGCTGAGGCGAAGGCTGTCTCTCGAAGGTATGTGGATGTGATAAGTGAAATTTTGTAACTTGGGAACAAAAGCGGAATTTCGTTGCTTGCTGTAGGTAAAATCTCGAGCTGGAATGGTTTTGATGACGTTGGCACTGGACCACTCTGCTTTCTGCAACCTGCGGTGGGTAGGGGGGAGGTAGGATGAGGGAGTCTTCCTCTCAGTTACAGCTAGGCGAGTTCTGTCACTCGAAGGTAGGTGGATGTGATACGTGAACTTTTGTAACTTGGGAACAAAAGCTGAATTTCGTTGCTTGCTGTAGGTAAAATCTCGAGCTGGAATGGTTTTGATGACGTTGGCACTGGACTACTCTGCTTTCTGCAACCTGCGGTGGGTAGGGGAGAAGTAGGATGAGGGAGTCTTCCTCTCAGTTACAGCTAGGCGAGTTCTGTCACTCGAAGTTAGGTTGATTCGATACGTGAACTTTTGTAACTTGGGGACAAAAGCTGAATTTCGTTGCTTGCTGTAGGTAAAATCACGAGCTGGAATGGTTTTGATGTCGTTGGCACTGGACCACTCTGCTTTCTGCAACCTGCGGTGGGGAGGGGGGAGGGAGGATGAGGGAGTCTTCCTCTCAGTTACAGCTAGGCGAGTTCTGTCACTCGAAGGTAGGTGGATGTAATACGTGAACTTTTGTAACTTGGGGACAAAAGCTGAATTTCGTTGCTTGCTGTAGGTAAAATCTCGAGCTGGAATGGTTTTGATGACGTTGGCACTGGACCACTCTGCTTTATGCAACCTGCGGTGGGTAGCGGAAAGGGAGGATGAGGGAGTCTTCCTCGCTGGTACAGATGTGGCGAAGGCTCTCTCTCGAAGGTATGTGGATGTGATAAGTGAAATTTTGTAACTTGGGAACAAAAGCGGAATTTCGTTTCTTGCTGTAGTAAAATCTCGAGCTGGAATGGCTTTGATGACGTTGGCACTGGACCACTCTGCTTTCTGCAACCTGCGGTGGGTAGGGGGGAGGGAGGATGAGGCAGTCTTCCTCTCAGTTACAGCTAGGCGAGTTCTGTCACTCGAAGGTAGCTGGATGTAATATGTGAACTTCTGTAACTTGGGGACAAAAGCTGAATTTCGTTGCTTGCTGTAGGTAAAATCTCGAGCTGGAATGGTTTTGATGACGTTGGCACTGGACCACTCTACTTTCTGCAACATGCGGTGGGTAGGGGGGAGGTAGGATGAGGGAGTCTTCCTCTCAGTTACAGCTAGGCGAGTTCGGTCACTCGAAGGTAGGTGGATGTAATACGTGAACTTTTGTAACTTGGGAACAAAAGCTGAATTTCGTTGCTTGCTGTAGGTAAAATCTCGAGCTGGAATGGTTTTGATGACGTTGGCACTGGACCACTCTGCTTTATGCAACCTGCGGTGGGTAGGGGGGAGGTAGGATGAGGGAGTCTTCCTCACAGTTACAGCTAGGCGAGTTCGGTCACTCGAAGGTAGGTGGATGTAATACGTGAACTTTTGTAACTTGGGAACGAAAGCTGAATTTCGTTGCTTGCTGTAGGTAAAATTTCGAGCTGGAATGGTTTTGATGACGTTGGCACTGGACCACTCTGCTTTCTGCAACCTGCGGTGGGTAGGGGGGAGGTAGGATGAGGGAGTCTTCCTCTCAGTTACTGCTAGGCGAGTTCGGTCACTCGAAGGTAGGTGGATGTAATACGTGAACTTTTGTAACTTGGGGACAAAAGCTGAATTTCGTTGCTTGCTGTAGGTAAAATCTCGAGCTGGAAGTGTTTTGATGACGTTGGCACTGGACCACTCTGCTTTTGCAACCTGCGGTGGGTAGCGGGGAGGTAGGATGAGGGAGTCTTCATCTCAGTTACAGCTAGGCGAGTTCCGTCACTCGAAGGTAGGTGGATGTAATACGTGAACATTTGTAACTTGGGGACAAAAGCTGAATTTCGTTGCTTGCTGTAGGTAAAATCTCGAGCTGGAATGGTTTTGATGGCGTTGGCACTGGACCACTCTGCTTTCTGCAACCTGCGGTGGGAAGGGGGGAGGGAGTCTTCCTCTCAGTTACAGCTAGGCGAGTTCTGTCACTCGAAGGTAGGTGGATCTAATACGTGCACTTTTGTAACTTGGGGACAAAAGCTGAATTTCGTTGCTTGCTGTAGGTAAAATCTCGAGCTGGAATGGTTTTGATGGCGTTGGCACTGGACCACTCAGCTTTCTGCAACCTGCGGTGGGTAGCGGGGAGGTAGGATGAGGGAGTCTTCCTCTCAGTTACAGCTAGGCGAGTTCTGTCACTCGAAGGTAGGTGGATGTAATACGTGCACTTTTGTAACTTGGGGACAAAAGCTGAATGTCGTTGCTTGCTGTAGGTAAAATCTCGAGCTGGAATGGTTTTGATGACGTTGGCACTGGACCACTCTGCTTTCTGCAACCTGCGGTGGGAAGGGGGGAGGGAGTCTTCCTCTCAGTTACAGCTAGGCGAGTTCTGTCACTCGAAGGTAGTTGGATGTAATACGTGAACTTTTGTAACTTGGGGACAAAAGCTGAATTTCGTTGCTTGCTGTAGGTAAAATCTCGAGCTGGAATGGTTTTGATGATTTTGGCACTGGACCACTCTGCTTCCTGCAACCTGCGGTGGGTAGGGGGGGAGGTAGGATGAGGGAGTCTTCCTCTCAGTTACAGCTTGGCGAGTTCGGTTACTCGAAGGTAGGTGGATGTAATACGTGAATTTTTGTAACTTGGGGACAAAAGCTGAATTTCGTTGCTTGCTGTAGGTAAAATCTCGAGCTGGAATGGTTTTGATGACGTTGGCACTGGACCACTCTGCTTTCTGCAACCTGCGGTGGGTAGGGGGGAGGTAGGATGAGGGAGTCTTCCTCTCAGTTACAGCTAGGCGAGTTCTGTCACTCGAAGTTAGGTGGATTCGATACGTGAACTTTTGTAAATTTTGGACAATAGCTGAATTTCGTTGCTTGCTGTAGGTAAAATCACGAGCTGGAATGGTTTTGATGACGTTGGCACCGGACCACTCTGCTTTCTGCAACCTGCGGAGGGTAGCGGGGAGGGAGGATGAGGGAGTCTTCCTCGCCGGTACAGCTGTGGCGAAGGCTGTCTCTCGAAGGTATGTGGATGTGATAAGTGAAATTTTGTAACTTGGGAACAAAAGCGGAATTTCGTTGCTTGCTGTAGGTAAAATCTCGAGCTGGAATGGTTTTGATGACGTTGGCACTGGACCACTCTGCTTTCTGCAACCTGCGGTGGGTAGGGGGGAGGTAGGATGAGGGAGTCTTCCTCTCAGTTACAGCTAGGCGAGTTCTGTCACTCGAAGGTAGGTGGATGTGATACGTGAACTTTTGTAACTTGGGAACAAAAGCTGAATTTCGTTGCTTGCTGTAGGTAAAATCTCGAGCTGGAATGGTTTTGATGACGTTGGCACTGGACTACTCTGCTTTCTGCAACCTTCGGTGGGTAGGGGAGAAGTAGGATGAGGGAGTCTTCCTCTCAGTTACAGCTAGGCGAGTTCTGTCACTCGAAGTTAGGTTGATTCGATACGTGAACTTTTGTAACTTGGGGACAAAAGCTGAATTTCGTTGCTTGCTGTAGGTAAAATCACGAGCTGGAATGGTTTTGATGACGTTGGCACTGGACCACTCTGCTTTCTGCAACCTGCGGTGTGGAGGGGGGAGGGAGGATGACGGAGTCTTCCTCTCAGTTACAGCTAGGCGAGTTCTGTCACTCGAAGGTAGGTGGATGTAATACGTGAACTTTTGTAACTTGGGGTCAAAAGCTGAATTTCGTTGCTTGCTGTAGGTAAAATCTCGAGCTGGAATGGTTTTGATGACGTTGGCACTGGACCACTCTGCTTTATGCAACCTGCGGTGGGTAGCGGAAAGGGAGGATGAGGGAGTCTTCCTCGCTGGTACAGCTGTGGCAAAGGCTCTCTCTCGAAGGTATGTGGATGTGATAAGTGAAATTTTGTAACTTGGGAACAAAAGCGGAATTTCGTTTCTTGCTGTAGTAAAATCTCGAGCTGGAATGGTTTTGATGACGTTGGCACTGGACCACTCTGCTTTCTGCAACCTGCGGTGGGTAGGGGGGAGGTAGGATGAGGGAGTCTTCCTCTCAGTTACAGCTAGGCGAGTTCTGTCACTCGAAGGTAGGTGGATGTGATACGTGAACTTTTGTAACTTGGGAACAAAAGCTGAATTTCGTTGCTTCCTGTAGGTAAAATCTCGAGCTGGAATGGTTTTGATGACGTTGGCACTGGACTACTCTGCTTTCTGCAACCTGCGGTGGGTAGGGGAGAAGTAGGATGAGGGAGTCTTCCTCTCAGTTACAGCTAGGCGAGTTCTGTCACTCGAAGTTAGGTTGATTCGATACGTGAACTTTTGTAACTTGGGGACAAAAGCTGAATTTCGTTGCTTGCTGTAGGTAAAATCACGAGCTGGAATGGTTTTGATGACGTTGGCACTGGACCACTTTGCTTTCTGCAATCTGCGGTGGGGAGGGGGGAGGGAGGATGAGGGAGTCTTCCTCTCAGTTACAGCTAGGCGAGTTCTGTCACTCGAAAGTAGGTGGATGTAATACGTGAACTTTTGTAACTTGGGGACAAAAGCTGAATTTCGTTGCTTGCTGTAGGTAAAATCTCGAGCTGGAATGGTTTTGATGACGTTGGCACTGGACCACTCTGCTTTATGCAACCTGCGGTGGGTAGCGGAAAGGGAGGATGAGGGAGTCTTCCTCGCTGGTACAGCTGTGGCGAAGGCTGTCTCTCGAAGGTATGTGGATGTGATAAGTGAAATTTTGTAACTTGGGAACAAAAGCGGAATTTCGTTGCTTGCTGTAGGTAAAATCACGAGCTGGAATGGTTTTGATGACGTTGGCACTGGACCACTCTGCTTTCTGCAACCTGCGGTGGGGAGGGGGGAGGGAGGAGGGAGGATGAGGGAGTCTTTCTCTCAGTTACAGCTAGGCGAGTTCTGTCACTCGAAGGTAGGTGGATGAAATACGTGAACTTTTGTAACTTGGGGACAAAAGCTGAATTTCGTTGCTTGCTGTAATTAAAATCTCGAGCTGGAATGGTTTTGATGACGTTGGCACTGGACCACTCTGCTTTCAGCAACCTGCGGTGGGTAGGGGGGAGGGAGGATGAGGGAGTCTTCCTCTCAGTTACAGCTAGGCGAGTTCGGTCACTCGAAGGTAGGTGGATGTAATACGTGAACTTTTGTAACTTGGGGACAAAAGCTGAATTTCGTTGCTTGCTGTAGGTAAAATCTCGAGCTGGAATGGTTTTGATGACGTTGGCACTGGACCACTCTGCTTTTGCAACCTGCGGTGGGTAGCGGGGAGGTAGGATGAGGGAGTCTTCATCTCAGTTACAGCTAGGCGAGTTCCGTCACTCGAAGGTAGGTGGATGTAATACGTGAACATTTGTAACTTGGGGACAATAGCTGAATTTCGTTGCTTGCTGTAGGTAAAATCTCGAGCTGGAATGGTTTTGATGGCGTTGGCACTGGACCACTCTGCTTTCTGCAACCTGCGGTGGGAAGGGGAGTGGGAGTCTTCCTCTCAGTTACAGCTAGGCGAGTTCTGTCACTCGAAGGTAGGTGGATCTAATACGTGCACTTTTGTAACTTGGGGACAAAAGCTGAATTTCGTTGCTTGCTGTAGGTAAAATCTCGAGCTGGAATGGTTTTGATGACGTTGGCACTGGACCACTCTGCTTTCTGCAACCTGCGGTGGGTAGGGGGGAGGTAGGATGAGGGAGTCTTCCTCTCAGTTACAGCTAGGCGAGTTCTGTCACTCGAAGGTAGGTGGATGTAATACGTGAACTTTTGTAACTTGGGGACAAAAGCTGAATTTCGTTGCTTGCTGTAGGTAAAATCTCGAGCTGGAATGGTTTTGATGGCGTTGGCACTGGACCACTCAGCTTTCTGCAACCTGCGGTGGGTAGCGGGGAGGTAGGATGAGGGAGTCTTCCTCTCAGTTACAGCTAGGCGAGTTCTTTCACACGAAGGTAGGTGGATGTAATACGTGCACTTTTGTAACTTGGGGACAAAAGCTGAATGTCGTTGCTTGCTGTAGGTAAAATCTCGAGCTGGAATGGTTTTGATGACGTTGGCACTGGACCACTCTGCTTTCTGCAACCTGCGGTGGGAAGGGGGGAGGGAGTCTTCCTCTCAGTTACAGCTAGGCGAGTTCTGTCACTCGAAGGTAGGTGGATGTAATACGTGAACTTTTGTAACTTGGGGACAAAAGCTGAATTTTGTTGCTTGCTGTAGGTAAAATCTCGAGCTGGAATGGTTTTGATGACGTTGGCACTGGACCACTCTGCTTCCTGCAACCTGCGGTGGGTAGGGGGGGAGGTAGGATGAGGGAGTCTTCCTCTCAGTTACAGCTTGGCGAGTTCGGTTACTCGAAGGTAGGTGGATGTAATACGTGAATTTTTGTAACTTGGGGACAAAAGCTGAATTTCGTTGCTTGCTGTAGGTAAAATCTCGAGCTGGAATGGTTTTGATGACGTTGGCACTGGACCACTCTGCTTTCTGCAACCTGCGGTGGGTAGGGGGGAGGTAGGATGAGGGAGTCTTCCTCTCAGTTACAGCTAGGCGAGTTCTGTCACTCGAAGGTAGGTGGATGTGATACGTGAACTTTTGTAACTTGGGAACAAAAGCTGAATTTCGTTGCTTGCTGTAGGTAAAATCTCGAGCTGGAATGGTTTTGATGACGTTGGCACTGGACTACTCTGCTTTCTGCAACCTGCGGTGGGTAGGGGAGAAGTAGGATGAGGGAGTCTTCCTCTCAGTTACAGCTAGGCGAGTTCTGTCACTCGAAGTTAGGTTGATTCGATACGTGAACTTTTGTAACTTGGGGACAAAAGCTGAATTTCGTTGCTTGCTGTAGGTAAAATCACGAGCTGGAATGGTTTTGATGACGTTGGCACTGGACCACTCTGCTTTCTGCAACCTGCGGTGGGGAGGGGGGAGGGAGGATGACGGAGTCTTCCTCTCAGTTACAGCTAGGCGAGTTCTGTCACTCGAAGGTAGGTGGATGTAATACGTGAACTTTTGTAACTTGGGGACAAAAGCTGAATTTCGTTGCTTGCTGTAGGTAAAATCTCGAGCTGGAATGGTTTTGATGACGTTGGCACTGGACCACTCTGCTTTATGCAACCTGCGGTGGGTAGCGGAAAGGGAGGATGAGGGAGTCTTCCTCGCTGGTACAGCTGTGGCAAAGGCTCTCTCTCGAAGGTATGTGGATGTGATAAGTGAAATTTTGTAACTTGGGAACAAAAGCGGAATTTCGTTTCTTGCTGTAGTAAAATCTCGAGCTGGAATGGTTTTGATGACGTTGGCACTGGACCACTCTGCTTTCAGCAACCTGCGGTGGGTAGGGGGGAGGTAGGATGAGGGAGTCTTCCTCTCAGTTACAGCTAGGCGAGTTCTGTCACTCGAAGGTAGGTGGATGTGATACGTGAACTTTTGTAACTTGGGAACAAAAGCTGAATTTCGTTGCTTCCTGTAGGTAAAATCTCGAGCTGGAATGGTTTTGATGACGTTGGCACTGGACTACTCTGCTTTCTGCAACCTGCGGTGGGTAGGGGAGAAGTAGGATGAGGGAGTCTTCCTCTCAGTTACAGCTAGGCGAGTTCTGTCACTCGAAGTTAGGTTGATTCGATACGTGAACTTTTGTAACTTGGGGACAAAAGCTGAATTTCGTTGCTTGCTGTAGGTAAAATCACGAGCTGGAATGGTTTTGATGACGTTGGCACTGGACCACTTTGCTTTCTGCAACCTGCGGTGGGGAGGGGGGAGGGAGGATGAGGGAGTCTTCCTCTCAGTTACAGCTAGGCGAGTTCTGTCACTCGAAAGTAGGTGGATGTAATACGTGAACTTTTGTAACTTGGGGACAAAAGCTGAATTTCGTTGCTTGCTGTAGGTAAAATCTCGAGCTGGAATGGTTTTGATGACGTTGGCACTGGACCACTCTGCTTTATGCAACCTGCGGTGGGTAGCGGAAAGGGAGGATGAGGGAGTCTTCCTCGCTGGTACAGCTGTGGCGAAGGCTGTCTCTCGAAGGTATGTGGATGTGATAAGTGAAATTTTGTAACTTGGGAACAAAAGCGGAATTTCGTTGCTTGCTGTAGGTAAAATCACGAGCTGGAATGGTTTTGATGACGTTGGCACTGGACCACTCTGCTTTCTGCAACCTGCGGTGGGGAGGGGGGAGGGAGGAGGGAGGATGAGGGAGTCTTCCTCTCAGTTACAGCTAGGCGAGTTCTGTCACTCGAAGGTAGGTGGATGAAATACGTGAACTTTTGTAACTTGGGGACAAAAGCTGAATTTCGTTGCTTGCTGTAATTAAAATCTCGAGCTGGAATGGTTTTGATGACGTTGGCACTGGACCACTCTGCTTTCAGCAACCTGCGGTGGGTAGGGGGGAGGGAGGATGAGGGAGTCTTCCTCTCAGTTACAGCTAGGCGAGTTCGGTCACTCGAAGGTAGGTGGATGTAATACGTGAACTTTTGTAACTTGGGGACAAAAGCTGAATTTCGTTGCTTGCTGTAGGTAAAATCTCGAGCTGGAATGGTTTTGATGACGTTGGCACTGGACCACTCTGCTTTTGCAACCTGCGGTGGGTAGCGGGGAGGTAGGATGAGGGAGTCTTCATCTCAGTTACAGCTAGGCGAGTTCCGTCACTCGAAGGTAGGTGGATGTAATACGTGAACATTTGTAACTTGGGGACAAAAGCTGAATTTCGTTGCTTGCTGTAGGTAAAATCTCGAGCTGGAATGGTTTTGATGGCGTTGGCACTGGACCACTCTGCTTTCTGCAACCTGCGGTGGGAAGGGGAGTGGGAGTCTTCCTCTCAGTTACAGCTAGGCGAGTTCGGTCACTCGAAGGTAGGTGGATGTAATACGTGAACTTTTGTAACTTGGGGACAAAAGCTGAATTTCGTTGCTTGCTCTAGGTAAAATCTCGAGCTGGAATGGTTTTGATGACGTTGGCACTGGACCACTCTGCTTTTGCAACCTGCGGTGGGTAGCGGGGAGGTAGGATGAGGGAGTCTTCCTCTCAGTTACAGCTAGGCGAGTTCCGTCACTCGAAGGTAGGTGGATGTAATACGTGAACATTTGTAACTTGGGGACAAAAGCTGAATTTCGTTGCTTGCTGTAGGTAAAATCTCGAGCTGGAATGGTTTTGGTGGCGTTGGCACTGGACCACTCTGCTTTCTGCAACCTGCGGTGGGTAGCGGGGAGGGAGGATGGAGTAAGGAGTCTTCTTCTCCGGTACAGCTGTGGCGAGGGCTGTCTCTCGAAGGTATTTGGATGTGATACGTGAACTTTTGTTACTTGGGGACAAAAGTGCATTTCGTTGCTTGCTGTCGGTAAAATCTCGAGCTGGAATCTTTTTATGACCAGGTTTCGACTCTACTATGTGCGTCGTCTTCAGAATTAAACTAACTTCAAAAATATTTCGGGTATATAATACATTAATAAAATTTAAGTTTGTACTGGCTTGGATGAGATGCAGCACTTACAAGTCACGTTTTTAATAAATCTAAGCCGGTAAGTCTACGTCATGAACAGTTGGAAATAAGATAGCGAGCCGTGAAGGGCTGCCCATACTTGAGTGAACAAGGGTTGCAATAAGACTGAGGTGCCACGTTAGAAAGTGTGGGCAAGTAAACATGGTGGTACTACGAGCGCCATCTAGTAGCCCAGAAACAACTGGGCTACTGTACATTCAAAATTAAGCACATGAAATTGTGATAAAGCTGATTCAGGCATAACGTAGGCACTAATAATAATAGGATGAAGTTACATATTTATCTGCTTTAAACAGATACATTTTGTAACGCAAAGAAGCATCAGTTATGACATATAAGAAAACAGCAAAGATGTAACAGGAAAACATCATTTCAGCAAACTGCATAAGGAAATCTGAATCAAAGATCAAGCAATGGCTTTATACAGTCGAAAAGTTTTTCTTTCGCTGCTGTAGCTGTTTGTTGATATTGAGGCCATCATGACGAGATAGATGTTTGAAAATCTCCAATTCCTCTAAAACATCTAACCTACGCCCCTTCTTTTCGGTATGCAGAATATTGCTATCGCCTACGGCTTTAGGCACGTGTCCAGTAATTAAGAGATGATCGGCAAAGGATGAACTTAGGACTGGTGTCGTTCTTTCTCAAAAGATGTTCTTTATATCTGAAGGTGAAATCACATCCAGTTTGCCCTATATAATAGGAAGAGCAGGTAATACAGATGATCTTATAAACGCCAGAACTTTCTGTACTAGAGCGAATGGATTTCAAATTATGAAGTTTCTGTTCAGATTATTATTAGTAGAGAAGGCAACATTGCAGTTGTATTTGTTGCGAAGCATGCGCTGAATCTGATAGGAAACAGGTCCTACGAAAGGAATAGAAAAAGTTTTTTTGGGTTAATTTCAGTGCATGAGGTGTTGATCGTGGTAGTTCTTGCAGTTCTCTTTTTTAGGATATCGTCCACCATGTTGGGCGTATATTCATTACTGACTGCTATGGTTTTAAGTAAATTAATCTCCTCATTAAACTTTTCTGTTGAAAGTGGTATAGAGGTGGCTCGGTGGACGGCAGAGTGAAAAAAGGCCATTTTTTGAGACTGTGGATGAAAAGAGGAAGGCACGATTTGGTCAGTATAAGTTTCTTTTCGAAAAATATTGTAAGTGATGTTATTGTATTCTATAGTAAGAGTCAAGTCTAAATAATGTAATTGGCGGTTTTCGTTTTAGAGTTCAATAGCGAAAGAAATTTTTTCGTGGAGGTCGTTAAAAAGTTTAAATATACGATCAATTCTATCGGCGGGTCCGTTATAGATGACTAGAGAATATCATCGACGTATCCTGTGTAAGAAAGGGTACCTATTGAAGCGGCTGAGACACGGTTAAAGACTTTTTTCCGAGGAATTGATAGAGATGTCGGCAAGGATGCCGGCTAAAGGGTTGCCCATAGCGAGCCCATCAGAATGCTGCTACAGTTGTCCGTTCAATTCAGAGTAGTTGTACTTGACAACGACATTAATGAGATTCATAAAATCGGTAATCTGTTCATCTGATAGATCTTTTTTAAATTGACGTAAATTTTCTTCCACGATGATGAGCGTCTATTGTATCGGGACATTGCTATAAAGATTTTTAATATCTAAGGAAAAGAGCTTGGTGTCTGAACTGCATACTAAGTTTTTAATATTTTGGACCAAAACGTGGCTGTTAGGAACGGAATAATTATTTTCGAAATCGAAGGATTTTTTCAGTTTCGTGTAGAAATCTGGACAAATCGTGATATGCGCTATTCATGATACTGGACGTATTGGATGATTAGGTTTACGAATTTTGAAGTGGGACCAACGTTTAGGGGGCTGAGGGTTCATATTGATGAGTAGTTTCTTTTGGAAAGGTTTTATAAGAAATTTTGCATTGTTAATGGCTGACCTCACTTCTTTCTGTATTTTAGGAGTCGGATCATCATGCAGCTCCGATGTTGTTTTCACTGAAGAAATTTTCTGTTTTAGAAATATACTCAGAAATATAAGCAATGTCTAGACAACAACCTTTATCGGATTTAGTTATTAAAGCATTTGTTGTTTCAAGTTTATTATTAATGCAAGTTACTAAAATTCTGTCGTTATGCGTAGTATTACACAAACTAGCTGTATTTTTTTCTAGCATGCGGGTTACATCATACGCAATTCTGGCTTGAGAAGCATTATCTATCTTACGATAAGCGAGACCGATTTTTAAATCAACATGCATATTTTCTCTCGCATTTCTCTCTGACAGTTCGGCTGGCATTGTATTTTAGTCCTTTTCCTAACAGGACTTTTTCATTCTGAGTAAAGACGATGTTGGTTTTATTTAAAATTATTTCTTGAAAGATGACCGCTTTTTGTGAAATGTATTCTGAGGCCATTTTTCATTAGAAAGCAGACAAAAAAGATTGCTGAGCTTCTTCTCCTTCTTGCATTATACCTATTTTTACAAATCTCTAGATGTTCGTTAATTTGCGTCCACATGTCGTCAATATTAAATATCACAAACACTTATCGTGTTAACTATAATTTTAAGTACAAATGGTATGCTTCTTCGTTAAGACGGTCTTTTTTAGCGTGCAGCGCTTTTATCCTATTACAAATAATATTCTTAATGATAGGTCTAAAAGATTTTGAATTTTTCTTACATACAGAAAAATTGGCATAGGCTTTTGTATAAGTCGGGACAAGTCCCCTTTTTCACACTGCTTGTTAAAATAGATAGCCATACTTGTATTTAAAATATTTTTTTGTAATTCTTTATATTTCGAAGCAGCTTTAGATACCTGGGCAGGTAAAAAAACTGTTCAAAACGGGACCCCAGCACGAATACGCATTTTGGTGGAGGTGGAGGTGGAGGTGGAGGTGGAGGTGGAGGTGGAGGTGGAGGTGGAGGTGGAGGTGGAGGTGGAGGTGGAGGTGGAGGTGGAGGTGGAGGTGGAGGTGGAGGTGGAGGTGGAGGTGGAGGTGGAGGTGGAGCTTTGACAGAAAAAGTTCTATCCGTGAGATAGCTTTTGATTTGTTTAATTATGCTCCCAGGGAACCCTTGTGTGCACAACTTGTAGAGTAGCCCTGTATGCCATACGGAGTCGAAGGCTTCGTCTATGTCTAGTACCACTACCCCCCGGTAGCCTCTGTGGTTGAACCCCTCTGTGGCTGCTTCAACCACCCTCATGATCTGTTGTGGGGCAAAGTGGTTCAGCCGGAATCCGAATTGGAAATCCGTTAGATGTCTCTGGTAATGTGGTCCTGTACGGGTATTAGCAGGAGGCGCTCGTAGATCTTGCTGAGAGCTGGGAAGAGGCTAATCGGCTTCTAGTACTGCGGGAATAGAGGGTCTTTCCCTGGTTTGTGTATTGCGACCAATTCCGCGTGTTTCCAGCAAGCTGGGAACTCGCGGGAACGAGTGATCTCGTTGAATACGTTGGCGAGGTGTGTGATCGCCGAGGGTGGGAGGTTTTTAACTAACTGATTGGTGACACTGTCATGTCCTGGCGCCTTTATTGTGGGGAGGGACCTAATTACTTCTGCCACATATTCGGGGTTCGTCCTCTGTGTCCTCAGCATTGAGGATGACAGTCAGTTGACAACGGACTACCTCTTCATGTTCTTCCGCTTGAAACTACTTCTCGAAGGAGTCGTCGAGGGCGTTGGCCTTTTCAGCAGGGCCGTAGGCCAGAACCCGCTCGCCGTGCAGTGGCGGCATTCTAGCGCGTCTTTTTGTGAATTGCTTGGTTGCATGCCATAGTGTGTGATCATCTACTTTGAGAACTGTGAGGCGGCTTTGCCATTGCTAGTTCCTGTGCTCATTGAGCGCTACCTTTAGTTCTCTCTGTAGACGATTGAGCAGCCTCCTGGTGGCCTGATTTCTGGTGATCGTACACTCTTTTGACACTATTCTTATGCCGAATTTTAGCTAGAAAGTGTTCTGGGAACTGTATTTGCGGGGGCGGCCAGTCCCTTTGCGGGGGAGTGGCCTCTTCCGCTGCCTGCAAGATGGTACCTGTTAGGTCTTACAGCTCTTGTTCTACTGTTTCGGCAGTAGGTGGCAGAGCGCGAGCGATATCAGAGGCGACAGTTTCTCAGTATCGCTCCCAATCTCTACGTTTGTAAGACGTCTGATATCGTGGGAGTGCTACCCATTCTCCCACATCGACCTCTAGAATAACTGGGTTGTGGTCGGAGGACATTCTGTAGATTATCCTTGCGGCCACAAACCCAGCGATCCACCTAGTGAGGGTTATGTCTAACACTTCGAGCCAACATCCATTTTTTCGAAAATGTGTGGGATCGGCTGGTCCCCATGTTTCGAAGTTGAGATAGCACGCTACTCGTGATTAAAAATGCCGTCTGCGATAAAGACGCACATTGTCAGGGCTTGGATGTTTGGTCGTCTATTCATGATGGGTCTTTGAAACTACTGAGGAAGTCGCAGAGGGGAGTGACTGCTGGACTGCTGCCTGAAGGACAACGAGGATCTGTGTGTTCTGCTTCTGGGCTTCCCTGAATTCCTTCATCATTTCCATATGAGGTTCATGGTCTGCACCATAACGCCTAACAACTTATCCACGGAGGGGGTGGTGGTGACTGTGTGTGGGGTTCCTTCCTCTGCCTTGGTGGACCCGGTCGTTGTGTGTTTCCCGGTGTTCTAGTGACTGTGTTTGCTGTTGTGGTGATAGGGCCACGCTTTCATGGCTTCTCGGAGGAGAAACCACTTCCCCGTATGTTGCCATTGGTGTGTCCAGTCTTGGTTTTACCCAGGCCTTGTACATCTCTGTGTGTGTGTGTGTGTGTGTGTGTGTGTGTGTGTGTGTGTGTGTGTGTGTGTGTGTTTTGATGATGATGTTATTGTTGTTGTTGTTGTTGTTGTTTTGTTTCCTTGTTTCCTTGTTTCCTTGTGTGACTGGTTGGGTTGGTGGTGTTTTGTTTGCGTGTGTGGGGTCGGCCTTTGCGCCCTTTGCCTGCTGTGTGTGACGTTTATGGACCTCACATCCTTGGTAATCCGATGTGCGGTTTTTGCCACACAGTGCGCACTTTATTTGTGGGTCCATGTGTTTTAGTGTACATGTCCTTGTGTCGTGGGCCTCAGCACACTTTCTGCATCTTAATGGCATAGTGCAGTGTGCGGCGTTGTGGTTCAGGCCCTGACACCTGAAGTACTGCACTGTCTTGTTTGTATGGCGCAGTGGCTCAGTGGTGACAGGCACAGCCAGGACCGTTTTTATCTCCCTTTTGTTTTGAGGGATGTTGGGGAGTGTGACCTGGTGTAGTGGCCACTTACTGTCTACGTTACCCATCTGCTGGACTGCCTTGACGACGCACCCCCAGGCAGTCAAGTCTGTTTTGATTGTCTGGGGGCTGGGGGGACAGTCGTCTTGGGAGGTCTCTGACTACTATGTCTTTGTTGCGTGTTTTTGTTGTGGGGAATGTGTAGTGGGGTATGTTTTTGTTGTTAAAAGTGTCTTGACAGTGGTGTAGTTTTCTAATGTGTGTACTGTAATTTTTGTCTCTGCCTACAGGATTTGCTTGGAAGCTGCCTCCCCTGATTTCTGTTTTCAGCAACTCAGCGACAATGGGGGGGGGGGGGGGGGGAGAGAGGAGGTGAGGTGGTGGGTGACGTGTTTTTGTGTTTATGTTGCGTCATGTGGTGTCTCTGGCTCATCAGCCACCGCCTGAAACCTGTTTGGGGTGGGTTCTACTCCCCAGGCCGCTGGAAGCTCCGGCTGGCGAAAGATTTTCTTCGCCAGCACAAAACCCTCAGAGTCCTGCCCGGTTACGCAGTTCCCGGCCAGGGCGACAACTGGTGCTGTCGGGGGGCGCAGGCTCCTCAGAGGGAGTGGGGGTGGTTGAGGTTGGGGTTGGGGTAGGGATGGTGGACGTTTTCTTACTCTTGGAGTGCCTATCCTTCCGGTCCTTCCTTGCACGCCGCTGTTTGGAGGAAGTGGACTTGTGTGGGGGGGATTTTAGGAATTTGGATCGGGTGGAGGGCTGGGTTGCGGCGGTGGGCAGACAGGACTTCTGCTTGCCTTTACTGAGGGACGCGATATAATTTGGGAGGTTGTTGGCGGCGTTGGCAAGCAGGAGTGGGCTTGGGACAAGGGGAGGAGGGGCGGGATCGCAAGTACTGACTATGTATGTAGTTCTCGGCGATTTGTGTAATATTGCGTTCTGTGTTCTCGCCATGTCTGGAGCGGAAAAGCGGGCTGCTGCCAGGGGGGTGCTAGTTACAGCCTTCGTTGTCACCGTTAGGTGGCCTAGTGGACGCGGAGGTCTAGGCGGCGGCGGCGGCGGCAACCTTCTCTGCGGTTCCGCAGCCGGCTTCCACTTCCTGGCCCACATTTTCCCTAACTTTGGAGGGAGGGAGGGGGGGGGGGGGAGCGGGCAGAGCCTGACTCTGCGGCAGCTGGAGTCCTCGAAACGGCTGGAAAAGCGGCCCGCGGCAAAGAAAAGACGCGCCTTCTGTCGACAGCGGAAGCCCGCTTTGACCCCAAGGCATCAACTGCATAAGACATCCTGCAGCGGCGAAAAACACAATACCGCTCCAAATGCTTTCTGAGGCTGCTTTGCCCTCAGACGGTCCTTGAGCGCCAAACTGTATTTTTATTAAAAACGCAGTTGGCCGCTCCTGCGTCCTTGGTATGCGCAAGTTTTAAAGCGTTACGCACCCTCGAGACGTAACCCGCAAGCAGGTCACTATGGCTTGCTGTATATTCGTAAGAGCTCCTGCAGCTTCGCACGTGATCACTGCACAGTACGACTGGTACAGTACTACAACCAGAGGAGGACGACACAAGAGGTTGTGCGTTCCTACCGTATGTGGACCGCCAACAGTGAAAATAGCAAGAATGCTTAAGAAGCACCAAGGGAAAACGGTCTTTCACGCAGCAAAGAAAATCAACCAAATCAACCAAATCGACCAAAGGCACAGTTGCATCAAATTCTATAAACACCCGGTGTCATTAGTCCTAATGTTGAATGCAATACATAAGACAGATGCAACGTTGCGCTGTACAGAACATACAAGAAACGTGCTTCTTGGACGGGTTGACAAGTTTGCCGTGGCGGAACACATCATCAACGAAAAGCATACAGAAGAAACAAAGAAGTTATGCAGCGCCAGCGGATCTTGGGATTTGGTGATAAAGGAACCAGTGGAGATTAGTCTGCACGAAAATTTAATTAATCGAGACAGTGGTTACCATCTCAGTACAGCTTGGGATCCTGCAATTAGGAAAATTCCGCAAGAATACTCCGGTCCGAAGGGGACCGCGGCCGGCGCTGATATGAACAGACAACGGGAATCGACGCCCACGCGCGCGTCGCCCCCCCCCCCCTCCCCCCCATCCGCCACGACTGTCGCCAAGCGCCCGGTGCGATTCCGCTGGTACTTGATTGGTTGGCGGCAGGAATTTGGGAATCTGATAGCGGTACAGCGGCTACAAATGTGCGTGGCAGACAGCATCCCGATTCTTCCGGATCAGGAAACGCCCTCATCCACTCCCTAGGTCGGTATGATATGTCCCGCGATAAGCATAAGCGCCGTATGACGATCTTCGACGATTAAGTCGAAGAGAAAATCCCAATATCCAATACCAAATCCCAAATCCTGGTCCTTGCCCATATAACCCCAAACATCTCGCCAACCTCAGGCAAATACCAGACACATACAGAACAGTCATCACATATCAGACACCAAAAAACTACATAAAAAAGCGCGCGCGCGCGCGCGCGCGCGCGCCCACACACACACACACACACACACACACACACACACACACACACACACACACACACACACACACACACACACACCACACACACACACGGGAGTAAAAGCCGAAAGGCTACAAACTCCCCTTCACACTTCCCTAAAGAGGGGAAAATAAAAGATGAGAGCAGCAGCAGCATCCCGACGATATGCACATGCACACGCTTGCGCTGTGGCTGCCGAAGTGTGTGGACGCTCTGTGCTGACGCTGCCGAGGCTAACCTCTCGCTCGTGATCTTGGAGTGACCGGTTGCGCGGGTTCACGCATTTGGCTAATCGCCTTGCGTGTTCTCGCTCACCAGCGTTTCTCTCTTTCAGGTTAGACAACAGCCTGCAAGGGCCTTTAGGGACTTGTGTGGCAAAATCCACGTGGCATGACCGCTCTAAGAAAGCAAAAACTGTCGTGGCTTTCTAAAGAAGCAAAGTGGACGTGTTTGGGGTTACGACATGGAGGAGAAGCAGGGTGTGGCAGATAGCGGTCCAAGGGAAGTTTCCCGGACGGCGGCAGCGTCTTGAGCCCCACCACCGATGAAGACGACGAGTGAGACTGTTGTTCGCGGCCGCCGGATGGACGAGGAAATTTCTGCGAACGGACGGCGCCGCGCCCGCACACTCTCAGGACGGAGACGACGCATCGAGCCGCCGATCCCCCGATCCCCCTGACAAAGGAGGAAATTGCCGCCACCATCGCCAGGCTGACCCCCGAAGAGAGTTGCATCGGCATTCAACGCTTGGCCATGGGCACCGAAGGGGACAGGGAGGAGGTACGAGACTCCGGTCCCTGTCGCAGTCGCCACGACAGCTGCCGCGCCAGCAGTCTCACCAGTCGTTACAGAAGCCGCCCTGCCAACGTCCAGGCTGGCAAACACCCAATGAGCCTGCAGAGGTCGAGCAAACTTCGCGGAAGCGCGCAGCCGCGGCCGTAGAGGACTCTCCCTCCCCCCAGGCAAGTTCCGGTCGCGCCAGGCGGAAGAAGACGAGGGTACGTCGCAGGATGACCTCATCGCCGAGGAAGCCTGACGATGGAGGCTTCATCGCGCCCTCCTGGCGCCACAGAGAGAGCCAGGTCGTTCGAACTGGTGACGCCGGAACAGGTCAAGGTTGCAAACCAGTTTGGAGACCTGCCGGAAGTAGCAGAGACCGAAGGGGACTGGACCACGCAGACTACGGCGACAAAACCGCCCCGCCGCCAGCCGCTGATTACCATCCAGTGGCGTGAGGTCTACAGTGAGCTGAGAGAGAAGTTCTACTCCATCGTGATACCGCGAAAGATGATCGCGGGGACATAGAGGACCACACAAAACCCATGCAGCTCTGTGAGACCGAGAAGTGGAACTGCTTCACTCAGAGCATGGAACAGCTGAAGCAGCTGAAGGTCGTTTTTCGCCACCTGCCGCTGAAGATAGCACCGGCGTTCATACAGCGGCAGCTGGAGGAAGTCGGCTTCCAGACCCGCCACGTCGGCCTGATGATGTAGCCCAGGACCCACAGGGACATGCCCTTGTTCCTTGTGGTATTGGTCGACAATGTTGACAACCGGAAAATTTGTCAGGTTGGAAACACTGCCGACTTGACGTAAAAGTCGAGCCACTCCGCGCAAAAGGCAGACGGGCCCAGTGCTTGAACTGCCACCGCATGGGCCACGTGGCAAAGTTTTGCAGGATGCCTGTGCGCTGCTGCAAGTGCGCCGAGGAGCAACCGTCTTGGGACTGCCCCAAGAAAGAAGACCGGCTGACGTGCTGCAACTGTAATGGGGACCACGTCGCCTGTTACTGAGGATGCGCCGCATTCAAGCGCGGGAAGCGCGCCAGCCGCGTAAACCCGAGCCGAAGCTTTGAGGACGTAGCTAGGGGGAGGCTGCACTGGCACCGCAGCCGTCCAGCTGCCTTCGCCAGCGCCCGTGGTTGCGAGGAGGGTTACCGCCCGTGCAGGGTGTAGCCAGCACGCCACTCCGCTGCCGACTATGGGAAACGTCGCCATTTAGTCGAACCTTCCCTACACAGCGAAGGAAGAAGGAAGACACCACCGATCTGGCCGCGCTTTTGCGGTCGCTCAACCAGCTGATGACTCAGCTACCGGTACTCACGGGAGCAGTGACGGCGGCCCTCCAGGCCAGCGCCGGGAGAATCCTGTCATAAAATGGATAACATTTATGGGTTAAACATTTGCATGTTCAATGCTAGGGGCCTCCACCCCCAGCACGGTGAATTTCGCCAATTCCTACAGCACGAAGCGGTCGACATCTGCCTTGCACAGGAGACCTTCCTCAAACCTGGGGTCGACGTGCAAGCAGCAAATTTTTGCTGCTGCTGAGATGACATAACCACCCACGGGGGCGGCACTGCCATCTGTGTGAAGCCACTGCGCCACCACCGGGTCCAACTGCCGACGCTTAGTGCCCTGGAGGCCACAGGAGTGGCAGTCAATGCCACCACCAGAAAGATTGTTTTGTCAGTGTACCGGCAGCCTGGCAGACCACTAGATGAAGCAGACTTCGACGCCCTGCTGTTGTTGGAGGAGCGAGCTTTCATTGCCGGGGATTTCAACGTGAAACACACCGAATGGAAATCACGAACTGTAAACTGCAGTGGGCGCAGTCTCTCCCGCGCTTTCACCATAACGGTGCAACGGCGCGATCACCGTGAGGGCGGTTTGACCCCATGATCTTCCCTGTACAGGGACAACTGGACGTGCTCGATATTGCTCTTCTCGAGGGCATCGGGCAATTCGCGACCGCCAAGATGCGAAATGTCCTGTCTTCTGACCACGTATTGGTCATTTTTGGCCTCGACATAGTCGGAGCTACTCTTCCAGAGAGCCGTTTGAGCTATCGCAGGCTGGACGCCGAGCGCTTTCGGACGAAAGTTCTCGAACTGCTAGAGGATGCACCAAACCCCACAGAAATAGGGGCAGACTCTGCCCTACCATTCTTCAGCCGAAGAATACTCCGGGCAGCAGATGAAGCTTCGTGGCCCTTTACGATGTCTCGGCGTGGCTTCGTGACTGCTACCGCGCCCTATTCTGGACGCGACCACTGAGAAGAACAGACTGTTTCGTGAACAAACCAGACATGAAGCGCCACTTAAACAGTATGAGATGGGAAATTAAGGCAGCAGTCGAGCATCACCGGAACCAGGAATGGGCAGACCTTGTGTCTACCCTCAATCCTGAGGATGGTAGTGCATGGAGGGTGGTAAAATCCTTCCTATGCCGGCGACAGCGTATACCGCCCTTACAGGTCGGGAACAACTTCGCCAATGATCCGGACGCGAAAGACAGCGCTCTGGCTCACGCATTCGCGGCGAACTTCACGCCGGTGGCCAAGGTCATCGTCGTGGGGAACGAGCAATTACCAAGCTTCAGCGCCGCAAGAGAGGAAGGCGACGTTATCGAGCCGATAACGGAGGAAGTATTTGCTGTGCAGCTTCCCTCGCTGAACCCCAAGAAGGCTGGAGGCAGCAATGGCGTCACAAACCTTCTGAAGAACCTTCTGCTGGGATTGCACTGGTTACTTGCCCATGTTTTCAACGAGATCCTCTGATCAGGTGTCTACCCCTCTGCGCGGAAACACGCAGAGGTTGTGGCCATTCTGAAATCCGGCAAGGACCCACGCCAGGCGTCCAGCTACCTACCCATCAGCCAGCTCCCGTCCCTCTCGATGGTTTTCGAGAGGCTGTAAGCGAGAAGACTGATGCGGCACGTCACCCTGGAGGGCATCATCCCAGACGAGCAGTTCAGGTTTCGAGAAGAACGTGCCACTTCCCACCAGCTCCTAAGGGCTGTAGAACCGACGATGAGGGCACTGAAAACAAGGGAATACCTTGGGGCAGTGTTCCTCGACGTCTCCGGAGCGTTTGACTCGGTGTGGCACTACGGTCTCGAGTTCAAACTTTTTGAACAAGGGATACCGACGTCGCACATGACGCTACTGTAGTCGTACCTGTCTCAACGAACCTTCCACGTGAGGGCCGACGACGGTACGTCCACAGACCGGCAGATACGTGCAGGAGTGCTGCAGGGATCGGTACTCGGCCATTTGCTGTACACCCTGTACACTGCTGACGCCCCGAAAGTGGCAGGAGTTGAACTGGCGCTGTACGCGGATGATATGGGCCTGTTCACTAGCAGCAGCATGAACGCCCAAGTGCTGAGAAACCGACTCCAACGCAGGTGCGACGCCTTGGGCTCATGGGCAACAGAATGGCGGCTTAAATTAAACACCACGAAGAGCCAGGCAGTCGTCTTCACCCGAAGACTCCTGCCGCCAGGACTTACGCCAGTCGAAATCCTGGGAGAACCTATCCCATGGAGTGGGACGGCGAAATACCTAGGGGTCACTGTAGACCGCAGGCTCACCTGGAAACAACACATCCGTGATTTCAAAGGGATAGCAATAGGACGCCTTCGCGCCCTGTATCCGCTGCTAAACCCGCAGTCGTCATTGCCACCGCAATCACGTTATACCTAACATTGGTCTGCCCACTGTTAGAGTATGCGGCTGTGGTGTGGGGGAAAGCCGCAGATGCTCACATTGTGACTCTGCAGTGGATTCAGAACCGCTCCGTGAAGACTGCCATGCATCTTCCGAGGCGGTACTCGACTCGCCAACTCCACGAGGACACTGGGATCCTGCCTCTCCGAAACAGGATTCGCGCCATCGCCAAGAAGTTCTACGAGAAAGCGGGACACTCGCGCAACCGGCTCATCCGAGGACTGGGCCAACCACCTCACCACAGGCCAACTACGCGTTGGCCTGACCTGCTGAGGGACTAAGTTTTACTAATCCCCCATCAGTGGTTTTTTTTTTTTTACAGGCTCCACCGGCAGGGACAAGTCAACAAGAATGGTAATATCTATTCTCTCCTCCTACCCCCCTCCCCCTAGGAACCACAGGAATAACAAATTTTTGTTTAAACTGCACCATCTCGAGCCAAGGTCAGGCTCGTCTTTTCAGCGTCAGCCTCAACCGGCGTCGAGAGCCGGTGGCTATCCAATCTGTCTACGGACGCTGCTGCCTTCAGATCGGAGAGTTCCTGACGTATTTTGTCAACTGCGGGATTCCACGCTGCACTGAGCTGAAAACTGCTATCGCTGTTTACTTAATTGCTGTGCAGACCTATCTCCACTGCCTCTTAGAAGATTGAGTCCCAGAAACTGTTAACGCTGCACAAATTCTTCGTTTTTTCGAATTCGAAGGTGTGTCCCTCGATAATGCTATGTTCTGCTACCGCATACTTGTTTCTGTCCTAGTCGTACGTCCCTGATGTGTTCAGTACAGCGCTAGGAGATACATCGTTGTCTCGGTGTAGCAGTTCTTTCTGTAGGTTTCCCGCAGATGTGCTAACTCACGCGGCAAACTCTCGCTGTCACATATCGACCTGGCTCTTTATACTAAGATGTTTAGTACCGAGTTACATTGTGCTGGATGGTGGCAGCTCCGAGCATTGAGGTGTAAGTCCGTGTGCGTTTTGTTCCTGTAGACAGAATGTCCCAACGTACCGTCCGGATTTTTCTTGATCAAAATATCCAAGAAGGGAAGGCAGCCATTCTCTTCTAACTCCATGGTGAATTTGATGCTGTCATGTATGCCATTGAGATGTAGTAGGAACTTCTGTAGTGTGGCCCCATGGCAAGAAAAAAAACTACAGAAGTGTCGTCTACGTATCTGCAGAACCTTTGGTTTATGGCGGGCGGTGCTCAGTGCCACATCTTCAATGTACAAGTCGGCAATGCCTGGAGCCAGAAAGGAATTCATGGCAATACCATCTGTTTGCTCATAGAATTTCCCACCACATTTGAAGTACGTTGTGCCGGCCGTAATGGCCAAGCGGTTCTAGGCGCTTCAGTCTGGAACCGCACGACTGCTACGGTCGCAGGTTCGAAACCTGCCTCTGGCATGGATGTGTGTGATGTCCTTAGGTTACTTAGGTTCAAAATGGCTCTGAGCACTATGCGTCTTAACTTCTGAGGTCATCAGTCGCCTAGAACATCACACACACCCATGCTCGAGGCAGGATTCGAACCTGCGACCGTAGCGGTCGCTCGGTTCCAGACTGTAGCGCCTAGAACCGCACGGCCACTCCGGCCGGCGTTAGTTTGAAGTAGTTCTATGTCTAGGGTACTGATGACCTCAGATGTTAAGTCCCATAGTGCTCAGAGCCATTTGAACCATTCGAAGTACGTTGTGGTTAACACGAGACGGAAGTGTGTGTGTGTGTGTGTGTGTGTGTGTGTGTGTGTGTGTGTGTGTGTGTGTGTGTGTGTGTGTGTGTCCTCATAGCTTTTCGAGTAAAGCTAAGGAATCATCCAGTGGCACCCGGGCGAAAAGAGAAGTGACATCAAAGCTGACAGGTAGATCATTCTCGTCCAGGCGTAACCCTTGGAGTACCTTAACAAATTCAGTCGACTTGGACTACTTGACATGGTGAGGCCAGTGACCTAAGAGTCATCAGAAGGTAATCTTGTCAGCAGCAGATGTTGTCATTTCGACGTCTTCAATTGTTTTATATATTGTCTGTCTTGCACGGCGACGGTATCTTCTGTAGGGCATCTTGGCAGCGTTCAGCAGAAATAAAGACTTCGGCAAATCAACATATATGTCACCCTCACCCTTCACCTTGTATACACGTAGTAGACGTAAGATATGTTAATGAAACTGTATTTGTATGGATCAAAGGTAAAGGTACCTGTGAATATGTTAAATTTGTTGGTGATTGTACAATGTATTTTCATAAATAAAGTGATCTGTAGCGTAGCTGAGAACTGGTGAACGTACATCTAGAATCTGTCGACATAGATTATGCAACAGCATGTTACGTCAGTTCTCTGAGCGCTTGACCTTTGACCCCGCCGATAAGGCGGCAGCGCGCCAGCCGCGTAGTGACGGACAAACAGCGTACGCGGCTGGCGCGCTGCCGCCTTATCGGCGGTGTCAAAGGTCAAGTGCTCAGAGAACTGACGTAACATGCTGCTGCATAATCTATGTCAGCAGCAGCCTGTGCAGCAGCAGCAGCGCGAATGATCCGCTGCGCGGGCAACGCTCGCTTTTATAGACGCGCGATAGCGCGTCAGCAGATAGGGACTTAAAATTTCACAGTGCCAGCCGCGCGTTATCCCGTACGCGGGCACTAGTCACACTAGGTGCCCGCGTACGCTGTTTGTCCGTCACTACGCGGCTGGCGCGCTGCCACCTTATCGGCGGGGTCAAAGGTCAAGCGCTCAGAGATCAATTGAGTTCTCAGCTACGCTACAGATCACTTTATTTATGAAAATACATTGTACAATCACCAACAAATTTAACATATTCACAGGTACCTTTACCTTTGATCCATACAAATACAGTTTCATTAACAGATATCTTACGTCTACTACGTGTATACAAGGTGAAGGGTGAGGGTGACATATATGTTGATTTGCCGAAGTCTTTATTTGCATTTTCTGTCACATGATATGTCCGATAGGCAATGATCTCACGATCGACAAAACTTTCCAATCCAGATACATTAGGCACGCCTGTACCACCACGTACAATAGCGACTGTTAACCATCCGTTGCCATGGGTAAAGGAATCATTGATGTCGATGCTGAAGTTCAGTCTGCAACCACAGATTTGATAGTATTCTTTTTCTTGTCGGTGGCAGATGTTATCATTTCTACGTCTTCAATTGTTTTATATTGAAGACGTCGAAATGACAACATCTGCTGCTGACAAGAAGAAGAATACTATAAAATCTGTCGCTGCACATTCACTACTAGATGGACCCGCGGTCTTCTGTGGATGTAGACTGAACTTCAGTATTGATCTGAATGATACATTTTCTCATGGCAACGGCTGGCTAACTGTTGCAATTGTACTAGGTGCTTGGCTACGCCATACATCAGAGAATTTATGGTTTTCAATGTAGTTCAGAGTGGGACATTACGCTTAGGGATCTACGGGAGGCCATACAGTCGCGGTGGAGCCGGTGCCCGAGGGTAAAGCTTCCTAATGGTGTTTCTGTCAAGTCCTGAGCTGTTGAGAACATCGATGGTCTTGGGCGTAACAGCAGCAGCCGAGTCTTTCCCCACTTCTTTGTATGGTGGGTCTTGTAGTAAGGCGGCGGTCTTGTAGTAAGGCGGCGGTCTTGTAGTAAGGCGGCGGTCTTGTAGTAAGGCGGCGGTCTTGTAGTAAGGCGGCGGTCTTGTAGTAAGGCGGCGGTCTTGTAGTAAGGCGGCGGTCTTGTAGTAAGGCGGCGGTCTTGTAGTAAGGCGGCGGTCTTGTAGTAAGGCGGCGGTCTTGTAGTAAGGCGGCGGTCTTGTAGTAAGGCGGCGGTCTTGTAGTAAGGCGGCGGTCTTGTAGTAAGGCGGCGGTCTTGTAGTAAGGCGGCGGTCTTGTAGTAAGGCGGCGGTCTTGTAGTAAGGCGGCGGTCTTGTAGTAAGGCGGCGGTCTTGTAGTAAGGCGGCGGTCTTGTAGTAAGGCGGCGGTCTTGTAGTAAGGCGGCGGTCTTGTAGTAAGGCGGCGGTCTTGTAGTAAGGCGGCGGTCTTGTAGTAAGGCGGCGGTCTTGTAGTAAGGCGGCGGTCTTGTAGTAAGGCGGCGGTCTTGTAGTAAGGCGGCGGTCTTGTAGTAAGGCGGCGGTCTTGTAGTAAGGCGGCGGTCTTGTAGTAAGGCGGCGGTCTTGTAGTAAGGCGGCGGTCTTGTAGTAAGGCGGCGGTCTTGTAGTAAGGCGGCGGTCTTGTAGTAAGGCGGCGGTCTTGTAGTAAGGCGGCGGTCTTGTAGTAAGGCGGCGGTCTTGTAGTAAGGCGGCGGTCTTGTAGTAAGGCGGCGGTCTTGTAGTAAGGCGGCGGTCTTGTAGTAAGGCGGCGGTCTTGTAGTAAGGCGGCGGTCTTGTAGTAAGGCGGCGGTCTTGTAGTAAGGCGGCGGTCTTGTAGTAAGGCGGCGGTCTTGTAGTAAGGCGGCGGTCTTGTAGTAAGGCGGCGGTCTTGTAGTAAGGCGGCGGTCTTGTAGTAAGGCGGCGGTCTTGTAGTAAGGCGGCGGTCTTGTAGTAAGGCGGCGGTCTTGTAGTAAGGCGGCGGTCTTGTAGTAAGGCGGCGGTCTTGTAGTAAGGCGGCGGTCTTGTAGTAAGGCGGCGGTCTTGTAGTAAGGCGGCGGTCTTGTAGTAAGGCGGCGGTCTTGTAGTAAGGCGGCGGTCTTGTAGTAAGGCGGCGGTCTTGTAGTAAGGCGGCGGTCTTGTAGTAAGGCGGCGGTCTTGTAGTAAGGCGGCGGTCTTGTAGTAAGGCGGCGGTCTTGTAGTAAGGCGGCGGTCTTGTAGTAAGGCGGCGGTCTTGTAGTAAGGCGGCGGTCTTGTAGTAAGGCGGCGGTCTTGTAGTAAGGCGGCGGTCTTGTAGTAAGGCGGCGGTCTTGTAGTAAGGCGGCGGTCTTGTAGTAAGGCGGCGGTCTTGTAGTAAGGCGGCGGTCTTGTAGTAAGGCGGCGGTCTTGTAGTAAGGCGGCGGTCTTGTAGTAAGGCGGCGGTCTTGTAGTAAGGCGGCGGTCTTGTAGCAGTAATCTTCCGACTTCAGTACAACTGTCGCATTCCCTCTGTCAGCGGCTACACCACTATACCCTCGTCATCGCGAAAGTTCACAAGTGCCTTGGGCTCTTCTGCCGTAATGTTGTTCCTCGGCATTCTTGCTTCCTCGAGTTCAGAATGGTTAAAATGGCTCTGAGCACTATGGGACTTAACGTCTGTGGTCATCAGTCCCCTAGAACTTAGAACTACGTAAACCTAACCAACCTAAGGACATCACACACATCCATGCCAGAGGCAGGATTCGAACCTGCCACCGTAGCGGTCACGCGGTTCCAGACTGAAGTGTCTAGAACCGCACGGCCACACAGGCCGGCTTCTTTCTCAAGTACGCTACTGGTCTCCTAGGCTGCTCTTGGCGGGAGTGCACGTATGGCTTGCTCGACATTTGCTGCTGTCACGTTTTGGTAACGTTCTTGGAATCGGAGCAAAGTTCAGGGCTTTCGACTGCACAGATATAGCTGGCTCATCCAGTGCTCTCTCTGTCAGGTTGATGACGGTCTTAATATTGCTGGCTTTCTCCTCCTGCTGACGTCCGCTCGGAAGTCTGAGGAATCTCTTGCACTGTTTGTTGGTGGCTTTCTTCATGTAGAGCTCACTGCTGGCGTACGTGTTGATGTCCATCCACTCCCAGGTGTGTGCTGGGAGAGTGGAAGGTAGGTACAAGTGGTGAGTGAGCAAATTCTTGGCGTTCTGGTCGAGTTCCGTTCTGGTAACACGTATGTGTTCCCATACCAAGGCTGAACTTGCCCGACGTAATATGCGTTTTGTCCTCGCCGTGTTGGACAGGATGCCGTAAGTTCGCAAACTGCGGCTTCACTTCGTTATCCTGACACTTTAGCAAGAAGGCTAATCTGCTGAGCCGCTTTCCCTTCTTCATTCATAGATTCTGCAGCATCTTGTAGCTGCAGTGGACATCCTCCCCGAAGAGGTATGATATAATGTGATTGCTGTCTTTCTCGGCGTATTCCAATGATGAATTCTCGGGTCATCAGCAGAGAGGTGGCGTCGTCTTGTCGCAACGTTGCGAGAAGACGACGCCTCCACTCGGCTGATAATCCGAGAAGAATTCATCAACTGACTTCTTTACTTCTGGATTTCTGTCCATCACTATGTTGGATGATACTGACGATCCCGTTGCCTCACTACTGCTTTCTGTGCAGTTCTCTATTCACTGTTTCAGTTCTGTAAAAATGTTTTCAAATCGTATATCGAATCTTGAATCTTTTTAATGCAGCTCGTGTGACACGTTTTCTGACATAGACCTCTTCCACGATTTGTTGCGCCTCACCAGACACCTTACCAGACACCTTACGTGCTAAATTATCATCTCTTTGATTAACATTGGACACTGCGTCCTGCACCTGGTCAACGTCAGAACACATCTTTTCATGTTCAGCCATTAACGACTGTATAAGTTCGCGCGATTCTCTCGCCTCTCGCTGGATTTTAGTGAACTGTTCATTAACTTCCGTTCGTCGTTTTTGCTGACCTTCGCGGAATTTTTCGAATCCAGCATAGGTTTCCAATTTGAGACTATTTAAGCCAGCACTTGTCTCTCTTTTTAAATCTGCTAACCCTGCATTTGTCTGCATTTGCTTTACGACCATAGTGAGTTGCTTCAAATTGCGAAAAAAAAACTGACTGTTCACCATCGTCACCTGTCACTATTTGATATAAATTTTACCGTACGTGGCGTCTCACCGACTTCCGTACATAGTGCGGACGTACATACACACATTCTTTCTGTTGGAAACTGTCGCGTATGATTTCTGACCCACTAGATCTGCCATTTGTTCCTTTTTGTGCATTCTCAGATTGTGATACCAATCGCGAAAGTACCACCATTCCATCTGCACTATCACTTCGTTCCATTCAGTGACTCGCACTCGATACTTTTTGCTGTCCATAAATCTCTATCCCAGATAGGGCAAACTGAAAATCTTGACAGGATCATCTCCGTTCTTCCGCCACCCCCTGTCGTCTAATTAACCTCTGTCTTTCTCGAACTGCGTGAGCCTGAGCTCTCGTCAGCATAAAGTTATATGATCTTACACGTTTCCAAAAATCATAGAAAGTTTTTTAGACTATATACACATCATTAGTAACGCCGTTCACTGTTTTTAGAATTAAAAACCAACTCAACAATGCAGTGAATAGCTTCGCGCATGCCAGCAAGGTCATGCACACTTTTACACAAATATAAACATTATCTTGTTTATTAATACAACTTTTGTACACTTTGAATCGCACATTTACTGTATTCTGACCACTATACGCACACATACATTGTGTAACCTCGTCACAAAAAAAAATTTTTTTTCTTTCTAATTTGACTAATTGCCATCCAGGCAGACCAGTTGCCATCCTGGCAAGGTCGCTATTGTGTAAGGTTTCGGGGGTAAAAACAACTAGTGTGTAATTTGTAAACAATTTAGGTTTAATGATGCAATCTTATCACAGAAATACGTGGGTTTATACAGTTTACAATGTGACAATGGTGCAATAGTTGTCAAATAAGTGCATCTCATCCTCAGAAAGTGAAATAATCCTAAACACAACAATGGTAAATTTTAACTAGAAGTTTCTTTACAAAATTATTCATATGACTACATAACGATGTTCGCCAGTACTAAGATAAATGTTCAAAGTTCAGTACTATTTAGAAAGACAATCAAGTCTATGGAGGATGGTTAGCTTTGTGACAAGTTCAGCAACAGTTGGAGCCCAACGATGCTACAGCTAATATGTAGCTGAAAGTTAGCCGCAGTGAACGCAGTGTTCACTCAAATTTCTCCTCTGTGCCGCACGGAGCGTAATGTGCCCCCTTCTGCACTTGCTGCCAGTTCAGAGAAAGGTCCTCGAAAATTTTGCTCTCGTCTTTCTCGTAGCCGAATTGTCTCCCCACGTGGGTTGTTTCGTTCTCCATGTCATGGCTTTCTCTGACCAATAGGAACGTTCCTCTTATTTTGTGGAAACACTCTCCGCCAATCGCAAGGGCCCTACCATTGAACTGCATCGAAAGTTTCGGCACTTTACTCCTTCCTAGTTCGTTTCTGCCAATCGGACGTTTTGTGCCCGCTTTGGACACCGGAAAGGTACATGCGTACATCACATGTGTACCATTCGCTGTTCACATGATCAACTGCATCACAGGTTTTGTTCCTATCCATTTTGAATTTCGAAACGCAGTTTTCTAAAGCTTCTTTGTGTCCTACGTCTTGTGGCCTGTTACTTGCTCTCCAGTATGCATCACCCGTCCGGTCACCGACTCCAGCCGCGGGGCGCCCCCTAAGAGATGCATCTGCCCGGACTTGCTTCCACGCAAAACGTTTCCTCTCGCGGCCTATTTCACCTTCTGCTCATTGACATGCATTATATAGGTGCGGTGCGTTAATACTGTCGATTGTCATCCCTTTGCATTACATACTTAGACAAATCTGCTCATTACCACTGAAGTAAATTTGGTGTCATATTCACCTTCCTGTTGCAATGTATAAAACTCTTATGTAAGGTGCGAAATTGACCTTCATTTATTTTGCCACCTCGCAACATTGCTTAAGAGGCTTAGCAACCACTACTGCAAAGCGGGATAGCTGCTACCGGTAGCATCTCGTTAGCTCAGTCGTACAATATGTCTTGTATTGCAAGGAAGGTGTCGGCTGTCGGTTCCATTCGTGATAAACAAAGGTTTCTATTTTTCGTTTTATTTTATGGAGCTGCAAATTGGTAGAAGAAATTCTTGTTCGAAAATCCGAATAAAACCTTTAAACAGTAAATCTTATCGCAAGCTTTAATATGTAAGCTATCTTAATAGTCATAGATCTGTTTTGCAAATACAAGAGTGCTTGACTATGAAATCGTCTCTGAAAACATTCGAATCGAATATCAGTGACACAACTTTGTTTTTGTTAAGTATGAAATTCCTCCAGCTGTACTTAAGAATTTATATTTACTTCGCTACTAGTTTTGATGTTGCGTCTACGCCATCTTCAGGCCCGTAAACTTTGATAAAATCAGCTGTGTGGGGCTCAGTCTAGAAATCCGTGGTGAAACCAACACATGTTCCACATGGATGGCGGGCGCACACAACTGATTTCATCAAAGTATACGGACCTGAAGATGGCGTTGACGCAACATAGAAACTAGTAGCGAAGTAAATATAAAATCTTAAGTACAGCTGCAGGAATTTCATTTTTAATGAAAATCATACCAGCTGTGTCCCACCTTCATCCAGTTTAAATATGGATGCACGACGACTTGGTTTTGTTCGTCATGTAGGACCCGCATGTCTGTGTGATAGATATGAAGTGAACATATTTTATTAATAAACTTCCTCTGGTCAAGGTGTCTTCGCTTCTATAGAGTACTGCAAGGTGTTCACACACTGTCAGTTACATTGACCATAAGGAATCGAACAACGACACTAAACACGTTATACCACAGTTTCTGTGGCTTGACGAAAACATAGGAATTCCTGACAAAAAAAATTCGTGAAGAATCACCTCTGATGTGGTTGTTAAAGCTTTATACCCCGTTTAAAAGAAAAATAAACAGTGTTGAGGTTTCTTAATTCGATTACAAATTTGCATATTAGTGCAAGGGCAACGGTCTTGCCGCAGTGGATACACCGGTTCCCGTGAAATCAACGAAGTTAAGTGTTGTCGGGCGTGGCCAGCACTTGGATGGGTGACCATCCAGCCTCCATGCGCTGTTCCAATATTTCGGGGTGAACTCAGCCTCGTGATGCCAATTGAGGAGCTACTCGACCGAATAGTAGCGGCTCCGGTCAAAGGAAACCACTGTAACGACCGGGAGAGCGGTGTGCTGACCACACGCCCCTCCTATCCGCTTCCTCAACTGAGGATGATACGGCGGTCGGATGGTCCCGATGGGCCACTTGTGGCCTGCAGACGGAGTGCTTTATATTAATACAATACAGTACTCATCATATTAAAACGGGTCGTCTGCAGCCTTTGTTGTCCTGCGTGAAATGGAAATCAGACGCACATTTTGTGGAGCATGACTCGGCAACCTAACGACAAAGAACGCGGGAATGAAATGCCTCCGCTGCAGGTGTCCAGCAAATGAGTCTGGGAGAGCTTTGGAGTATGTGGCGTTCCGAGGCAAATAGTCTGCCAAGAAATTTGTCAGAAAGTGTGACACGTTGTATCTGCGCTGCCTTTATAATCAAGACTTTTACATTCCGACGGAAGGCGCTATAAAAAATTGGCAATGAGCGGTGTCGACCGCTATACTTTGCATTCAGACGACACGTGATTTAGCATTAGTCCACTGGTATAGGCGTCGCAGAAAACCTCGAAGACAATGTTTCCTCGAGAAACTGCCACAGCCTGCAGTGTATTGTGCAGATACTCGGACTTCCAGAATATCAAGATGGCCATATTATTTGTCCCGTGTCGCGATCGGCGCGAGCTTAAGGCCACCGCAAACGATCAAAAAGTTCGTCAAATTTTACCATGTTTGCCAAATATTTGAGTATGTGCTGTGCTGTTTTTTGTGTTTCTCATACACAGAGCGTGTTTGATGTGTTCGACAGAAATTTTGATTGACGAAAAAACCGACAAGATGGGACGAGGGGAAAGGGGAGGGGGATGTTGTTTGTTTCGATGTTTCACTGCAAATGTTACGTAAGAAATAGTTTTTTTAAATCATCGCACTGTATTGTGAGTTTACGCAACTATGGAAATTGTAATCAAGCATAAAATCAATTTAATACTGGCGGTTACCAAGATGGTAGAGTTGTTGCATCTTTCTAAGCCAAAACATTACGCGGGAAGAGGCTAAGCAAAAAATCAACATTCTGTACACAATATACAAGCGGGAGAGCAACAATATAAAAAACCGGTAGACGTAAGCTATATTTTCCCACATTCTGATATTTCAATAGACTGTCTGTAGTTTTTCCGTGTCCATTCGTAGAAAGTAGATGTAATCATCAGATTCCACGTATTAAACAGATTTTCGTGTGTTTTTGTCTGTCTTTCACTTTAAATCATTCCCTGCACCAGCGTCTTGTTCTTTTCTTCACATTCATCTTCAAACACAGTGCCAGAGTCAATAACAAAAACGCATTTGTAGCTGTTGCCGCAAGTGTCACAATACAACATACATGAACAGCGCCTCAGTCAATAATGAGGTTAAATTGACAAGCTTTGTTGGAAGGTGTATGAACTTTCCTGACAATCTGTGGCTAGATAAGAGGGAATTTGACAAACGATTTTGATTGTTCAGGGGGGACTTTAGACTCTGTGGCAGCCAGATGATGGTCAAGGTTCGTGTTAAAGAGTGTACCTGAGAACTCAAATAGACTCATGTTAGTTACAGACAGGTGTCGAGGAGACATTAGATCGTTATCAAAAACACTAAGCTTTAAAGCTTCGGTTCAGTCTTCACGTTTGATAAAGGAAAATAATACAGCAGTTCGTACGTCCATTGCCCTGGTCTTTACCGCATGGGTCTTTAATGCAATAATAAACATATATAACATATTGTTGTCGCATTTATTTTAGTGGAGTTGTGTGTTAGTACAAGTAAAACTCTACTGACACATATTTTGAGTACATGCAGTATCCGTACTATTGTAAAGACCCTGCACTGGATTCTCAATCATCATATACATTCTTAGATACGTTTTGTTATGAACACTGTTTTCTTTGTAACGTTCGATGTTTTCAATTTCTGTTACTGTTTCCATTGGAAAAGCGTTGTATAAATTGTATAATCTATTATAAATTCCCCGCAGCCTTTCTCATCACTCCTGACTGATGTTCGTAGAATAATTTCAAATTTGGAAAGGAGTTATCACATAATCAGAACTGAAGTGTGTTAAATGGATTAATTTTGAATACATCGTGGGAGCAGACAGTGCTCAATGTTATTACTAATAGTTAGTGTTAAAATCAGTCTTGATCACAAATTTATTTATTCTGGTAACTGGTTTCGACCACGCCTGTGGTCATCTTCAGACCTACAAGTCAAATGCAAAGTCTGATCAGAGGGCTATCAACATTAAAGAGAATTACATAAAACTACAAATTTATAAAATGATGAATTAACGAAATGCTGTATGAGCTGGAGCCTCCTTCTGGTGATAAATCATTGCTAGATAGAGCAGTGAACTTCTTACTTACTTACTGGAGGCTCCGCCCACTTTTGACAGAATGATGACATCGCTAACTAATGGATTAAAAAGTCAAATAACAATGTAAAATTTCATAATTAGAAGAACAATGATAAGACTGAGAATACATGGAATTTAGCTGGTCCAACAGCTATTGTCAGATAAAATATGTAAAAATATTAAACATATTAGATAAATGAAAATCGTTTCTACAGTACTTGGGTCGCCCTCTTTGCGCCTGTTAGAGAAGAATTTGGAAGCTACTGATTGCCATGTTAAGTATAGACGCCATTCCAAAGATATGGCAACAGGCTTATCTCCAACGAGGTTGTTGTAATATCGATAGGCGAACACTGTCACATCAGACGAGGTACCATGAACAGCAGCATGTTGTTACGGAAACGATAGACGCTCTACCAGGGCGCTTTCCAATAAGGAGGCTGCAAAAATCGTTGACTGATGTGTTGTAGTAAATGCTGCTCAGATACAATTTGAAGGTGTAAAAGAGACATTCATTTGTATAGATTGTTGGATAGATAATAATTTGTTCTTGCAGGTGAAAACAGAGAGAAAATAATCGAGAGGGCACAGTACTTATAAATTTGCTATATATATATGAGCATCATAGGTAGTATTTTAAGAATATGCACATGTGACAATATTAAACGGCGTTGCTATTTTACATGCCACATTTACAAACAAAAATATAGTTAAAGTATAAAAGTAGTACTATAAGACTAAGGATAAAACAATGACAGTATAAGGTACCGAATTAACAGGTACCTTTGACAAACACTGAAGCAGGTCACATGCATCATTCATCAATAATATATATGGACAAGATTATATATATAATAAGTTTATATTATATTTATATTAAAATACAATAATTCAAGCCATAGTGTCGCAGTATTAAAGGGATTTGAATTTGTATTATGCAGTCTTGAAGCAAGACAGAAGTAAACATTGTAAAAACAGATTGTCAGTCATAAAATAATATTCAGCAAAATAAGAAATGTTACAAAGTATAAAATGTTTTACAAAGGTTTGAATAATTTTTATCAAACGAGAGACAGAAGAGTGAGCTTTTTGGCGATTTGCTTTAGAATGCCCAAAGACAAGTTTGTCTTTGAATGCAAGAGGCTCATTTAAAACAGATAACGGTTTACTTTTATATAGTCAATAGATTTCAGTTTCTTCTGGAGTATTTAACAGAAGCCCTTTTGGTACTTTATTTAATATTTTCAAATTGTTTGATATGTAACCCTCAGAGTGATTGTATTCATGAAGATGCTGACCAAATATTGATTTGGTATGTGCAGTACCAGTAGCATGTTCCTTAAAATATGTTAGAAAGTTACAGCCAGTTTGGCCAGTTATTGTTCCTCACAGTCGTTACATTGTATTTTGTAAATGCCGAATTCTGACATTTATCTGATTCCCTGATTCTGTGTTTTAATTTCATTTGTAGAAGGTTGCTGATTTTGAATGCTATTGTCACATTTTTCTCATAAATAATTTACTTATTATATCTGAAATAAGTCCCATGCATGTCATTTTAGTAAATCTCCTCTTGAAATTTGTAGTAGCATCCTGATGAGAATTACAGTTGTTACCAAATGCTATCTGTTTTAAGGCATCAATTTCAGGTTGAAGAGGTAATTTCAATATCCTACCTATGTATCATTGTTTTAAAGAATGCTGTTTGTATTTTAATGGATTGCATGTTGTGGCGTTTATTATTACATCAAATGATGTGGGTTTTCTGTAGATAGAAATATTATGTTTTCCATTCTTGTTTTTAATTGTGAGGTCCAGGAAATTAATACTGTTATGACTTTCGTGTTCTACTGTCAATACAAGTTTCAGATGTAGATTATTTAAGTTGTTAGTGAAAGTATAAATTTGTTCCTTATAACCATTATATAATAGCAATGTGTCATCAACATATCTTTTGTAGTATATAATTTTATTCATTATTTCTGGCTTGTTTTTGAAAATTTGAATTTCAGCATGATTGACGAAGATATCTGCAACAGTTCCAGCCAGGGAATTCCCCATTACAAGGCCATCCTTTTGAATGTATATTTTATTATTAAATGAAAAATAATTGAAATCAATAGTAGTATTTCACAGTTCATTGAACTCCACTATCTCTTCAGCGTTCATGATTTTATGATGCATTAGGTTATCTTTAATAACACAGTCTCTTGAATTGGTATGTTCGTGTGAAGATTGGTTAGGTCCAAAAATGCGAACCTGGCGTTTTTTGGAATTTCACATCATAAATTACTTAAATTAATTCAATACTGTTTTTAATGCTATAATTTTCTTCATAAATGTAAACGGATTTAAGGATTCCATTATGCTTTTTGTTCATGTTATAAGAGGGACTGTTAACATTGTTAACAATTGGACAAATTGGCAATTTTGGTATATGTAATTTGAAGGTTATCAATCCCACTCTACCTAAGCTGAGATCACAAGTCAGTTATTTTATCTTTAGGTGAAAATAGTATGTCATTATCGTCAATCAGCTTTTTAATTTCTGTTTGAAATCTTGAAGTCAGGTCTTTGTTAACCTGAGTTATTCCATTGGTGCTGAAAAAGAAAAGTCTTAAAAATATAATCATCTTCACTAACGATGACAAGGGTATTACCTTTATCTGCCTTGATTGCAATTGCTTGATTAGTTGTTAGCTTCTGGTTAATTTTTTTGCAATTTTTAATTCATTGTTATGTTTCTTTTCATCTTTTTCATTAGTAATGACTCCTTTAGTTTTACGGACAATGTCACAAATTTCAGACGTGCTAAATTGAGCAAGTTTTACAGCAATCCTTATGTCAGCAATCACGCGTTTAATATTTCCATTATTCCATTCAGGAGCTAGACTGTATTTTAGTCCTTTGTTTAAAAGTATTGACTCAGCAGGAGTGAAGCTAATCTTCGGTTGATTACTCTTGGATTAAAGTTCTGTACATTTGGTGAAACATCTTGTGAAAATAAAATTCGTTGACTAACAAGGGCTGCAATTTTCTTATTATGCCTATTAAGAATAGTATCACATACTGCATTAATTTTGTTCTCTAGAAACTTAAGTAACTGTGAAAGTATTAATGGTGACAATTGATTGCTAATTTGAAGATGTAAATTATACATTTCAAGTTTTAATGCATCTTTTCCTCTATATGCATCTTTAATTTCAGATCTAATACAAAGAATGCTACTCTTCTGTCGTCAAGATTTTCCTATGTTTAATGTGGTATTAAAGCTAATTTTTATGTACTTAGTAATCACATGATTCATTAGGCATTGTTCGTTAAAAGATATTTTGGAAGTGAGTTTCATGATTTTAGTGCATAACCCTCTAAACTTCTTGTATTCTCCCAATACCTGAGTCGGCAATACCTGAGTTTTGAATGAATCATGGGAGCAGACAGGGATCAATGTTATTACTAATAGTTACTATTAAAATCAGTCTTGATCGCAAATTTATTTATTGACCTGTGGTGATCTTCAGACCAAAATGCAGGAGCCTACTTCTGGTGGTAATTCCCTGATCATTTATCTCATCTGTTTAATATTTTTTACGTATTTTATCTGACAATAGCTGTTGGACCAGCTAAGTTCTCTGTATTTTCATTCTTGTCATTGTTCTTTTAATTAGGTAATATTATGTTGTTATTTGACCTTTTAAGCCATTGGTTAGCGATGACATCATTCTGTCAAAAAGTGGGCAGAGCCTCCATTATATAGGTAAGACGTGCACTGCTCTATATATCTGTGATTTACCACCACAAGGAGGCTCCTGCTTATACAGCATTGGTAATTCATCGTTTTATAACTTTGTAGTTTCATATAATTTTCTTTAATGTGTGTAGCTCTCTTATCAGGCTTCGTATTTGACTTGTAGGTCGGAAAATGACCATAGGTGTGGTCGAAAATCGGTTACCAGAATAAATAAATTTGTGATCAAGACTGATTTTAGTAGTAACTATAGTTAAATGGACTTCTCACTAACTGCTAGAAACAAAACTCGTTACATTTGTTGAAATTGTTAAAGCACCACTAACTTTATGTAGACTTGAAAGACGTCTGAGCTATCTTCAATGCACATATTAGATTAATGCCATGTGTATAGAAAGTCATGTTCTTAAGGTTCCCAACTGTTGAAGTTCAGCTGTGCGCGGTCCAAAATTTTGTTTACGTTGCCAATTGTATCCTTTCTCACAGATGGGACACCAGAACGTAATCCTCCAAATGGGAGCTAAATGTAGTCTGTTGAGATTGTTGTTTGTACAATCACAATTCGAAAAAAATTCTACGATGAGTAACACCAAGGCAAATACTCGGATGCTCTAGAATTTTTTTTATATTTGGCAAAGTGAAATCCCACACGCTGTTCACCTCTTCTCCAAGATCAGTTTTAACACAATCGTGTAAAAATACTTCTAGCTCATGCTTAGCGTTAAGACACATGTATTATGTATGTTTCTTATTTCATGCTCCTTACTTGTCTTTGTAGGTCCATACGAGAACTAGAACTCGTGATGAACCACTCCATATTCCTTCTCCTGTTTCTCAACATGCTGAATATTTGCGTACATACTTTCGTTACTGCCGTGGTAAGCACATCTTCAGTCGTTACTTACTCACTGGCATGCCATATAGTATAAGATCACTTAATCTCATAGCAAATTGTCAACAACGGATATGTTCATTTCACATATACCATATATAGCACAAAGTATTATTAGTTTTGACATGTACTGTTTCATAAAGCGAAACCAGTGATCTAAGGACTAAACTGGAGACACTACTCGAAGGCATCTTTGCAAGTCACTTTATTGCAGATGAACGTTATTATAGGCCTAAGCTTCTTAATTTGGAGTGATTGTTTTAGTTGAATTGTGAAGCAAATCAGTTAATTGTTGTTTTGGGTTAGAATGACGTAATCAATGGACAACAGGATAGTGTTCAGTTGTGTAAGCGAATTGGATAGGTTATATAATTGAAAAGAAAAATATGAAATAAATTCAAGGGTTTTCGTTTATTTTTCCATCTTCTTACCTTCAATTGTCAGCACTTAGCTGGAGAGAGTGCTTAGTGTCATCACAGAAATAAGTACTGACCTCATTCATAGATATATAATGCCCTTGTAAAACCAAAGATACTAATCAATGCTTAAAAACTTAAGAGTGTTCAGATATTGCATGTTGTTAGTTGTGTGTGACTAATTCAAACAGAACGATCATCGCGTAGAATACCGATATATATTCTCAAACAAATGAATAATAATCATTAAATGACAATAATGAGCTTTCTATCACTGACGTGTGCAATGTAGACTGGTCATGCTGGGAAGAGGCTGCTTCTTCAGGGTAATATTTTGCACAGACGAGAGCATGGCGTGCCTGATAATATGGTTATACTGAGCACCATGAAGATGGCCGTCTATGTGGATAGTCATTCCAAATCCACGGAAAGAGATTCCGCCTCACACTTCTATAGACACACGGCTACTGAAAAAGTAATCACGGATATATTTGGAGTGAAACGGACATCTTCCTGCCTGTATACTCAAGTCGAACGATCACTTGATGACTCGCGAAAATATATAATGCTCCACCAGTTTGATTGACATAACGTCGGCAAACTCTAGCCGCTTGAAGGAATTAATAATTAACAATGGTGTTTAACATCTCATCGATGGTGTTGGTGGTGGTGGTGGTGGTGGTGGTGGTGGTGGTGGTGGTGGTGGTGGTGGTGGTGGTGATGTCACTGAATATGAAGCACTGTCTGGGAAGATATCGTGTTCCATTCTCGACCATTCCGTGTCCTATTCAAAGTAACAATCCTGTTTCTCCCCCAACTGATTTAGAGAATCGCAAGAAACCTTGATCTCGATCGGTGACGGGAATTAGAACTACTCTCCTCCCAAATACTCATCATGCTAACCACTACGACACCTCGCTCGATGCGATATCTGACAGCGAATCGACTGATCAGTTTCCGCTGTACAAACTATTTCGGATAGTTGCTATGGTATTGGACTGTAGATCAGGTTCAGCCGGGAAAAAGTGGGAGGAAGTACTCCCACAAGAAATTTAATTGCAGAATGAGATTTTCACTCTGCAGCGGAGTGCTCTAGAGATCACTTGCGCGCTAAAAAGAAAGGTCCCGAGTTCGAGTTTCGGTCTGGCACACAGTTTTAATCTGCCAGGAAGTTTCAATGTAATTACAGTTATATACCTAGAACATCATTTTGTCCGACAAGACTTGAGGCATTGTATTAGTGTTCGTAATTTATTCGTCCAACGATCATCTTGCAATGGTGCAGAAATTGACAGATTAATACAGCGAAAAACCCAAGCTATATTTTGAGACATACGAAAATTTACACACGTTTTCAATAAGGACAGATAGTCAGCTGTGGACTTGCTGAAGATACCATCTTGCCAACTACCCGAAATTATTTAGAAAAACCTCTGAAAAACTCAAGCTGGCTGATCAGAGCATGAATATCCATCCTCCTGAATCGAGGCCTTAACAAATGCACTACCTCATTCATTTATACCTAACGTAGAATTCTCTTAAGTTTGTATATAGGTGGCACAACATAGCTTAATAACGTGGAAAATTGAACTTCCTGGCAGATTGGTTCAAATGGCTCTGAGCACTATGCGACTTAACTGCTGAGGTCATCAGTCCCCTAGAACTTAGAACTACTTAAACCTAACTAACCTAAGGACGTCACACACAGCCATGCCCGAGGCAGGATTTGAACCTGCGACCGTAGCATTCGCGCGGTTCCAGACTGTAGCGCCTAGAAACACTCGGCCACCACGGCCGGCTCCTGGCAGATTAAAAGTATGTATTAGACCGAGAGTTGAACTCGGAACCTTTGCATTTTACAGGGAAGTGTTCCACCCACTGATATACCCAAGCACTACTCACACACAACCCGTCCTCACGGCTGTACTTCCGCCAGTACCTCGTCTCCTAAGTTCCAAACTTCACAGCAAGACTTCTATGACGTCTGCAAGGTAGGATTGTAGTAGTGGCGGATGTAAAGCTGTGGGGACGGGTTGTGAGTCGTGCTCGGGTAGCACAAATGGCAGAACACATGTCCTCCAAAGGCGAAGGTCCCGAGTTCGAGTCCGTCCAGCACACAGTTTTATTCCACCAGGAAGTTTCATATTAGCACACACTCTGCTGCAGAGTGAAAATTTCATTATTGAAACATTAAAAATAATTTACGGTGTTCATTTAGTCTCTCATGATTTATCCGTGCACACCACACATACTAGGAGATGACTTTATGATCATGTTACCATGCTTCTGTTACATCTTCGCTTTTCCCTCTGCCTGGATCAAAAACTGAGTCATGATGAGTGAGATGTTGAATTGAGAGAATACTCTTTACAGTGTCACAGGAAAAAGCATGAGCGCTAAAACTTACCTGCTGACGTCAAAAAGTTTGCCTCATTTCTGCTGCTGCTGCTGCTGCTGCTGCTCAGCAAAAGTATTTTGCACTTTGTGACACATTCTGCATTAGCTTGCCAAGGATTAACACTGTGACATCGTTAAGTTACCGTTTTCCCTCTGAAAACAGCAAACATCGGGAAATCCGTCTTCCGCTTGAAGAGGTCAAATCTTTAAAGTTATTGTGGTTTGTAATCAAGCTTCTACAGACAAGATTCTTTAAGGCAAACTCAGCTGAAATCCATTCCATACCCTTGTATGACAAAAAATAAGTCACTTCGTAAACTGTAGGCTGTTTCTGGTGGAATTAGTAGTAGAAACGTTTCCTCCCTGTAAACAGCTGCTGATGCAGACTTTAATTTTGAGAATATTAAACAACAAAAGAACAGTGTTATGTAGACAGACCACATATAAAACTTCCTGGCAGATTAAAACTGTGTGCCCGACCGAGACTCGAACTCGGGACCTTTGCCTTTCGCGGGCAAGTGCTCACCAACTGAGCTAACGAAGCACGACTCACGCCCGGTACCCACAGCTTTACTTCTGCTAGTATCTCGTCTCCTACCTTCCAAACTTTACAGAAGTTCTCCTGCGAACCTTGCAGAACTAGCACTCCTGAAAGAAAGGATATAGCGGAGACATGGCTTGGCCACAGCCTGGGGGATGTTTCCAGAATGAGATTTTCACTCTGTAGCGGAGTGTGCGCTGATATGAAACTTCCTGCAAGATTAAAACTGTGTGCCCGACCGAGACTCGAACTCGGGAACTTTGCCTTTCGCTGGCATTCTCATTCTAGACTACTTATAGCATAAACACTGTATCTTACCCTTACACTTCAGTAACAATGTAGCCACATTCCTTACATGCTGGAGTAGTTTTCTGTAATTCCCTTTCTGTCATCGTCCCCATCGACGCGCAAGTCGCCGAAGTGGCGTCAAATCGAAAGACTTGTACCAGGCGAGCGGTCTACCCGTCTACCCGACGGGAGGCCCTCGTCACACGCCATTATATTATTATTAAGAAAGGATTTACTTATTTGCTGAAAATGGTGACTACAGTTAAAATCCGCTAAAAATTTTAATGGCACCTGCTTCTTCAACGAGGCACAGTAGTAGTAAAAGCGACGGCACTGGTGCATTTGGTGCAACTGAAAATTGAGGAACCTCTGTCCCCAAAACACACTGCTATCTGTGCCCCGGTAAGTAGGACTGTCCTTCCCTGTGACAAGACCAGTTTTTTGAGATTGGAAGTTTATTGAAGAGCAGTCAGTCAGAGACCATAAAAGTGCGGTGCTCAGCTGCCTTAGCCCACTTTCCTTCACTTCAGTGGATGTAAATAAATGATGCACTCGGGTGACAATTTTGCAGATTGGAATCTGATCTCTGCACTTACTCCTTTGAGCCATTATACGAGCCTCTGTCCACGGTAATGACCAGTAAAACTGTAAGGTCGCCTCCAATTAAGCGGTACCATTTTGTCACGATAAACGCAACTACATCCTGCAGGAGCTTCGAGACAGACAACCAGATGCTGTGAGCTGACATTCACGTTGCCATGTGGTTGAGTAAGGTCCATACCGCGTTGGGATACCGCAGCAGCTCATCTGCCAGAGGGGCCAAACACATATGGGATTGGATGGAGCCTGCCGCCCTGGCATCTGCCACCAGCGCTGCTGGCACAGTGTCTTGCTGGCAGGTCTGCCTGGCCGGCAGGGCTGTCAGAGCAACGCACGGCACCTTGTGGACGATCACACACCAGACTCCAGGGTCCCAGCAGAACTGCCAGGCGTTACCTGTTGTTCACTCTTACGTAGTTCTCTTACAGTTCCACACGTGTGCTATGGATAATTTTGATACTGAATCTTGAAAGTTAGGACGCTACATTACACGACTATTCGAACTGTGAACTGAAAAAAAGTGGAAATAATTCAAAAGCCAGTATCGCTTAAATACTGTCTACTGGATAATCGATTTCAACACACTAAAGGTGCCATAATCGGATCTGTGAAGATATAACATGTCAGGTTTGAGGGAGGGCTTACATGAATTACGCTATATACATTACTATTAGTACAGTACCACATACCTGCATGTAGCTTAACATTTATAAACCATTTCGATATGACGATACATGTCACAAAAATAGACAACTGCTCTCGTGTTCATTCTTTTTCATAAGATATGTAAAACCACAGCCACAAGATAAAACTATTTGGTACATGACCACTGTTCGGCTAACAACGGTCGGCATCACACTGCCCTATTCTGAGCAGGTATACCAACTGCGATTCTAGTAGCTCACAACTGGCCACTAGATAGTGCCATCCAGGCAGTGCACACACAGTCCCACGGTATAACCACTCATTACTACTACAAAACAACTTAACTATTCTGCTAATCGAATACCCATGCAAAGAACACTTTCACATACACTTACTGTACATACTATACGTCTATACATACCAAGCGTACCGACGTACGTACATACCAAGCGTACCGACGTACGTACATACCAAGCGTACCGACGTACGTACGTACGTACGTACGTACGTACGTACGTACGTACGTACGTACGTACGTACGTACTATAAAGCACGTCAAATACAGAGTAAAAACATCTGAAGCAAAGGCATAATCCATATTAGTGCCATACAAAACTACATGTTGTAATTTACCCTTATTCATATGTGGAAGTCAGGAATATACACATCGTAAACTGTTCATAACACAACTTAGATACAATGTGACGAGTGATTAAAACCTGTATGCTGGGCTTTACCTGTCTGGGCACAATGGTCTTAGGTATTGTAAGCGCCAAAACAGTACTAAATTGCTGTAAAACTCTCTCACCATCTATACCCTCATTATGAACTTAGAACGGACCGACTATGTATACCTACATAGGCACATGAAAGTAAAGAATTCCATGTCAGAAACTAACCGAAGGGACACGGGAACCGAGGAGAATGAGACAGACGTGCGTACCAAGATGCACAGCCACTCCACATGCGCTCTTATCGACATGGCACTCGTTCCGTCCATTCAACTCACCGAATGGGGAGTAATGGAAGACCATATTACTGCGATACCAATAAAACACCCATTCTGGTCGGCCATCCACAGATACACCTGTGTAATATAGAAACGTGTCGTAGACACACTTGGCGAGCAATGGTAATCATCGAGCAAAGATTTAAACAACTACACGTCAAGCCTCATAACGAGCATTTATCTTAACATGGCAGTCCACGCCCTGCAAAAACACTTGACCCATAAATTCCATTAGCATAATTCTATAGGTGGTTTTCCGAGCATAATAGATACACAACGCCCTTCATAGCGTGTGAATAGGCAGCACAGGATCTCTAGGGCACCGCATCAAAAATGTCAAAGAAATTATGGTCTGCCGATTCTAATTGGTCGTTCAACAATTGGCTTGGAAACCTCTCTGTTTTTGTAAATTTCGATGTTTCTCAAAACGTTGAATTTTCTTCCTTTAGGTGCTTTATGCAAGATTTTCATACATTGTTGCATAAGACTGATTTCATGGTTCGAGTCCCTCAGACGGTCACCCAAAGCGGACTTATTGTGGGCACTCGTGTGCTCACGAAAACGCGTAAAGAACGATCTCCCTGTTTGCCCCACATAAAAGCCTTCACACCCCCCACATTGTAGTCTGTATACCCCAGTGTTTCTAAATTTATTAGTGCTGTCTTCACTCGTATGCCTATGTTTCGAGCGCAAACTATTTTTCGTGCGAAATGCCAGGACCACGCCGAACTTACGAAACTGTCGATCTATTTTGTCAGAAACTGGCCCATGATATGTCAGTATTTAAGCGATCTTGGCTTTTGAATTATTTCTACAACAGTGTGATCGCCCCACTACGCACTGTGTGTTCACTGAAAAAAAAGTGTTGGAAATATGAATGTCATAAAGCCCAGCTCAAAGAATGTTAGTCAGATCGAAACTAATTCTGATAAAGCACTTACGGGCGTCGGAGAACGTGGAAATTATTGAACCTTAATTTCGTCACAGCCTGATCCTGATGCTCCATTCCAATTATTAGAACTTTACCACACAGACAAACCGCATTACTATCTGGGATATAGAAATTCTTAAAAATCTACTTCCAGAGGGTAATAGCACGGCTCCATCTCATGCTGCGGCAAGTGATGCTATGGGTCTGATACTTCAAACATGGTAGAATTACTTTAAGAATGTTTGTAAAAAGAAAAAAGCAGAAACAACTTGATAGGTTTACGACTTTTTGACTAAAATATTTGAAAATTGAATTTAAGATTACAATAAAGTACTTTACAAACGAAGACTGAAAAATCACTTCTACATATACTTTATTTACAACTAAAACTGGAAATATCACTGCAAGCAAATTATTAGCTACTGATTAAGCAGGCAGATAATTCAATGTCAAAAAATTCTTTTCTTCTGGTGATATGACTTTTCCTATCAGAAATGAAGGGATACACCCAGAACTAATACGTTCTCTACATTATTTTTCTATTTAGGTGCCGCACGTCTACAACACACTGTCTCGGGCGCCTTGCCACGGTTCGCGCGGCTCTCCCCGTCGGAGGTTCGAGTCCTCCCTCGGGCACGGGTGTGGGTGGGTGTGTTTTGTCCCCAGTGTAAGTTTAAGTTAGATTAAGCAGTGGGCAAGCCTAGGTACCGATGACCTCAGGACTTTGGTCCCATAAGAACTTAACAAAACCAATCAATTCAGGTTCAAATGGGTCTGAGCACAGTGGGACTTGACCTCAGATGTTATCAGTCTCCTAGAACTTAGACCTACTTAAACCTAACTAACCTAAGGACATCACACACATCCATGCCCTAGGCAGAATTCGAACCTGCGACCGTAGCGGTTGCACGGTTCCAGACTGAAGCGCCTAGAACCGCTCGGCCACACCGACCGGCTCATTTTAAGTACAGCGCACAAAGTTACTAGCACTTTTACCTATATTTCGATTCTGAAAGCGACTGATTAAATTACTCTGCTGTAGGACCATACTGAGGGCGCAGTAGGATAACCACTGGTACAGGAAGGTCGCAAAAATGTACCAAAGAGACAGGAATTGAAGACCATTCAAGAATTAACTCGGAGAAGTACGTGATTTCTCATACACAGAAGATAGGAATACGACGGGTAGGAGAAGAGGCCATTCTCTTCTCTCGGCCCATGACTGCAAACGCACTCTGTTCTCGCAGTGTCATTTTGTCCAAGCAGCAGCACAAAGAAATGTCCGCTACTGTGCAAACGTCTGTCGCTGACGTTTTATTTTGCAACTGTTGTACCGAGGCTTAACACCTAGAAAGCAACTAACATTGCATTAGCGCTTCGAAGATGCCTGACACACAGGCCATGCTCCGACCGTCGAGTAGGCGGCGACCCAAGCGCTGCTAATGGCCATGGGGCCCCCCACGTACCTGTTCTCTTTCGCAAGACACTTCATCGAAAATAAGCCCGGCTGTATCCTAGTGCTGAGGGGTATTTAGGCAGCACTCTTGCGTTTTCCTCGGCCAGGACCGATTCCGCAAGGATTCCATCCATTACGCTCCTGACTCGAGAGTTGCTTCCATGACGTCACTGACATTCACGCCTGACTTCACGACCCCAGGAGCTGCTAGCTGAGGACTTGGTGTTTGTAGCCTCCTTGCCGTAGAAGACGAAGACTCTGCAAGTCCGCAAGTCTGCCACAACAAAAAATTTATTCTTGTTGAACCCTCAAACGTCTACATGCCGAACTCGGACAATTTTTATCCCTGTGGGACGTAAATTTTGTTCATTCAGTTTGTACTTTAAACACACGATTTATAAAAGTCAAAGCCCCATATGATGCCCAGTGTTAAAGAACTTAGAACTAAACTGGTGGGTGAAGGGAGGTTAGATTGATAGTGAGTCTACTTAAAGAAGTGACTTTTGTGTTTAGTTTCGAGCCGTCAGTATAGACGTGCTATTAATCATTGGTAAGTAAATTTTTTCAGTGATTGCTACCTGGATATTTTTTGTGCCAGCGTTAGCGGACATACTGTTGTGTAAGCCACACACAACTTCGACTCTGTGTAGTCCGGGCCAGGTAGTCACTACTTAAATGTGTTTTCCATTTGACAGTACACTCATTAGAACGTTGCTTACAGCTTGATAGAACAGTTGGATCTCTCTGCCCAGATACTGACACTTCTACAGCAGTGAAGGGCACCAAAGAATTCCTGATCAATCTCCATGTCGCCTCTAAAAATCTCCTCCTATCTCTGAGATCGTCACCACGGTCAAGCGTTTCCAGTTAGGGCCAGTAGCTTTCCAGCTGTTCGACAGGCACAGCTCTGGGCAAACTAGCCTACACGCATTTCCTGTATCGCGGCATCTCGGGCGACCAATGGGCTCTTTCTTTTCGGCATCCATAGAGCTAGATGTTTATCACATATTATGACAGAGAAGTGCACTGCGCTCCGCCTCCCCATTTAACTATGAAAACTCAAAGACCCGATTACTTGAGTACTTTGCTCTAAAGTACACACGGCGGCAGCCCATAACAAGTTTTTTTTAGTTGTAATAAACTCAAAGAACGGTCTTATAGAGAATGGATTACCTGCTTACAGGATTTATCTTGCGACCGCCGTTTTCAATGCAGTCACTGTAAGTGAAAGCCATCATATATTGCTGCCTTGGTTAGAGAACTGATTTAGTGCATGACCAAGGTGAGAAGCTTAGAACTCATCTCTTGAAACTCAAGGACCCACCTCTAGAAACTTGTCTTCCCATCATAATTAAAATTGCTACACCAACAAGAAATGCAGGTATTAACGGGTATTCTTCGGACAAATATATTATAGTAGAACTGACGTGTGATTACATTTTCACGCAATTTGGGTGCACAGATCCTGAGAAATCACTATCCAGAACAACCACCTCTGGCCGTAATAACGGCCTTCATACGCCTGGGCATTGAGTCAAACAGAGCTTGGATGGCGTGTACAGGTACAGTTGCCCATGCAGCTTCAACACGATACCACATTTCATCAAGAGTAGTGACTGGCGTATTGTGACGAGCCAGTTGCTCGGCCACCATTGACCAGACGTTTTCAGTTGGTGAGAGATTTGGAGAATGTGCTGGCCAGGGCAGCAGTCCAACGTTTTCTGTGTCCAGAAAGGCCCGTACAGGACCTGCAAAATGCGGTCGTGCATTATCCTACTGAAATGTAGGGTTTCGCAGGGATCGAATGAGCGGTAGAACCACACATCTGAAATGTAACGTCCACTGTTCAAAGTGCCGTCAACGCGAACAAGATGTGACAGAGACGTGTAACCAATGGCACCCCATATCATCACGCCGGGTGATACGCCAGTATGGCGATGACGAATACACGCTTCCAATGTGCGTTCACCGCGATGTCGCCAAACACGGATGCGACCATCATGATGCTGTAAACAGAAGTTTCATCCGAAAAAATGACGTTTTGCCGTTCGTGCACCCAGGTTTATCGTTGAGTAAACCATCACAGGCGCTTCTGTCTGTGATGCAGCGTCAGGGGTAACCGCAGACATGGTCTCGGAGCTGATAGTCCATGCTGCTGCAAACGTCGTCGAACTGTTCGTGCAGATGGTTGTTGTCTTGCAAACGTCCCCATCTGTTGACTCATGGATCGAGACCTGGCTGCACGATCAGTTACAGCCATGCGGATAAGATGCTTGTCATCTGGACTGCTAGTCATACGAGGCCGTTGGGATCCAACACGGCGTTCCGTAATACTCTCCTGAACCCACCGATTCCATATTCTGCTAACAGTCATTGGATCTCGGCCAACGCTAGCAGCAATGTCGCGATACGATAAACCGCAATCGCTATAGGCTACAATTCGACCCTCATCAAAGTCGGAAACGTGATGGTACGCATTTCTCCTCCTTACACGAGGCATCACAACACGTTTCACCAGGCAACGCCGGTCAACTGCTGTTTGTGTATGAAAAATCGGTTGGAAACTTTCCTCATGTCAGCACGTTGTAGGTGTCGCCACCGGCGCCAACCTTGTGTGAATGCTCTGAAAAGCTAATCATTTGCATATCACAGCATCTTCTTCCTGTCGGTTAAATTTCGCGTCTGTAGCACGTAATCTTCGTGGTGTAGCAATTTTAATGGTCAGTAGTGTACAAACAAATCTTTGGACCTCGTCTACCCTACAGGATTCCTCACAGGTGTTTGCCTGAACATTATAAATCCGATTTAGACAGGTGTCCATAATTGGGTTTGAGGACGACATGTTACATGAGTTGCAAAGACATTGTACCCCAGCACCGTCTTAAACAGCTGCCTTCCTGCAGTCAGTCTTTTATCAGTCATCAGCAACACCACTGCCATTACCGGCGAGCAAAATCCACCTCATGTGGGAAATCCATACACAGTTTTGGGATATCAGTGGACTGCACCCACGTAGACCCCTCACATATGGGGGCAGACAACACAGATGAAATGTGCCCAAACGTAGGATATATATAAATAGTGTTCCCACGCTACAATACTGCCATGACTATTATCGGTTAGGAAGGGTGTTACGTCAAACCTTTGCTACCTGAATTCACAGCCAAAGTACATTATTGGTCGCACAACTTCACAGCAAGGTTTTGGTGTGGATGCGCTGAGAACTGCCTCTCTCTTACGCATGGATCTTATTAATGCACTGAAGTTACAAATTAATGACTCAACCCCTAACAGTCAGCTCTTTGGCTACTAATCAGTATATCAAAAGATTTTTTTTCCAAATTCAGCTCCGTATTTTCACAATCCTCCTTGGGCGAGACTTTGAAGCCCATGTGACCCTCCTTGAATTGGCAATACAGAATTTTTTTAATGCTAGCAATGTTCCTTTCGGTCTCAGGGATAAACCTGAAGGGGAATAATAGCACTTACAAGACGGGAGCATTCTCATTCCACTCCTAAATTGTCAATCGGCCAAACCCATTGTCATTGTTGAAAAACAAATGATACATTACGCATTTGAGATGATTTCAAGACAACCATCAACGCCCAGTCATTGACACGTACTCAAATACGTAAGGTAAAGGACATCTTGGTCTCTCCAGCAGGCGGAAGAGCGTTTGTAGGAACTGACCTAAGGGATGCGTACCTCAAACTGCGTTGGTCGTAGAAACCCAATGTATCCTAGTCATCAATACTCTCTTCGGGTTTGTCCAGTACGACAGACTTCCCTTTGTTATAGACAGTGACCGGTTGTATTTCAACAATATTTAGAGCATCTCACAAGCGATGTACTAAGGACAGAAAATATCTTACACGACATTCTCGCCACAGGCAAAGATGCACAGGATCTGGCCAACAACCTGCGGTGCCGCATGTTCAACAGTGTACGCGAAAGGTGTGCTCTGAAGCACTCGTACCTACAACAGCATTGTGATCTGTTGTAAATCTGCCACAGACCGCAGCCTACCATGCTTCACAGAACACGGACGTCGGAAGCTTGCCTGCTTTGTAGTGAGGCGTAGACTTAATACCTTACCGCCTATTCGCGCCTTCACCATCCTTCAACCACTTTCCATAGATGTACACGACGGTGGTACGCTTCGCCGTTTGCGAGGTCCTCGTTCCCAGGCACCGGGCTATAAAAATCTGCCCTTTGTTAAAATCGGTGTCAGTTGATTTACCCTTTTGCGGCCCGCATCGTCGCCAGAAGACTTCTCAGTCACCTCCGCTCCACTTATAAAATTTCCGTACTACGTCACGTGCCAGTGTTGTTATCGGCCTGTGTTTAGTCTCACGGTGAGCAGTGGTGACAATGTTGCGTCTCATTGGCGTATATTAGGTGAAGTATTCACAGAATTTTAGTGTGTTGCTACGTATGCGCCATTTTTAGGTAATACTTGGTATCTCCTGTGTACATGTTCGATAGCTGTAACGATGTGGCCAGACCTACAGTTCGTGTAAAGCCGTCGGCCTGGGAACGTAGGTGGAGCGTGCCGAGTTTCTGACGTCACAGCGAGAAAAAGGTGTGTTGGGGAGTCTTTTCGAACGTGCAGAGCAATATCTAGCGTGTCGGATATCATAAACATGCGTTTGAACGTAGACCACTGAGATGGAAGAACGCATTCTACGTCACATACACGATCTCTCTCTTCAGTACTGAGTCACGACACGCCATAGTGGCTTTCATTTGAAGCCTATACCTGTACAGTTATGGCACTTCTAAGTACCAGAAAATTAAGGATCTCCCGAAATCCCGTCGTTAATTGTATGATTAGTGGTAATAAAATGACGGGGATCGTCACATGGGTGGATCAAGTATTATTGTAGCTTGCGTACTATTAAAGAATGCGGTTTCAAAGCAATAGCACACTGAGCATTCATCAAAAACGCATTGTTCTCGGTACAGTTGTTATAATTAAATATCAGCTAATAACATTTGTACAATTGAAGCTTTCAGGAGACGGTAAGATGCAAATTATTGTCATGAGCGACTGATGGTCTGTAAAGCGCATTGAGTAAAGTCATTGAATTGTATGATTGCAGGTGATGTGTTGCAGGTTCGCGTCTCACTGGATCCAAACTGTGTGTGTGTGTGTGTGTGTGTGTGTGTGTGTGTGTGTGTGTGTGTGTGTGTGTGTGTGTGTGTGCCTTCGCTTTTTCTAGCAATTTCTGATACTGTCTTATTTCTTTGATAAAACTGCATATTGTGTGATATCTGATGTTAAGTAAATATAAGTGAGCTCTTTCTGAGAAATGGGATTGTTCAATTAGCTTAATCTACAAGACAGCTTGCTCTACTTGCAGTAAGACATTTTCCGACTTCTTGTTTTAAGTTTTGTTTTTCACATGTTGCAAAGATTCTGCTGCTGAGTAGGAACAGTGATCAAGTAAGAATGACCTTAGGTAGAGAGCGGTGAATTAATATTGACTTACGTGGAGAACTTTTACAAATTTGTATCTCACTGTTTGTAAAGGAACTTTTAAAAGGCCATGTCCTTGTTGAATGAACATGATACTTTTCTTTTTGTCTTGTTCATGGATACTGAGGTTTTCTGTCTGTAGTACACGTAAATAAAAGTGTGACCAACATACAGACAAGGGTAGAAATATGTGTTTTAATAAAGTTAACGCAGTAATTTTACGTCCGTTCACTTCGTGAACAAACTTCTGATTTGCGAGCTATATACGGTCGAAAACTGCTGCTGTAGTGCGCTGCGGTCGCATATACCACGTTGAGACAAGAGTACCGTATGCTCAGCCTCATTGTTTCCGAGCAGTCAGCAGCTCTTTGGATTCGGCACGCAACGTCGACGTGCACGGTATGTGTACCGTCGGCTGAAGGAGGACGTCATCTAGGTCGTATTGCACGATCTTGCTCAGACCTATGACTCCTAATCCAGCTGCAACAAGCAATGAAGTTACCGTTACGACGAACAAATGTGTTGTCGGCTTCTGTGGCAGTCAGCACCGACACAAGCAAGGAAGGAGAGCAAGTTGCGATGGCCAGTGACAGGAATCTAAAATGCTATGTACCTTAAACTTAAAGATTAACAGAACACTTTATTTCTAAAAACGAAACAAGTATAACTTGATTACTACGCTTCAAGTGCTTCCTACTTGCAAGTACTTAGTCAGTCTCTTACTACACACAGACCGCACTTTGGCAAGGTGCACCCGGTAATGGAGATGTATTGGAACATTTCCTTGTGATTTAATACATACAACTTGTCGAAATTTGCTGATCCTAGTGTGATATGATGTTACCAGACGAAGGAGATAAATGGAAACAACGCCGGACACAAGCCATCGGTCTCATTTGGGCCAGCCGCGTAAACGGACTCTGATTAATGACTGCAGAAGTGCAAACAAATGGGCAGCTACATTCTTATTATTCCTGTGTACTTGAACGCACATCGAACCAGTGCAGCTACCTACGTAACCTCTTTCAAGGTTCTTTTAGCTATGCAAATCCTAACGCAGGACAACAGTAGTTTCGATATACAAGTCCTCGGTTTTAATTGTTCTGTCTCGCTTTCGTCTTCTAGTTTGGATTACAACGGTTAAAGTAGCTCTGTAGATGTCTGAAGTTTAGTCGTAAACGCATGTTGTGCATGAACTCCACTGAGCTGTCATGTACTTGGCTGCAGCAATAAACACTTCATTCATGTTCTAGCTTCTACAGAAGGAAGTACAGCCGACGACGATGTACAAGATGGTTAGCACTCTCCCGATTTACATGTACGAGACTGGACTCTACTGCATCTTTGGACAAACAATCATCGATCAGGTGAGAGCTTGAGAATAGTCCAGCCGACATAATGCACAGAAGCTTCATGGAAAAATGTCGGTGATTACATCATATATTGATGCTGAAACTAGTTTCCAAAACACCGTCCAACGTATGACCTTTCAACCAGTTATTACGATGGTAAAGCCTTAACAGCACATCTTTACAGTAGCTGTTCATACTATTCCCAAGTACAAAGACAGTAATTGTGAAATATGACTGAATTTTGTGTAAAAGTCTGTTATTCAGCTGTTCAAAATTTGATAGCAGTACAAATATACCACCGCTCTTGAGAAAATCGATGTACGCGTATGTACGCGTATGTACTTTGAAGTATCTGGACTCGTTTCTCCTTGATAACAGCGTGAATGTATTCTCTTTCGCCGTCCGTAGTGGCCGAGCGGTTCTAGGCGCTTCAGTCTAGAACCGCGCGACCGCTACGGTCGCAGGTTCGAATCCTGCCTAGGGCATGGATGTGTGTGATGTCCTTAGGTTAGTTAGGTTTAAGTAGTTCTAAGTTCTAGGGGACTGATGACCTCAGAAGTTAAGTCCCATAGTGCTCAGAGCCATTTGAACCATTTTTACTCTCTTTCATGGAATTCTCAGTCCGCCGGAGCAGTAACTTCACTGGATCTCTAGGAGAGTGTCCGAGGAGATTGCCCGCTATTAATCAGGAACAAACCAACCAACCACCAAACAAGGTAGAGCAGTCGTTTCTGTAATATTTAAGTGTAAAACCAGAGTTCCGTCATTCCGAACAAGGAAATGCTCTGCAGTTTAATCGTGTTCTCCAGAGTCAATGTATCATGTATCTGCCGGAAACTTGATAAATTTGTGACGGTTGTAGCTGTTACCTAGTGCTCCTATCCATCACAGGTAAGGAACACGATGTTAAAATAACCTGAGAACACTATTACCCCGTTTCTCTTAACTCTGGCCTCTCGCAGTTAGATGTGAACACCAATTCAACTTGCGATGTATAAAATTTCAGGCTGCACTAACGAGCGAGATAGCGCAATGGTTAGCGCACTGGTCTCGCATACGGGAGGGCGACAGTTTAAATCCCCGTCCGGCCATCCAAATCTCGATTTACATTTTTCCAAATTTCCCTAAATCGCTTACGGCTAATGCCGGGAACGCATCCTTTGAAAAGGTCACGGCGAATATTCCTCCCCACTCTTTCCTAATGCGAGCTTGTGCTGCGTCTCTGATGACCTCATCGTCGACGAGACGGTAAACATTGATCTTCCTTCCTGGCTGCACCAGAACCTGATTCAAATGTTCGATTACAATGAGCAGCACGATCGTACTTCCTTCACAGCCCACAACCACTACGTTGAGAAGCCATCGTATTTCGTGGGACTGTAGATAATACTTAATACGATTTTTCGAACTCCAAGTTCGTTGGTTTGGAAAATGTGTCAGTATTTCCAGATGTAATGAAGTATAAAATTTCTATTTACTTAATACCTCGGCTACTAGATGGACATGTTTTCAAACAGAAAACAATAATAGCTGCATTTGTAGACAGTAATAAAGTATTCTTTTTTTTTCAAATTTTGACATGGAATTAAATGATACTATCACATTGTAGCCTCTGCTTTTTTATTTAAGTTCGAAAATAAATTAATTTTCACGCTTTGGGCTGTAAATCATTTTTTGTTAGTCCAATATACTCTTCATGAACGTAACTGTTGCACTGAACAAAAAGCCTCATATCAGCTACACGATCCTCTTCGCGAACGCAACAATACCAGCTCATGGATGAAATTTGTAGGCCGGTACTTGTGGTTGATTGAGAGAGGTTTTGGGGATTCTTTGTTCGGCAGTACTTGCTCCCCATCAATGTCTTTACTTTCGTTGTTAGTGAATAGTGACTTCACGGCTACTAGAATGTTGAGAAGCATTTGAAATAGAAGAATTTAAAGAATGGGGAACCCCCACACTTCCATTTTTCAATTGATGTCTGCACAATACGTGCGTGTGGTACAGTGTGCGATTTGTGCTTTTACCAGTGGGGGGGGGGGGGGGGGGGAGGGGGAGGGGATGTCTTAGGGGGCTAGTAGAATTATATATGTTACTAGCTTGGACCGTGGCGTTACCCATGGTTAAACAGCTATTTATAAATAGATGTTAATGCCGAAACTCACTATTGACGCGCATGCACTATCAGAAAAGCCATCCCTTGTTATATCTTCAAAAGTACATTATAGGTAAAGCTTATTTACAAAATCATCTACATACGGGTACAGATATAAGAGAGGAATTCAAAAAGTAGAGGCACATTTGTTAAAAGTTGTACTTATTCTGATGATAGAAAACTGAAACATATTAATAGTATTAATAGTAAGACTTATTAAAAACTTTCAGTGTTCGGCTCCACAAATTTAAATTATATGTAAAGTTTTATTATAATGCGTGGGAAATAAACATCCCAGGTTGGGATGCATAAACTAAAACCAGAGGAGGGGATGGTCTGATGCAGATGGGGGGAAATCCCCCCCGTGCAAATCGCACACTGGTGTGGTATCGATAGCTACGATGCCACGGCGCAGGTTGGCACTACGACACCGACACAGACGACAGTGCCCTCTAGCCGACGCTGTCCAGATCTACGAGCTCCGCTCCCAATTCAGCCCATTTGATCAAAAGCAGACAGGCGGGACACTTCGCTTCAGCTTCGCTTCGTATAGAGACTTTGCACTACTTACGACGAGTCTAAGACTTCGCACCTACGTGCTCATCATTGCGAAGTTATATAACCATTTATAAACGTGTTTTTGCCTATAGTAAACATCTATAATTTTAGACGCAGTACCGAAGTGCTTGTCCACTCCTGCTCCTACTCGCTTTCGTCACTCAGCCAACATTCCAATTTTCCGGAGCAGACCTACGCGCCGCCTTCCAGGCGGGATGCAAAAGTGCGTATGGCAGAGAGTTATTCTCAAAGATGTTCGGCGGGATCTCGGACAAAGCTGAGGGAACGAATACAGTTTCCGGAATAATGTCTGGATTACACCGAGGTGACAAGTCATGGGACACCTCCTACTATCCTGTTGGACCTCCAATTGCCCTGCGTAGTGCAGCAACTCGACGTGGCAAGGACTCCACAAGTCATTGGAAGTCCCCTGCAGAAATACTGAGCCAGGCTGCCTCTACAGCCGTCCATAATTGGGAAAGTGCAGCCGACGCAGGGTTTTGTGCACGAACTGAACTTTCAATTGTGTCTCATAAGCTTTCGATGTGATTCATGTCCGGTGAACTGTCCAGATTGTTCTTCAAACCAACTGCGAACGATTATGGTCCGCTGACATGGCGCATTGTCGTGGGGAGATGAAGTCCATGAATGGTTGCAAACAGTTTCCAAGTAGCCGACCATAACCATTCCCAGTCAGTGATCGGTTTACTTGGATCATAGGACCCAGTCCATTTCTTGTAAAAACAGCCGACAGCGTTATGGAGCCTTGTTGACACTTTGAGTCTGTGTCTTCATGGGTTCTGCTCCACAGTGGAACCCTACCATCAGCTCTTACTGTCTGAAATCTGGGCTAACATGACCAGGCCACAGTCACGTGATATGGCCACCAGCCTAGGATAGGTGCCACACGTGTTGTCGTGCTGTTGCCACAGACATTCGCGTCAGTTGCCTGTAGAGAGAGCCCATTAACGCCATATTTCGCCGCATTGTCCTAACGGATACGTCCATCGTGCATGGCTCGACAAGTGCTGTCAAAGGATTATTTGGAAGGTGGAATGGCGCGTCGTGGTCTTCAGCAATGAAAGCAGATTCTGCTTGCACTCAGGTGATGGTCGGTTTTGTGTACGGCTTAGACCTGGTGAGTGCTGTCTCATAGAATAGTGTAAGGTTGAGCCAGATAGTACGGGATTATATCTTTATTTTATTTCAAAAGGTTTATTTCATTCTCATGTTACGGTCAAGCATTAGCCAGTAGCTTCAGCTGTCTGTAATTTTCTCGTCCCATGGTCTGGCAGCACCAAGGTGGGAAATCTCGATCAAGCGCATCCCTCGTGTGCTGACGAGGTAACGCCGATTAGGCGAAGCTGACTAAGCCACGCTTCGGAACTTTCCATGCCGCCCCCGCGGTCCTGGCCAATCAAGGAGGGGGAAATGGCGTGGCCATGCTGGAGGTACCCTGCCGCCCATCAGCCAAAAACGCACTCTCTGCCGCGCACCCAGTGACCGGGAACATCATCTTCCCTTCCTGGTGCTGCCGCGCCAAAGACTTTGGTGAAGTTAAAGAAACGTGGTGGCAGCCATTTGGACAAGTCCGAATGGCGTGGCAGCTACAGAAACTAACTTTTTTGCGAATTATGTTTCGCCCACCATTACGTCTTGGCTCACCCTCGTCTCCCCAGGCCTGACTCATGTTGCCCATTTGAATTTGCATCTGTTGGTTTTTCTGCCAATAAATGGCCTCATTTCAAGAAAAGGTGTCAGAACAATTTCTTTCAACACATTCGCCCACCGCCTTAGCCGCCGCTAACAGAGCCATTCCTGCACAGTTCGTTTCTTTAAGACACACTGGCCCCTCCCCAGAGCTTATAACCTGGGGTGCGATAAGCTACAACTCTAGTTCACCTGTTTCTGGAGGAGACTCTAACCCTCATTCTGTATATGCAGAATGTTGTTAGTATCATTCTTTTCCCGTTATTGCAATAGGAAGGTGATATCTTGCTTCAACAGGATAATGCTCACCCCCACACAGCCCACAAAACTCAGCATTCTCTTCAAGATGTGCAGCAAAGTTACTGGTCAGCAAAATCTTTGGGCTTGGGTCCAATCGAGGACATGTAGGGCATGGTGGGAAGAGAAATGACTCCTGTCACTCGTCAATCAACAACGCTTCCAGAACTACGTGAACAGGTTGAGCAGGTATGGCATAACGTATCGAGGACAGTATTCGCTCTCTGTATGATGAATGAATTTCATAGTCAGCGCCTGCATTGCCGAACATGGAGGCTATGCGACATACTAACATGGGTGTTTCAGCATCGGTGGATACCTGGTACCTCGTAACCGCTTCTGCTGTTGGTCTGCAAATGTAATTATTTCATGTACTTTATACACACCGTTGCAACAACAAATCTTGAGTTAACTGGAAACCCCTAAAAGGGTGCACTAATTTTTTTCTGGCAGTGTAGTTCCTCCTCTTGTCCTACCTTTGGAGTTCAGTGTTGTACTAATTTCCTTTCAGCTATTCCATAAATAATGTGGTTGCAATTTGATCGTCTGGGAATATGGAACGTTCTTGATGCTTCCCTCAACGACATGCCATCAGGAACAGCAGCAGAAGCTAATAGGATCTGCTCCTTTGTCAACATGGCCAGTTTCTGTTGCACGCTTACCACTAAAAAAAAAATTCTTTTCTGAACTATTATATGCAATTAACTACGCTCAGTTTATATCCCTTACAAAAGTTATAGTTCCAATCCAGACAGTCTAAATACTGTAACTCTTCAGGCTTTCCCGGCGATCTAATGACATCTTGGGTTGTCGGGTGTTCTGCCGGATATCAGCGTCGTACTTGCACGATATTTCGGTCACGTAGCTCGAGACCTTCATCAGGTGCGACCTGAGACTGCTCCTCGAGTGGACCTGGTCCAGTATTTATGCCTATGGCCTTCCCCCTCCACCAACGGCTGCAGGCGCTTCCTCTGTGGTCCGCGCGGACCACAGAGGAAGCGCCTGCAGCCGTTGGTGGAGGGGAAGGCCATAGGCATAAATACTGGACCAGGTCCACTCGAGGAGCAGTCTCAGGTCGCACCTGATGAAGGTCTCGAGCTACGTGACCGAAATATCGTGCAAGTACGACGCTGATATCCGGCAGAACACCCGACAACCCAAGATGTCAGTCTAAATACTGCTATTTTCTCATAAATTTTAGACAATCTAACTGGGAAACGCTGATGGAGGCTCATGAAATAGTATAACAAAACAATGAAAAAACTTTGAAAGTCTATAATTCAGTAATTCGCTTTGGAAGGAAGCTAAGATTTACATAAAAATAAGTCTCAGAATATCTTATAAGGACACACCTTCCCTTATTGGTTTCATTGCACCATGACCAAATATTTTTGATTTGGTACCTAAATACCTGAATGTTGCTATATTACACAGTGAAATACTAAAATAACATTAAATTACCTACGAAATCATGCATAAACAATTTAAGTGAACTATCACATATTCCTTAGCCAAAAACGTTGCTACATAAAGTACATCGAACTGCGCACCAAACTAACACGTCAGCACACGGCGATACTAAGAGCTGGTGGAGGGAACAACCTCGCATCAGGTGACCAGAGTCACTTCATATTGAAGAAGGTACTGCCCATGTAGAAGTCCTCCTGCGTACAGCTTTCACAGATGGCCAGTAGCCTTATCATGTATCTGTCTTGTTTGGGTCACCTAACTTATTTTAAATAAATTGAAGAATTTGTCGCAACAATCGTAACTTCGTCGAAAAGTGTTCTGGATAATTTTGAAGCTGCTGCTATAATCGGTGAAGGCATCTGCAGTATGGATGGTCTACATTCAAAGGGTACATCCGAAACCTTTTCTTTCTCATGTTCAAGAAACACTTTTTTTGGCGTCAATCTATTTTGCTCTGCACACAGTAATCCACTCAACTAGCAACTTGAACAGTCGCAGGGTAAAGACTTCCTGCGAGAAGCTAAATGCCCGCGTGGCCAGCGATGTGCTAGCAGTGAGGCTGTAGCATAAATGAAGGAGAACAGAGTTGTGCCCTGTGCCAGCAGCGAGAAGTGAAGTGCCAGCAGCGCGGTTACGTCGTTAACGTACTGTTAGTATGCAATAGTCTCAACGTGATAAGAATGGCCACTGCCTGGATCTACACATTCCTCCCAGTCGCCTCCGAAAGAGCAGCATACTATTGTCACATTCTCCTGGGGGTTCATATGAGCTACAATTTGTTGGCAGTGGCCATCAGCTGGTGCTGATGACCGCAAGCAACCGCTGCAAGGTAGATCTTAAATTTTTTCTCTCTCTCACGGTAGTGGCTTAATGTTCGAATGACCTTGCTTTGGAGCATGCCAATTCGGTGGGCAATTTTGCGTTCCGGCAACCCTACTTCCATAAAGCAGTGGCTCGCAAACTTGGAGGTAATTACCGACTGATGGGTAAAATGAATTTTTCTGAGGGGTGCCCCCCCCCCCCCCCCCATGAACCATGGACCTGCGCAGGATTAGCCGCGCGGTCTAAGGCGCTGCAGTCATGGACTGTACGGCTGGTCCCGGCGGAGGTTCGAGTCCTCCCTCGGGCATGGGGGTGTGTGTTTTTCCTTAGGATAATTTAGGTTAAGTAGTGTGTAAGCTTAGGGACTGATGACCTTAGCAGTTAAGTCCCATAAGATTTCACACACATTTGAACATTTTTGAACCATGGACTTTGCCGTTGGTGGGGAGGCTTGCGTGCCTCAGCGATACAGACAGCCGTACCGTAGGTGCAACGACAACGGAGGGGTATCTGTTGCGAGGCCAGACAAACGCGTGGTTCCTGAAGAGGGGCAGCAGCCTTTTCAATAGTTGCAGGGGGGCAAGAGTCTGGCTGATGGACTGATCTGGCCTTGTAACACTAACCAAAACAGCCTAGCTGAGCTGGTACTGCGAACGGTTGAAAGCAAGGGGAAACTACAGCCATAATTTATCCCGAGGGCATGCAGCTTTACTGTATGGTTAATGATGATGGCGTCCTCTTGGGTAAAATATTCCGTAGGTAAAATAGTCCCCCATTCGGATCTCCGGGCGGGGACTACTCAAGGGGACTTCGTTATCAGGAGAAAGAAAACTGGCGTTCTACGGATCGGAGCGTGGAATGTCAGGTCCCTTAATCGGGCAGGTAGGTTAGAAAATTTAAAAAGGGAAATGGATAGGTTAAAGTTAGATATAGTGGGAATTAGTGAAGTTCCGTGGCAGGAGGAACAAGACTTCTGGTCAGGTGAATACAGGGTTATAAATACAAAATCAAATAGGGGTAGGTTTGATAACGAATAAAAGTAGGTTTGATAATGAATAAAAAGAATAGGAATGCGGGTAAGCTACTACAAACAGCATAGTGAACGCATTATTGTGGCCAAGATGGACACGAAACCCACGCCTACTACAGTAGTACAAGTTTATATGCCAACTAGCTCTGCAATGACGAAGAAATTGAAGAAATGTATGACGAAATAAAAGAAATTGTTCAGATAGTGAAGGGACACGAAAATTTAAGTCATGGGTGTCTGGAATTCGGTAGTAGGAAAAGGGAGAGAAGGAAACGTAGTCGGTGAATATGGATTGCGGGTGAGAAATGAAAGAGGAAGCCGCCTGGTAGAATTTTGCACAGAGCACAACTTAATCATAGCTAACACTTGGTTCGATATTCATGAAAGAAGGTTGTATACATGGAAGAAGCCTGGAGATACTGGAAAGTCGCAGATAGATTGTATAATGGTAATACAGAGATTTAGGAACCAGGTTTTAAATTGTAAGACATTTCCAGGGGCAGATGTGGACTCCGACCACAGTCTATTGGTTATGACTTGTAGCTTAAAACTGAAGAAATTGCAAAAAGGTGGGAATTTAAGGAGATGGGACCTGGATAAACTGACTAAACCAGAGGTTGTACAGAGTTTCAGAGAGAGCGTAAGGGAACAAATGGCAGGAATGGGGGAAAGAAATACAGTAGAAGAAGAATGGGTAGCTTTGAGGGATGAAGTAGTGAAGGCAGCAGAGGATCAAGTAGGTAAAAAGATGAGGGCTAGTAGAAATCCTTGGGTAACACAAGAGATATTGAATTTAATTGATGAAAGGAGAAAATATAAAAATGCAGTAAATGAAGCAGGCAAAAAGGAATACAAACGTCTCAAAAATGAGATCGACAGGAAGTGCAAAATGGCTAAGCAGGGGTGGCTAGAGGACAAATGTAAGGATGTAGAGGCTTGTCTCACTATGGGTAAGATAGATACAGCCTACAGGAAAATTAAAGAGACCTTTGGAGAAAAGAGAACCACTTGTATGAATATCAAGAGCTCAGATGGAAACCCAGTTCTAAGCAAAGAAGGGAATGCAGAAAGGTGGAAGGAGTGATGTACTTGAGGACAATATTATGGAAGTGGAAGAGGATGTAGATGCAGATGAAGATGAAATGGGAGATACTATACTGCGTGAAGAGTTTGACAGAGCACTGCAAGACCTGTGTCGAAACAAGGCCCCCGGAGTAGACAACAGTCCATTGGAACTACTGACGGCCCTGGGAGACACAGTCCTGACAAAACTCTACCATCTGGTGAGCAAGATATAAGAGATAGGCGAAATACCGTCAGACTTCAAGAAGAATATAATAATCCCAATCCCAAAGAAAGCAGGTGTTGACAGATGTGAAAATTACCGAACTATCAGTTCAATAAGTCACGGCTGCAAAATACTAACGCAAATTCTTTACAGACGAATGGAAAAACTAGTAGAAGCCGACCTTGGGGAAGATCAGTTTGGTTTCCGTAGAAATATTGGAACACGTGAGGCAATACTGACCCTACGGCTTATCTTAGAAGCTAGATTAAGGAAAGGCAAACAAACCTTTCTAGCATTTGTAGACTTAGAGAAAGCTTTTGACGATGTTGACTGGAATGCTCTCTTTCAAATTATGAAGGTGACAGGGGTAAAATATAGGGAGCGATAGGCTATTTACAGTTTGTATAGAAGCCAAATGGCAGTTATAAAAGTTGAGGGGCATGAAAGGGAAGCAGCGGTTGGGAAGGGAGTGAGGCAGGGTTGTAGCCTCTCCTCGAAGTTACTCAATCTGTATACTGAGCAAGCAGTGAAGGAAACAAAAGAAAAATTCGGTGTAGGTATTAGAATCAACGGAGAAGAAATAAAAACTTTGAGGTTCGCCGATGACATTGTAATTCTGTCAGAGACAGCAAAGGACCTGGAAGAGCAGTTGAACGGAATGGATGGTGGCTTGAAGGGAGGATATAAGCTGAACATCAACAAAAGCAAAACGAGGATAATGGAATGTAGTCAAATTAAATCGGGTGATGCTGAGGGAATTAGATTAGGAAATTACACTTAAAGTAGTAAAGGAGTTTTGCTATTTGGGGAGCAAAATAACTGATGTTGTCGAAGTAGTGAGGGTATAAACTGTAGACTGGCAATGGCAAGGAAAGCGTTTCTGAAGAAGAGAAATTTGTTAACATCGAGTATAGATTTAAGTGTCAGGAAGTCATTTCTGAAAGTATTTGTATGGAGTGTAGCCATGTATGGAAGTGAAACATGGACGATAAATAGTTTGGACAAGAAGAGAATAGAAGCTTTCGTAATGTGGTGCTACAGAAGAATGCTGAAGATTAGATGGGTAGATCACATAACTAATGAGGTGGTGTTGAATAGGATTGGGGAGAAGAGAAGTTTGTGGCACAACTTGACTAGAAGAAGGGATCGATTGGTAGGACATGTTCTGAGGCATCAAGGGATCACCAATTTAGTATTGGAGGGCAGCGTGGAGGGTAAAAATCGTACAGGGAGACCAAGAGATGAATACACCAAGCAGATTCAGAAGGATGTAGGTCGCAGTAGGTACTGGGAGATGAAGCTTGCACAGGATAGAATAGCATGGAGAGCTGCATCAAACCAGTCTCAGGACTGAAGACCACAACACGCAACAACACTGAGGGGTAAAACCTAAACGATTCGATTCTCTTTCAGTTACAAAACTAATTTTTTTTTTCAAAAGGTCGTTACTATTACAACTTTATTATTAACTTGTATAATCAACATTGGAGAGTTACAATCACTTTTTCACAGTTAGTAGTATTAATTCGGCGGAAGTTACAGGTTCCTCACATGGTCCACACTAGACACATGTTGTACTTTGTCCCGTACATTGCTGATGAAAAAAGTGACATATAAAAGTAAAAAATGCTAATATATCAAGAAAGTCTTCCCGAAGTTGTGCGTAGTACCTGCAGTCGTCCCGAAATTGCTTCATTACTTTCTTCGAAATAGATAAATGAATTGACAGAACAACAGAAAAGTAACTATTTAAGGCTGTACACAGTATTATTATTATTAATTATTATTACTATTATTATTATTATTATTATTATTGCTATTATTAGACTGGTTATACGAAAAGCATTAACAGCCTACAGCCGTCCAATTTGTGCCAGTTCAAAAGTAATCAAGTGACTCAAAAACAGTAAATATACTGCACACAACTGAACTTCTTTGATTTCAATTGGGGTTCCAGTATGTGGGCAAGCAAGTGCCGCAGTGGAGAGGAATAATGCAGGGCAAGTGTGTTTTGTAGCAAGCATCAACCATCACTGTACATAGTTACGTTCCTATCAGAGAAGAAGTTGTGGGTATAAATGCGATGCACCACGAATTCCTTTGTCATTCATTCTAACACCTTCCCCCGGCAAACACACACACACACACACACACACACACACACACACACACACACACACACACACACACACACACACACACACGCGCGCGCGCGCGAAGTAAATATCATTCATCTTTCATCATTTTAAAAATAAAATTGTTCCAAGAAAAATTTTTCATTCTACAGTTTATTTAGGTGATACAGTTCGCGGAAATGTTGTGGTGCGGGGAAATAGTGTCAGACTGCACTCGGGGGTAATGGTCTAAGAAAGGTTCGGAACCACTGATGTAAAGAAAGTGACAGTGCGTGCATGGCTTATGGTTGAAATGACCTTTCCAAGTTCGTTGAGGGACACAACAACGCAAACAAGCCGCATTATCACGCCCACACCTTGAGTACCAGCAAACTCTGCTCAACTGCATTGTGATATGGTTCTAGTTTTCTCTCCATTGCAAGGGTGATTTCCTCTGGTCAAAAGAATATTGAGAAAGAAGTCGTCGATCTAACAATATAAGTTATACAAGTCATAAAGTTGGTGCTAAACTAGTTCTCAGTAGGTTACATTTCCGACAGAAAAAGACTGACGGCTTTGAAAATTGTCAACAGACTTTTTTTAGATGGCACTAAATAGAACTAATTAACATATCGCAAACTACGCCACATATTAATAAAATCAACTAATTTTTATGCGTGTACTTTTTGGAGTAATACCACCAGGTCTTACGTGCGTGATTGTGCCTAACTTGCTTCGTATTCCATCTAAGACATCGTGAATTTGTGTTGTTTTGCTGCCGGCCGCTATGCCGAGCGGTTATAGGTTCTTCTAGGCGCTTCAGTCCGGAACCGCGCTGCTGTTACGGTCGCAGGTTCGAATCCTGCCTCGGGCATGGATGTGTGTGATGTCCTTAGGTTAGTCAGGTTTAAGTAGTTCTAAGTCAAGGGGACTGATGACCTCAGATGTGCTTAGAGCTATTTGAACCATTTTGTTGTTTTGCATCTTAAGTGATCCCAGTTATCTTCTAACTTAGTTACGTTTTTATTCCTTTGGAAAGTATTAATTAAATAGAAAAAATGTAGGCTAGGCATTATTAAGAGTACAAAAATGCTGATTATTTCTGTGTATACGATGCTTGTATTAGAATTACGCATTAGTGTAAGTATTAACATCCTCGTTTTAATCAAAGCATGAGGTATTTCGGTAACGTCCATTCGAACTATGTGTTGTTACCAGTTTGACATTCAGCACTACATTGAAAGTAGAAAGTACCTCTGCTTCGTCACTCAGGTTCAACTTTCTATCGTTTGCACTTCTGACAATTTGTGATGGATTGCATTGCGCTAGCGTTGCCTCACGTATTCGTGTTAGGTCGGTGCATAAGTTGGTAGTGTTTTTGTTTTGCATGTTGGTATTGCGGTTGTTATGGGTTTATTTACCGATTGTCGTTTTTAATTTGTCGTTCACTGTTGCAATCTGAGTTTACATATTGTCATTGTTTCATCTGGTGATAGTGAATGGAGCTGTGGACGCTGGAAAAAGGAGTGCCAAGTGGAGGAATCGGAACATTTCCGACATACTCTTCAGTTGAGTTCGATAGGGACTTGCCAGCAGCGGAGGCAGCTAGAAAGTTATAAGCCGTTTATGGAGACAATGCCATTGGTCAGAGCACGGCAGGAAAATGGTTTTCTCGTTTTAAGAAGAATCGTTTTGGCGTTAGTGACTCTCCACGTTCAGGAGGGCCTTCAGGATTTGATAAAGATCGTTTAAACGCATTAATCCACAAAGATCTAAATCAGTGTACTCGAGAACTGGCAGATGACATTAACTGTGATCATTCCTCCATGGCGCGACATTTGCTTGCAATGAGGAAATTCAAAAGTCGAGTGTATGGGTAGGGCATGATCTAAGCCAAAATCACAAAAATCAGCAGGTGGCCTGCACCTCTGCTTACTCGTCACCAACTGGCTGGTAAATAACATTGATCATTTGTATCTTGGTGATGAGAAATGATGTATTTATGTTAACATAAGTAAAATAGAGGAATGGTTGAGAACAAACAAAGCAGCAACTCCCTGTGCTAAGACCTGCGCTCGTCCACAAAAGAGGATGTTATGCATCTGTGATAGTGTGGTGTGTAACGAATTGCTTCCCCGAGGAAGGACATTTACTGTCAACAACTGGCACTTCTTGTAGATGCATTCCAAGAACAACGGCCAGAAAGACTGCATGAAGTGGTGCTATTCCATGGTAACGCCCGCGCGCAGTTTGCTAGACTGACCAAAAAACAGTATACAGGATTTGGGTCGAGAAGTCACTCCGCACCCACTTTATTCACCTGATCTTGCGCTCTCCGTCGAACAACCTTCAAGGAAATTCCTTTCCAGATGAAAATGCGTCCCAAAATCACGTGATTTCTACGGTAGCGGAGTCGAAAAGTTACCCCAGTGTTGGCAGCCTGTTGTAAATAAAAAATGGTTCAAATGGCTCTGAGTACTATGGGACTTAACATCTATGGTCATCAGTCCCCTAGAACTTAGAACTACTTAAACCTAACTAACCTAAAGACATCACACAACACCCAGACATCACGAGGCAGAGAAAATCCCTGACCCCGCCGGGAATCGAACCCGGGAACCCGGGCGTGGGAAGCGAGAACGCTACCGCACGACCACGAGCTGCGGACCTGTAAATAAAATAATGGAGAATCATGGAGGTCACAAACCTGAAGCCAATGTCCGCCGTCTTATGTAACCCAAAACCATTAGGTTCACCTCATTTATACCTCTAAAGTTCATCGCAGTGATACTTCCCTGTGATGTCACTCTGACGTGCCCACATGCAGTTTTGACAGCTGGGAATAATTATCGACCTCCGTGATCGTATTCCAAACAAAATCTGGTGCTTTAATTGTGTAGAGACGTAGTTATTTCTTAAGAAATTGACATTTCAATAATCGTTCACATCATTGACGTGCAGAAGATAAGACAGCGTGCCTTGCTTCTTTCCTCGTTTTACACTTACATGGGCTAACAAAAATCTCGTAGGTACGTTTTTTGCAAAAATGAAGGTTAAAAATGTGTATACGAGCTAAAAGCTGAAAATGTAACGAACAATAAGCAGTACCAGTAAAAAAAAAGAAAAAAAGAGAAACACCATTGGTTTCGGAATTCCAGCTTAATTTGCTATCGATACAAAAGCAGTAAAAGTGAAATTACACGGTTTATGAAAGGATTTTTCTCACATTATAGCCTTCTCTTCTTGGTTATTCAAAATATATCAAAGCAAAAACAAGTTGCATAAACGAGGTCAGATGTGTCGTATTACTACAGCAAATGCGCATAAACGTTCCAAATTGCCTCCCTGACACTATGTTGTTCGTGTAAGCTCTATAATTAGTATTTAAAAGAGCTGTTGGATGGACACGACAAAAATAATGAACAAGAAGCAATTGTAACAGCAGTCTGCTAATGTTTTGGGCTCTCTAAGCTGGCGGCAGGCCGGGCCCAGTCTGGGTTCAAAACAACGTACAGCGTAAGTCTATAGTGTTATCTCCCTTCTTTTTTTGCTTCCATGAGGAGAATATATTGTTGATGACTAAAGTCTCCGTAACGTGTATGACTCCGCGCACCTACCTTACACATTTTTCCACAGGCAGCGTCCACTGTTCAAAGTGCCGTCATTGCGAACAAGAGGTGATCGAGACGTGTAACAATGGTACCCCATACCATCACGCCGGATGATACGCCAGTATGGCGATGACGAATACACGCTTCCAATGTGCGTTCACGACGATGTCGCCAAACACGGATGCGACCATCATGATGTTTTTACAGAGCATGGATTCATCCGAAAAAATGACTTTTTGCCATTCGTGCACCCAGGTTCGTCGTTGAGTACACCGTCACAGACGCTCCTGCCTGTGATGCAGCGTCAAGGGTAAGCGCAGCCTTGGTCTCCGAGCTGATAGTCCATGCTGCTGCAAACGCCGTCGAACCGTTCGTGCAGATGGTTGTTGTCTTGCAAACGTCCCCATAGGTAGACTCAGGGATCGAGATGTGGCAGCACGATCCGTTACAGCCGTGTGGATAAGGTGCCTGTCATCTCGACTGCTAGTGATACGAGGCCATTGGGATCCACCACGGCGTTCCATATTACCCTCCTGAACCCACCGATTCCATGTTCTGCTAACAGTCATTGGATCTCGACCAACGCTAGCAGCAATGTCGCGATACGATAAACCGCAATCGCGATAGGCTAGAATCCGACCTTTATCAAAGTCGGAAACGTGGTGGTACGCATTTCTCCTCCTTACACGAGGCATCACAACGACGTTTCACCAGGCAACGCGGGTCAACTGCTGTTTGTGTATGAGAAATCGGTTGGAAACCTTCCTCGTGTCAGCACGTTGTAGGTGTCGCCACCGGTGCCAGCCTTGTGTGAATGCTCTGAAAAGCTAATCATTTGCATATGACATCTTCTTCCTGTCGGTTAAATTTCACGTCTGTAGCACATCATCTTCGTGGTGTAGCAGTTTTAATGGCCAGTAGTGTAATTTAGCAAAGAAAGATTGTTTGAAAGTAATCAGGCTAATTAAGAAAATCTTAGTTAGTGATTTGAGGAAAAATTGGAATATTTAACGAAAAGCTGTCTGTCTCCTCAAGACCTAACTCTTCATATAGTTAAAGATTTTAACATTTTGTGCAAAAAAAATTACATTGCAGTGATATTTAACTTCAGTAAAATAAAAAATTGAAATAGCAGGCTCAAAAATTTTTGTGAAAAGATATGTGTAAAAGTAAGAAGAAATATAGATTAGAGACATACAATGAAGCGCCAAAGCAACTCGTATAGGCATTCGCATTCAAATACAGGCAGAATACGACGCTGCGGTCGGCAACCCATATATAAGACAATAAGTGTCTGGCGCAGACGATACATCGGTTACTGCTGCTACAGGGGCAGGTTATGAAGATTTAAGTGAGTCTGAACGTGGTGTTATAGTCGGCGCACGAGCGATGTGACACATCTGATATAGCGACGACGTTGGGATTTTACCGTAAGACCATTTTACGAGTGTACTGTGAATATCAGAGGTCCAGAAAAACATCAAATCTCAGTTCCGTTCTAGCAAGATCTTTTTCCGACCGCAGCGAACGACTACTGATGAGAATCTTTTAGCGTCACAGAAGTACTACCCTTCCGCAAATTGCTGCAGATTTCAATGCTGGGCCATCAACAAGTGTCAGGGTGCGAAACATTCAACGAAATATCATCGATGTGGGCTTTCGGAGCCGAAGGACCACTCATATAGCCTTGACGACTGCACGAAACAAAGCTTTACGCCTCGCCTGGGCCCATCAACACTGACCGACATGCCCCCCCCCCCCCCCCCCCCCCTTGGGGGCCCACAGTCCTTTTGTTGGTACGTGTGTGGCTCGCACGGGGCCCCGAGCTTTGCAGTCTCCTTTCCTTCCCAGGCTGGATTACCATCCTTGTTCCTCTCCCTCCCTCCCTATCCTTACTCCTTTGTCCCTGCCCCCTCTTTTTCCCCTCTTAGTTGACTTTATGCCGGCCTGGCTATCCTCCTGGCTTTGTTTTGGTCTATGCTATTGTATAGTTTGCTGTTTCCATCTCCTTTTTGGCGTTTTTGCTCCCGTTGGGGTTTGACCTCCATTTCCAAAAATTTTTCATTCAGTGTGAGCCATTTGGGGATGATCGGCATACCTAGCTTCCATGGTGCAGGTTCCTCTCCGCCTCCCGTTGCCCTCCCCTCTTGCTTTGCACCCTGCCCCCCCCCCCCTCCCACTAGGTCACCCACGGTACCCATTCCGTGTGGTGGGGCTATTAAGTACCCACTTGGCTGCGCCCCCTGAAACCACAGGGATTACACTGCTAGTAACTGAGCTGTTAATGCCTCATGAATGCCCAGGAGTCGATGCTCATCACTTTGGAGCACCAGAACTCCCAGCAATGGCCGCCATCCCAGACAGCCCTTGCTGTGGCTGGGTGCCGCCTCGGGATGAGCCCCTGATAATAGTGGGTGGTACTACAGCAGACACTTTGTGCATGAAGCGACAAAAGCTTCACAATCCTGGCCATTCTGCGGCAGTCTCTAAGAGTGGTAGTAGCAAAGGTGAAACTCCTTTGATCCTTCGGACTTTCCCCTCCCTGGCCACCACCTGGGTGGAGGGTCAAGTACGCCAGCTTGGGTTGAAACCTTTCCTTCGGTACCTGGTTTGTACCAGGACAGATGGCGAAAGTTTCGCCACGACCAAGCCTTTGTTTTTCGTGGAGACGATTGAAGATAAGAATGGCGAAGTTGAATCGATGAGTAAAACGTATCCAGTGCTTTGGTCACAAAGACATCTTCTGCTGCCCAATCTGATGCCCTGCATGCTTGTGACCATCTCGGTGACATACCAGTCCCTGTCACGCCCCACCAATCTTTGAACTCGGTACAGTGGAACTGTACTGGGTATCTGCGCCACCTTCGAGAGTTGCAGCCCCTTCTTTCCTTCTACTCTGCCGCTTGTATTGCGGAGACCCATTTTGTCAATTCTTACTCACCCGCCCTTGTGGGTCCCATGCTTTCTGTCGGAACCAAATTGGCCCTTTGCGGGCTTCTGGTGGTGTTTGCACCTTGGTCCACAAGGACATTGTTAGTAAATGGGTTCCCCTCTATACCACTCTATACCACTCTGTAAGCCATTGCTGTCAGGGTCCATCTGGCCACTCCAGTCACAATCTGTAATCTCTACCTCTCATCTGACAGGCCGCCCACATCCCATGCCCTCACCACCATTCTTCAATAACTCCCTTCCTGCTATTAGGGGACTTAAATGCCCACAATTCTCTTTGGGGTAGTCACAAGACTACTGCTCTGGGCAGGACAGTTAAAGCTGTTCTGGCAGGACTTGACCTCTGTTTACTTAACACAGGCACTCCCACTCACTTCACTGTGGTGCACGGCACTTTCTCTACCATTGACCTCTCCATCTGCAGTCCCAGCCTTCGTCCCTGCATTCAGTGGGGAGTCCACAATGACTTACGTGACAGCGACCATTATCTTATTGTTTTGACCTTCCTTCAGTGTCTCTCGCTCCATCACCCTCCCAGATGGGCCATATCTAAGGCTGATTGGGGTGCCTTCTCCTCTGCTCCCATCCCCCCTTTATTGCCACACGACAGTGTTGATGAATCTACTCAGTCTTTGACTGCTGCCATCCTTTCAGCAGCTGTTTCCACAATCTCTTCTTCTTCAGGTTCCCCACACTGGAAGATGGTCCCTGGTGGACTCCGGAAATTGCTGCAGCCATAAAAGACCGCCATTGTACTCTTCAACACTTCAAACGGCACCCTTCTACTGCCCTTCTTCTGATCTTTAAACGACTCCACACCCAGGCCCGCTACCTTATCAAATTTCAGAAACGGATTTGCTGGGAACGATATATAGCTGCCAAAGGGCCACACACCCCCTCTTCACAAGTCTGGGCGAAACTCAGGCGAATTTTTGGCCACCGTCCTCCCACCAGGGTTGCAGGAATTCCTGTGCATGGTGTTGTCGTTACCAATCCAGACTTTGTAGAAAAAAAATTTGACTCCACACTTTGCTCAAATTTCGGCATCAGTTCAGTATCCACCCACGTTCCTCCTCCTGAAAGAGTGCTCAGAATGACTGCCTTTGTCTTTTCTTTGTCACATTCAGCGAGTGGGAATTTGCCAGCATCCTCGCCCTTTGGCCTGACTCGGCTCCTGGACCAGATCGGATACATAACCAAATGCTCCAACACTTATCGGCGGCTGGCCACCATCGTATACTGACCCTCTTCAACTATCTGTGGAGTGAGGGGAAAGCATTATTGTTCCGGTGTTGAAGCCAGGGAAGCCACCTCTTCAGTTGAACAGCTACCATCCAATTAGCCTTACTAACACCCTCTGCAAGCTCCTTGAATGCATGGTGAGTCAGCGGTTGTTTTGGATCCTTGAATCCCGCGACCTTTTGTCATCGACTCAGTGGTTTTCGCTGTGGCTGCTCTACAGTGGATAACTTGGTGCAACTGGAGTCTGCTATCAAGTCAGCTCTTGCCCATTGGCAACACCTCCTTGCAGTCTTCTTTGATCTGCATAAAGCCTATGACACCACCTGGCGCCACCACATCCTCACCACCCTTCACGAATGGGGCCTTCTTGGCGCTCTGCCCATTTTTATCCGTAACTTCCTTTCTTGTCGCTCTTTTTGGGTCCAAGTTGGCTGCTTCTACAGCACTCCCCATCGGCAAGAAAATGGGGTTCCCTTGGGTTCCGTGCTGAGTGTCCCTCTCTTTCTCATAACCATTAATGATCTGGTGACAGCTGTTAGGCCGACAGTGTCCCCCTCTTTGTATCCTGACGATTTTTGTATCCACCTTGCTTCCTCCGTAATGGGTGCTGCAGAACGCCATCTACAGGGGGCAATCTGCCGGGTGCATTCATGGGCTCTCTCCCATGGCTTTCAGTTTTTGGCGGCCAAGACATGTTCCATCCATTTCTGCCATCGCTGTACAGTCCACACCCATCTGGAACTGTTCCTCAATGGCCATCCCCTTGAGGTAGTGGACACCCATCGCTTCTTGGGTCTGGTCTTTGATGCCCAGTTGACATGGCTCCCTCATCTTCATCAGCTGAAGAGGACGTGCTGGTCCCATCTCAATATTCTTAAGTGTCTGTGCAATACCACCTGCAGTGCAGACCACTCTGTTCTCCTGCGATTGTATCAAGCGTTGGTCCAGTCTCATTTAGACTACAGAAGTTCTGTCTATGGTTCTGTGTCGCCTTCAACAGTGAAGATCCTAGACCCTATCCACCACTGTGGGGTCCGATTTGCGATTGGTGCCTTCCGGACTAGCCTCGTACTTAGCCTTCTCGCAGAGGCAGAGTTTCCACCACTGCAACGTTTTGCACCGACAACAGCTGTTATCTTAGGCACTCCACATTCACTGCACCCCAAAGCACCCTAATTATGGCCTCCTTTATCCAGACATGGAGATCACCCTGCTGCAGCAGCGGCCATGATGTGGGCTTACCTCGGCTGTCCGCATTCAGCCTCTGTTTTCTGAACTCCAGCAATTCCCTTTACCGCCTCTCTTCTCTGCTCACGCACTTACCCCTCCTTGGTGAGTCTCTCGGCCACAGCTCTGTCTTGATCTCTACACCAATTCAAAGGATTCTATCCCTCTGTTGGCCCTTTGCCACCAGTTCTGCTGTCTCATCAGTTCATTCCAGGGTTCAGATGTGATTTATACTGATGGCTCCATGGTTTCTGGCCGCACTGGTTTTGCTTACACACATGCACGATGCACAAAACTTCGTTCCTTGCCTGATGGCTGCAGTCTTTTTACTGCAGAATTGGTAGCCATCTTGCATGCACTGGACCATATCCATTCCTTCTCAGGACTATCCTTCACTATCTGTAGTGACTCATTGAGCGGTTTGCACGCTATTGGCCAGTGCTTCCCTCGCCACCCATTGGTCATCACTATTCAGGACTCCCTTTCTCTCCTTGTTCAACGTGGATGCTTGGTGGTTTTCATTTGGACCCCAGGCCATGTTAGGATTCCTGGCAATGAACTTGCTGATCGACTGGCTAAATTAGCTACTACCAGGCCATCTGCTGCTATTGGCATTCCAGATATAGACCTTAGCTTGGCATTATGTCGTCAGGTTTTGGGCCTTTGGGATGCAGAATGGCACGCTCTTTCTATGCCGAACAAGCTCAGGGTGGTTATGGATTCTACATCTCCATGGCAGTCCTCCTCATGGGCCTCTCGTAAGGCCTCTGTCGTCCTATGCCGGCTCCGCATCGGGCATACTTGCTTGACTCACAGTTCTCTCTTCAGTCGTGAGGACCCCCTCTCTGTCGTTGCAGATCAATGTTGACTGTGACTCACATCTTATTAGACTGCCCCAACTTAGCCACCCTGCAACGGACTTTTAGCCTTCCCGACTCGCTACCCCTGTTTTGGCTGCCAGTGCCTCAACAGCGGACCTCGTTTTACGTTTTATTCGTGAGGGGGGGGGGGGGGGGGGAAGGCTTATCGCTTTATTTAAGGGAGGGGCCTTATAGATGAGTGGAGGGGTTGGCAGGCTCTCATGCTCCCCCCTTTGCCCCGACTGGATTGGCTTCAACTGGGCTTGGTGGTTCACCCCGGCATTCTGCCTTCCCACTCCTTTCCTTATGGGGTCTGTTATGTCTGGAGCATCTCTATTGTCTCGTCTGCTTCTTCCATCATGCCCCTGTCATTAGTCACTTTCTTTCCCTCACCTCGTCTACGGTCGTTTTCCTTCCATCCCTGTCAGTAGTTTATCATTTTATGGGTGTTGTACCTCCCTCTTTTAATATGGGATTTTATCAGTTTTACTTAATCTCAAGTCGGAGGGCCTGATGATGGCGTAGTTTGGTCCCTTCTCCAACCAACAGACCGACATTGGATGGCTGATGACTGGAAACATGTTGCCTGGTCTGACGAGTCTCGTTTCAAATGGTATCGAGCGGATGGACGTATAAATTTACGAATCCATGGACCCTGCATGTCAGCAGGGGATGTTCAAGCTGGTGGAGGCTCTGTTATGGTGTGGGGCGTGTGCAGTTGGAGCGAAATGGGGCCGCTAATAGGTCTAGATACGACTCTGACAAGTGACACGCACATAAGAATCTGTCTGATCACCTGCATGCATTCATGTCCATTGTGCTTTCCGACGGACTTGGGCAATTCCAGCAGGACAATGCAACACCCTATACGTCCAGAACTGCTATGGAATGTCTCCCTTCTGAGTTTAAACACTTCCACTAGCCACGAAACTCCGCAGACTTGAATATTATTGAGTGTATGTGGGATGCCTTGCAACGTGCTGTTCAGGAGGGTTCTCCACCACATTCTACTGTTACGAATTTATGTACATTCCTGCAAGATTCATGGTGTCAGTTTCCTCCAACACTATTTTAGACAGTCGAGTCCATGCCACGTCTTGTTGTGGCACTTCTGCATGCTCACTTGGGCTCTATACGATACTGGGTAGGCGTACCTGTTTCTTTGGCTCTTCAGTGTATTTGATACGCGTTTGAATGATGTTCGACGTAATGTACTGCAAGTGAGATGGTGGTTTAGAGTTCAATATTTAACTCAAAATCTTAGAATTTTAAGGAGTAGTGCAGGGTGTTTTGCCTGGTGGATTATGTAGACAGTGCAGTCGATTTGTTGTGCAGTGTTTCGCATCAGATGTGTCTCTAATCTGTTTTATTTTTTGTTTTTAGACAAACCATCTCATAAAAAATTTGATCCTTTTTCCCGCATTTTGATACTAATCTCGATATGTACACTTTTACTTCAGTGATTCTGGAACACGCCATAAGTGAAGCAATTTGCGACACACAGTCCTCCGCATTCCTTTGCCTTTTCTTTTATCCGACACCAATCAGGTCTTTACTTGCACATCACGAAAGAGCTATTACTTACCGACTGGTAGCCATTAGTAAAGCAGGTAAACTTTCCAGGGCGAGCGGCTGGCGACGTCGGCCTTCAGCAGCGGTTGGCCCGAATGCGGGGTTCGTTTCCGGCGGGTGCTGCTCGTCTTCATGCTGAGAGCATCCCAGCCTCTCCAGCTCACCGTCGGCCAAATGTACACTCTCTCCAGGCACACGTTTCTGCAGGTAACTAATGTAACCATTCGCTCATTTTGGTGGATTATTAGCAGATAGTTTTAATTCATTCCTTGTTCCGACAAACCATTTCGGAAAAGTATTTCAATAATATTTCTGTAAAAAGTATTTAAAAGGAGAAGGATGGTAACTAAGAGTAAAGTTTCTATAAGAAATTAAAGCTCGACGCCAAAGCTTGTTTGACTTTAACCATCAAGCGCCCTGCATGAAATGTATGTCACACTGGGTTCGAAATGCTTCCTTTCTGCTTAATGCCTGGTGTGACACATCTGTTAACGCCTCCATAGCGATCTCCTGTGGCATTCAAATGAATCAGGGGTGCGGTCAAAGCGTTCTGAGGTAGTTTCGTCATCTGACCACTGCTATGGACAGCGATCTCATGCCAGGCAATATTGTGCCTTCATTGCCTTCGTATTATCGCAGTTCGTTGGAATATTTTGGTATATTATTTTATGTGGTCATACCGCAAATAGCTGATATTGTTTGGGAACGGAATAACTTTCCTATACTGTGCTGTAATAGGGGTTGGAAATGCTATCCACTTAAGTAGTACAGGGGGTTTCAAAAAGGACTTTACAACTTTAAAAATTCGTATAAATCTATTGAAAAGAAGATATAGAGCTGGATTTAGTGTTACTTTGTAGGAAAACACAACCACTTTAGTTTAAGGTAAAAAAAAAAACTGTATGTGGCCTCCGGTGGTTATCCTGCACACATCCCCCTCAGAAGTCAATTCCTTCTCCAAACTCGCTGTAGCATTGCAGGTGTAACTTGCCCAGTGGCAGCGTAAATTCTTGCTCTAAGTTCAGGTAGAAAAGTCGGCACAGGAGGTACAAACACGATATCCTTGATGAATCTCCATTTAAAAAATGGAGTGGTGTCAAGTCTGGGGAATGTGGGGGCCATGCAGTTGGTGCATCATGGCAAATCCATTGAACTGGAAAGAGGTCACTGAGAAAATCCCAGACGTCAGCCAGGTAGTGGCGTGGTGCACCATCATGCATGACGTAAACATTTCGTTCTTCGACATCCTCATCGATCTGTAGTATCGATCTGTGGTATCAAAAATTGTTGTAACATATCCAGTTACACTAACCCGTCACCAAGCGAGGTGGCGCAGTGGTTAGCACACTGGACTCGCATTCGGGAGGACGACGGTTCAATCCCACGTCCGGCCATCCTGATTTAGGTTTTCCGTGATTCCCTAAATCGCTTTAGGCAAATACTGGGATGGTTCCTTTGATAGGGCACGGCCGACTTCCTTCCCTAATCCGATGAGACCGATGACCTCGCTGTTTGGTTTCTTCACTGCAAATCAACCCAATCAACTAACCCGTCAGATGTACTTGGACGACCTGATGATTTCCCATGTCTTGCCGAGCACATTGTTTCTACAAAAAATTTATGCCACTCATAAATTGTAGGACTACTAGAAGGATCTTTAGCATACTTGGTATGGAAATTAGCTGAAATGTTGTCGCAGACGTCGATTCTTCAAACCAAAACACACAGCTAGCACTCTCGGGTCCAGTGAAGACAGCCATCTTTAATGCAACTGCCAAAAGCGCTTCTTACAGTGCGATTCGGCACTAGCGACTATGCGAGGCAAAACTTGATATATTTTCCTGTGAACTGACACTACAGTCACCTTTGCAGGTACTATGAATTAATTTATAAGAATTTTAGAAGTTGAAAAGTCCTTTCTGGAAAACACTGTACTTTCTATTCTATAAAATTTTTTTGTGTGTGAAAATGGTGCTTAAGGTTGTTTGCATGGAAACTGAAGAGTCCATACAGAAGGCGACAATGTTGCAGAAAAGTCTGATTAACTGCAGTGGAAGAAGGGAAGTTTTGCTCCAGTCGTTCAGCCATTTGTTACTGTATCAGCTCCTGCTGTATTAATGAGTCCTCTTAAATATTTCAGACTGTTTTGGTGACTTATAATACGTTTCACAACTTCGTACACCAATAAAATCAGTACAATGTACAAAAAACCAGAATAACAGTGAAATAAGCAAGGCACAACTGAAACGAATGTTAGGAATATACCTGAGAATGGCATTTGCTCAAAGCCTAGCATTCACTACTCCTAGGAGACCCACAGGCTCAACCATTGGTTTGTAATGTTATGGGACTAAACAGATTTGAAAAATTGAGTGCCTTCCACATCAAAATTAATTTATTAGCAACTGATGAAACTAAAACTAGTGATAGGCTCTGGAAAATCCAACCGTGGCTGAATCAGTCAAGAAAAAATTGTTTGAATGAAGTTCAAGAACACCACCACAGTGTCAATGAAGTAATGATTGATTCTCAGGCAGAAGCATCTTAAAACAGTTTATGCAAAACAGTCCTGTAAGGTGGGGATTCAAAATGTGGGGTAGGGCAGGAGCTTTTGGCTATTCATATTACTTTGAAATTTTGTCAGGATGCACCAGGTAAAAATATAAAAAGGAAGAGAGTGGCAGGGAAAGGGGTTGCCTCTGAATTTGTCATAAAATTAACGCACACATTGCCAGAAAACTGCAGTTTCAAGGTATGTGCTGACAACTTCTTTACGAGCAGTATACTTGTTCAGTATCTGATGAATACAGGTATCTGTTTCATTGGAACAATAAGAACAAGTATACTGAAAGACTGTGGTCCACCAAATGAAAAAGACATGAAGGCCAAATGACGAGGAGCTGTAGCAAGCGTAGTAGGCTACATAGGGCAATTCATTGCAGTGAGATGATTCGACATCAAAGTTGTTACTCTGCTGCCATCTTACATTGGTGTTGAGTTACAGGATAAGGAAAATGTGTGTGGGATATCACTAAGAGAATGTGTGTAAGTTCCAAGAACAGTTGTTATCAATACCACCCACAAAGGTGATGCAAGCTGGGATGTGATGGACATGCTATCACTACTATAAAAATACCACATAAAATCGAGGATGTGGTATTTATCCACCTCCTGGCACCCAATTAAAGTTGCAATAGTCAATAGTTGGTTCAAATACTGTAAGGGCTGCAAGTTTCTTTAAGAAAGATACATTTCAGTGAATAAATTCCAAGCAGAAATTGGGGGTGGACTAGTATTGGCAGGGAAAGACAATGAAATGAAATGATCGTATGGAACTGCTGGCTGGGAGGCCCCATTCGGGGAAGTTCTGCCGCTGAGTGAGAGTCTTATTGCAATCGACACCACACTGGGCGACTCACGTGCCGGTGGTGGTGGTGGTGGTGGTGGTGGTGGTGGTGGTGGTGGTGGTGGTGGTGGTGGTGGTGATAACAAAACACCCAGTCCACAAGCAGAGAAAATCTCCAACCCGGCTGGGAATTGAATCTGGGCCTGCTGCATGGGAGGCAAGCATGCAACGACTCAGCTAAGCAGGTGGACAGGGAAAGACACATCAAAGTGAGGCCACCCAAGTAAAGAGGACATGTCAGAGTGAGAGGGTTGCCACAACAGTTCTGCCAGTTATAGCCTGCAAAAAGGAGAAGTATCTTTGGCCCATATGGAAGGAAACGAGGAAGATGCAAGATGTGTATGAATATGGTGTCATACGTGTGCTATGAAAAATCTGCTGTATTTTTGTGCTTAAATAAGACAGAAATTGTTTGAGAAGATTTCACATATAAAAACTGAAAAACTGAGTTGGGTGCTAATTTCAGTTGGTTTTATTTCTGTATTATTGTAAAAAGGAATTAACAATTTTGCATAATGTTCTCTTTAGTGAGCCAGCTGCTGTTTTGTAGCATGTAACAATGTGACTGTGCAGAATGACTTGCTGCTATATGATGATAATCAATCATTTACTTCATTATATATGTCTTAATTATAAATAACTGCATTTAAAAGTATTAACATATTCATTCTTCAACATAGATTTTTCTGTAAAAATAAGAATAAGTGAGATTTTGCGGCTAGAACCTTTAAATTAAATTAAAATCTTAACAATATGATCTGATACTCAATATTTTATACTGTCTGTTGCCTGGTGCGACAAATGTCACATTAGAATTTTGGGGCGGAAAATGTTAAAAGAGTTAGAATTATGTATGAAATACTAAAAAGAGGCAATAATAAGAAATTTTGGTGAAATAAATTTTTTTAGAACTATGGGCAATGGTGTTGGGCATTATAGGGTTGTATCAGCCCGAAACATTGATTGTTGCTCTCTGTGTGTTCATATCAGTTCTGTAAGCATCTTGTCCATTTGCACTATCGGTTTTATGTGATGTGTAGTTTTGAACTGGAAGTTGAAACACCATATCAGTATTATTAAAATTGTGGTTTATCTGATTTATTGCAAAAGTCTGATAAATCAGTTAAATAAATAGAAAGACGTGTTTTAGGGACTGACTAAATTGACTGAGATTATTAACAGATAAAGAACATGGACAGTGATTAGCATTGAAGTGATATTACTTGATATTTGCTTTCTGAAATTTTAACATAGTAAACACAACGCTAACCGCTAGTCAGTTGTTTGAGTGATTAATTTACCTGTTGCTAGATATGCAAGGGCAATAATTCAATTTAAAACCTTATTAGTCCAACAGGAAATAAAGAGCTCCATATTAGCACATACTTGATAATTATTGATATGACTCGTTATTCAGCACTGTGAATTTTGAGATTTTGTACAAATTGCACACATCTTAAAGCATCTATTTTAAAGCTACAACCTCAGTGAAAAGTGACGATAAAGCAGGTTGTGTCTGCTTGTGTCCCACTTCTCCAGCTAACTACACACAGACCAGAGCACCCACAAATATGATAGCTAACTCGTCATCCTCAGCAAGAAAGCAAGATCTTCTTACATAAATTGTCACCACCATACGACGACTACTGCGACGACGACTGCGACTGCGACGACGACTGCGACTGCGACGACGACTGCGACTGCGACGACGACTGCGACTGCGACGACGACTGCGACTGCGACGACGACTGCGACTGCGACGACGACTGCGACTGCGACGACGACTGCGACTGCGACGACGACTGCGACTGCGACGACGACTGCGACTGCGACGACGACTGCGACTGCGACGACGACTGCGACTGCGACGACGACTGCGACTGCGACGACGACTGCGACTGCGACGACGACTGCGACTGCGACGACGACTGCGACTGCGACGACGACTGCGACTGCGACGACGATGACGACTACTACTACTACTACTACGACGACGACGACGACGACGACGACGACGACGACGACGACTACTACGACGACGACGACGACGACGACGACGACGACGACTACTACGACGACGACGACGACGACGACGACGACGACGACTACTACTACTACTACTACTACTACTACTACTACTACTGTGGGCAGCTATTACGACATTCTAAAGTGCAAGTGCTTGCAATTCCCACTAAATTCAATAGCTTCTACTGATGTACAGCGTGTGTGCTTTGTGTGATTCTTAACATATTTTGCAAGTTTGTATATCTACAGGAATTCATCCCTGTCAAAGTTGTAGTTGATGCTCAGAGGTAGCACCTTTGAGTGGTAAAAAATCTATGTGGCTCAGTTCTCCACGGGAACATTACCAATTGTCTATTTCACCACACATATTACACATAGTATTTCCAAGATATGACTCAATAAGTGACATGTGGCTCATAATACGTTAGCAAATTTGTTTATGAAATAATACTGATGAATCATTTGAAGTCATTTTTGCATGGGTTACAATTTTCTCCATTTTTCACATGAACTTCACCTCTGGAATAGATGTGTCTGTACTTAATACACTTGTTTGAAACTGCTAGTAGGGATGTAATAACTCTTTGAATTCAACACATCAGTATAGGCAGCAACAGCATGTTGGGTTGGGTTGTTTGGGGAAGGAGACCAGACAGCGAAGTCATCAGTCCCATCGGATTAGGGAAGGATGGGGAAGGAAGTCGGCCATGCCCTTTCAAAGGGCGATTTAGGGAAATCATGGAAAACCTAAATCAGGATGGCTGGACGCGGGATTGAACCATCGTCCTCCCGAATGGCAACAGCATGTTATAAACATAACACTAATTACGAAAAGCTTAAGGGATTGAAATTACCTAACTGATAAATAATGAAATAAAATGCTTATTTTAAAATAAAAGAGCAGCTTGTATGGGAAAATGACCAGTATTTCAAAGAATCAGACACTCTACTTTAAATTAAAAATCTCTCTTCTGCTCCGCATCAACAATTTACCTTGAACTGGATTATGATCTTCATCTGTCTTCTATTTCACACAAGCTATCTGTTCCCTTTCTCTAATATCGAATTCATGGATAATATTGGTTCTCATCAAACAACCAAAGAATTGTGCCTGTCTGATTTTATTGGAGATGTCCACAGACAGTATGTACCAAACCCAGAAACTACAAATTTAGAATGCTGCATTCAGTTACAGGGTCATTTGAGAAAAGGGGTCGTGTGTGTTTGCCCAGAATTCCAGTACATCTGGAGCCTACATCAACAGACAACACTATATTTAAAATTGAGAGAGTGTTTTACTATGAAGAACATTCCAACAGTTTCCCAACCACCTTACAATCCAAACATGGCACTACGTAACTTCTTGTTGTACCCATGTATATAATGAAACCTTTAACGAAAGTGTTTTGGTACTTTCAAAACCGCCCAAGCTGTTGAGAGAATGACTTCAAATAGTATTTCTTTTGTAGAGTTCCAGTTATTATGTATCAACAACACTGGAATCCTTGTATACAATGTCAATGGGAATAATACGAGAACTGCTAAGTGCATTTGAACTAAATTTCAATGAAAGTGGTGCTTTTTTTTTTAAAAAAAGAAAAACTCATTCTTATTTCTTCCGGGACATAACCAGCACCTTATCCCAGTGTAAATTATAAATTTTAGACTGAAAAAATTCCCAATAACAAAGATCCTGGTCAGAATGTCACGATCCTTATAGGATGAGAAGGAGATTTTCACTCTGCAGAGGAGTGTGCGCTGATATGAAACTTCCTGGCAGATTAAAACTGTGTGCCCGACCGAGACTCGAACTTATAGGATGCTTGACAGCAGCAAAGCACATGCTGCCATATTACGAACACATCCTGCAGAAAGAACTAGACCCTACATACCAGACTTACATTCAGCAAATGGCCTAAGTCTTTTGTTATTGCCTCAATGAGCTGACACACAGGACACCTGTATTTTAAACCTATTAAGTGGTAGAAAAGTGAATACTAATATACCTTAAGAAATAATGGCCTCACCAATTTTCTCTGTAAAAGGGAAAGTAGGTGCATTGTTCCTTAAATTCTCCAAGTTACAGCCGCATTCACCATGATGGACATTTGCACAGGGTTGCTTGTACCATGTGTACTATGGTGATGGAGCTGAGAGTCATACCATACAAGGGGTCAGTTAAAAAAATTTCAACATTTCTGTAGTTTTATTTCTGTGCTATGATGCCACAAGTGGCCAAAGTAACAAAAAAAAACCATTGAAGTGAATGCAACAGCTATATCAAGTCCATTGCTAGGTTTATCATCGTAAGAATGGCTGTTAGTTGAGCTGGACATGTAGTGCACGCATACATATGGAATCCTTTCCCTGTCTTAGTGCCCTATTCCTTCGTATCCCCAGAGAAGCCACAGGTTCACACTCCATGATATGACATAGTGACTAGGGATGGGTCTATCACATGCAGAAATGTTCCTGTGATGAGCTTCCCAGTTCGTGCACTTCCCAAGTGTTAGTAGACAGGTGACCTCTTCCTGACTGGTGTCCATTTCACTGTCAGTTATAGCATCCTGAACCCCCCCCCCCCCTCCCATCCACTGTGACAACATACATTAGTGCAAGCACCCCAATTTTTGCTCACTGCATCTCGCAGGGCGGGAAGTTGCTGGTTTTTGGCATCCTGACATCAGTGGTGTCAGCTGGTTGAGCGACACACACTGGTTTTGTGATGTCATCCCAAATGCTGCTGGTTCAATACAGGACTGGCTGCACTGGAAACGAGTGGAAGCTGAGAGCCCACCACTTCACTGAAGACAACACTGGGGATCGTTCCACTGGCATCCCGAATTTACTACTGTGTGAGCACTGATTACGTGGCAGAGGGTGATGTTGAGGTGGCAGTCACATGGCCTATGGACCAAGCTGAAGACTGTTTTGCTTCAAAGGAATAGTGTGTCACCTGGGACAGGGGTTGAAATGGTGATGATGGCATGAGAAGCTATCTCCGTTATGGGCAAAGGTATTGCAGGTATTTGTCTCTTTAATGGTGGCCTGGGCCCATTTAGGTTGTTGGCCATGGCTTTGGTTTCACACTTAGGTGCTGGTAGTGTACCAAGTATGCAGTTGCTTTCTGTTACAAAATGCTGGCTGCAGCATGTTCGTATCATTACTTACATAACTATGTACATGTCTACAAACATTTCTCACCTTCCATCCCCACTTCATGCTTGATCGGTGATCCATTCCATTGGGATCTGCATTTTGAGATTTTCAGTCCACAGCGGAGTGTGTGCTGATATGATACTTCCTGACAAAACTGTGTGCCGGACCAAGACTCTAACTCGGGATATTTTACTTTCGCGGGCAATTAATTAATAGCCCACTGTTGTGCAGTCTCCATTGCTTTGTCCCTGAAAAGCTCCACATCTTCTAGCAATTTGCTACCACCACGACGGTGTTGTACGCAAAGTAGATCCAGTGTAGTGCTGTTTGTTTGGAATGTGGTTGAGGCTTTAGCATGTGACACGGACAGCCCTGGTCATCTGTTCTGCCTAAGAATAACTGAAGCTCGCACGTGTCTGTGCAAGTCTGGATCACTCGGTTTGGCCATATAGTAATCCTTTCCCTCTGACAGTGCTGGAGTTTTTCTTTTTTTTTTCACTGTTATTTCCGTGTGCCTCCAATATGCTGTTGGCTAATTAGCCCCATGAATTTTACTCTTGTGTCCAGCACATCTACTCGAGTTTGTATGATTCCTAGATTTCGATTCATGCTACCAACTCATGACTTTAAGTTCTCCATTACCTCAGTGGTCAATGTTCATAACGTGCACATACTGTTCAACACCTCCCGTCTCAAACTGGTCAGTTGCAGCGTAAGCCACTCAACCACTGCGTTGTTACCTCTTGCCATCTCCCTCACACTTCCCAACATTCAGTTAAACTCCGTAATGTCAATGTCATCTGCAGTTCCAAATACAGTTTTCAGTAATCTCCCCTGCACCTAACCAACACCTTTTGCATTATCCAATGGTAAGCAGCACCATGTCTATTGCTTGCTGGATTTGCCCCGTAGTTGTTTATAAGATGTATGTGATTTCTCATATTCTCCACGCACTTCCCTGAGTATCCCTTTGCTCCTCATCTTCTTGCTGCAACACTGAGAACCCATCCTCCAAGCTCTTCATTGTTTTTCATCTGCCAGACATTAGAAGTTTAATCTCAACATCCATTGGAGGCTTGTTAAGAACCACATGCTGCTGCCTAATAAAAGCACTTTCCAGTTCTTGATGTTACAGCGTTCCCATTCCACCTTTGATGAAGAGATGAAGCACCTCCATGATTGTTTCCCTCCATCCTTAATTCTGGCGTACAGCAATCTGGGAATAGGAAACTAAAATTACTCTTTTTACACACTTTCAGAGAGATCTGCTGTCACCTCACATACCCCTTACTCATATACTGATCAAAATCCCTAGACATAAATTACGATAACTATGACGCAAAAAACTCATTCACTGCTCTCTTTCCACAACCTAAGAGGTTCAGATAATCCTGATGTTAACAACTTTCGTAATTACACTACAACATAACACAAAATGTACACAATATCACTCCGTATTTACTCGGCCGTATCCAGTGTGGCATTTCCTGCACAGGTTGCACAACATCTTCGCGCCAACTCTTCTCCTTACTGCTTTCCTCCTTTTTATTTGCTGTGCATGGTGATTGTAGTGGCAGTGAATATGTAGTGCCCCCCCCTACCTCTTGCAGTTTGAGGGCTTTGGTATTTGCTTTCTGCACATGCCTCCGTACCTTGTTTAGTGGCTTGACAAAATGTGAACTGGCTTCCCATCCTTAACAATTTTTGGTCTGGTCACAGCAGATGGTGAAAACATGACAATTGATGTGTATGAATCCCAGTCATTATGGTGAAAGTTTGCATACTACCTCATCATCCTGCCAATAGAGCGATGCACATAGACTGTTCCACCATTAGTTTGCAGGTGCTACAGTACAGTTCTTAATTTCCTAACATGTACCAAATGACACCATTGTTTCATCAAAGCTCCAATATATATTAATAGTATTTAGTGTGCGGTTCAGATCGTTATCAGACAGTCTGTCTTCCTTTCTCAATGTGTTGCGATCTTTGTGTCCTTACTCACAAACATACGTATTACGTCTGAAATCTTGTCGTCTCCCTTTAGAGTTTAATCCAGAGGGGCATAGGACTTTCTTTCATTAATATTTGCAGAAGCACTTGTAGAAAAACTACCATTCCATATTTTGCAACATCTTTCCTCACTTCGGTTACATTATTGCCTTCCCAAATGACACGAATCGCCACCGCCATTTTCATGCACACGGTTTAAGCTTTATTAATTTTTAAAACCAGGATGGCGGCAGTTATACAACATTTTGGCGTCTTCATACTTCTAAAATACATGCTTTGTACCACAGCTGCACCAACACAATTAGTAGCAGCCGTATTGAGATGGAGGAAACAAACAAGGCCCGAATCGTTAATGAATTCCAGAATATGGTTTATAAAAATTCGTATTTAATCTTTCTCAAAGACACTTTATTATACCATCACTTCTATTTGATGAATAATAAGACAGACTTCCATGGTTTTCCTTACTATACAGAAGATAAGATTTGAAACAGCAAACGATTCAAAAAGAAAGGCAAGTTATGCCAAGAACATGGGAAATAAAAGAAAACCTAATGGTTGGTAAGTGTAGAACCATAGAGACAGATACAAATCCCAAAAGTTTAATTTGGTCAGTGTTTAAGCCTACAGCAGGTGGTGATGTAAACAATGTTAACTATGTTTGTTGTGTGGAGTGCAATGAACTGCTCTTGAATGCTAAAGGGTCATTTGGCACCTCGCATACTTCACGTCATTTGTGTGTGTCTGACAAAAAAGCGGCCTCTCTTGACCAAAAACGTCTTCCCAGATCTGCTCAGGGAGAAATTACTGACCAATGCGTGGCTGTGTGTGCAAGAGATTTGAAATCTTATGACGCTATTGGGAGTGAAGGATTTTTTGGATCTGGCTCGGGGATGAGTCGACACCGTAGTGACTTACGGAGAAGTATCCGCAAAACCTATATGCCTCACTCCAGAACTACCTCACGACACACCACAGAAAAAGCTAAAAACCTAAGAAAGACAATGTCTGAAAGAATTTATTATGTGAGCTGACGTGAATGACCGGCGACCGCAGGTATGTGGACATGCAGCACAAGGAGAGATCATTACCTGACACATACAGTCTCCTCTTTTGTTAATTTGTACCTCAAATCACGTCTTCTTGTTCATGACCCCATTTCCAGATGAGCCTAAAATAGCAGAAAATATTAGAAAGGAATTGCTGAGATGATTTACCTAATTTGGTATTCACTAGAATAATCTCAAAGATGACTGACCAAGGTGCCACCATTATTGCTGCTGTTCGTAGACAGACTAAACTGTTCCTGTCACATGCTGAACACAGTGCTAAAAAAGCGTTTAATATGCAATACATGTCATCAAATTGCCGGCAACTTCATTTTTTTCTGACTGCGACATTTGCAAAACAGTAGCCTAGAGAGAACGCTGGAGCAGTCTAACGATATTCGCTGGAACACCCATTGACCATGCTTGAATCGATCATAAGGAAGAACGGGATATTGTGTGAAAAGCACTCTGAGAAATGAGAAACAGATTAAAAGAAATTGACATCATGTTGATGGACGAACTGATTTCTATTCTGCCCGTATGTATGCTGTTGTGTTTTTGTATTAAACTGGTATACATTACCAAGCAAATTATTTCAGGAACTGTAAAGGAATGATTTTTCTTTCATCCCTTCAAGGAGACATCAAAAGAACTGGAAACGGAAAGGTCGCCTACACTGCACCTTCTGTGCCAAGGAAGATGACACTCCTGATAAACATAATATAGAACTTCGGGGTGGAGAAGACTCTTGAATAATAAGAATTGCGAATCAGCCTGTAAATTTATGTAGAGGGAAAGGCACCATGAGATAGCTACTTTCCCGTGGAATGTGGGAACTGTTTAGCCATATGAAAATGTCTGAATCTTAGAGGCGTGGAGTCATGGGAGAGGTAAAGCGTACAATTCACTAGCTACTGCATCAATAATATCGAGCGACCAGTCACAAAAGGACGCTCTCTCGTGAAATGCCATCCAGTAAACAAAACTAAATTTGGCCACAGAAAACACGAATATCTCAGATGTATTCTCACCTGAAGAACAGCCAAATATACGTAAGATGTTTGTCAGCTGCCCAAGTAGAATCTGAGAGCAACTTTGGTGAAGTCCTGAAACACCGGAAAATAATTAAAGTATTTTTAAGAATGGATTTAGTTTTCAGTAGTACTTTTACATTCTGGTGATTTGCCAAACGGTACATCAAAAGTCTTCACTTTACAACCATGAACATACATGAAGTTTGCTCTGTAGGCATATGTTGAGTCTATCTGAGTCCCACAGATATGTTAGATAGGTACGTAAATTGGAATTGTAAATGTAAATTCTCTGTAAGCCCATCTTTATACACTGTTATGCAACTTCGCCTGTTCAATACCTTATGTTGAATGAAAATACCTTTTATTCATCTAAATTTCCAATTGTTATTTTATTTTAGCAACCAGTTACGACGCCACCTTCGACCCCCCTCACCGACGTCTGGGAAGATTCCCACCTCTGATCCAGTTATTATCTACAGACACCAGCCACCGCACGCTGGCCCCTATTTTGACTCTGCCAGAGGAGGAGGAGGAGGAGGAGGAGGAGCAGCAGGAGGAGGAGATTTATGTTCAGCGTCCCGTCGACAACGAGGTCATTAGAGACAGAGCACAAGCTCGGATTAAGGAGGGACGGGGAAGGAAATCGGCAGTGCCCTTTCAAAGGAACCATCTCGGCATTTCCCTGAAGCTATTTAGGGAAATCACGGAAAACCTAAATCTCGATGGCCGGACGCAGGTTTCAACCACTATCCTCCCGAAAGAGAGTCGAGTGTGCTAACCACTGCGACACCTCACTCGTTCACCACAGGTGTAAGTAAATCTTCTTGCCGGTTGGACATGTGGGTCTGAAGATGGCATAAAGCTGTGCGGAAAGTGGTTGCCAAAATAAAATAACAATTGGGAATGTAGACAGTTGAAAGGTGTTTTATTCGACATTCTGTATTTTGAATTGTAAATTGGTCGAATATATGGCCTCTTACTGCAAAGAAAACAGAGAAATGTTTACAACTGTCCAAATGATCGCCCGAAATTTTGTGTTTACAGTCATCTGGCTTTGCATCGGACAAATTGTAGTTCTGGAGTTTTCATTCTAAGTGCACAACTGTCGCTTTTTGGACCCAGACAATGTTGATGCTCTTCTCTTTCTTCATATCAACTCCAATAACAGAGAAAATTTGTAAATTTTCGTAAATTTTTTCACACCATTTCTTTCCCCCTCTCTTTGTGTTAGATAGTCGATCATTGAATCTGTTTCTGTTTGCCTTGTAGGTTTCATTTATGCAAACTTTTCTCAAATTAGTGTTGATTAATTACAGCCAAATAAAAGAAACTTGTTTCTTTGTGAAGCATTGTTGCATTGTAGAAATTACGTTGGCAGTTTTATTGCACCCCAAGAGACCGTGTTTTGAAGTTAGTACAGTGACAATTGTTTAAAGTGAAAACGCTTGATTTGAATAATCCATTGGCGTGAAAAAGTGTTTTACATGACAATAATCCACTTCTTGGGAAAATGAGATGTTCAGTATCTAGTTTATGCAGTCGCCTTAACACTCAGAAGTTTTATTCCTATTTCCTATTCACTAAATTTAAACCATTGTAAGTAGCTTTTGGTTATAGCCAGATATTTGGAGTAGATTATTGGGAAAGCCACAACCCAGTGATGAGATGAAATAGCTTGAGAGTTCTGATAACAATTGCAGTACTAAGTGAATGAAAAACCAAAATGACTGAACTGCTTATCTTAATAGCCCCCCATAAGTAGCACTGTTTCCAAGGAGCAACCAAAACTGTTCAGGGTGAGGAATAAAATGTGTTTATTGGATAAGAGTTTTTGTGGGTTTTACCAGGCAGGAAAGGATTGGAATGGTTTTTTCCTCTGTGATGGTAAAGTTAGGTTTGAAATGGTGTGAAAAGACCCTTGTGTATTCCTCTCTGGTAATTAGGTCATTGGGGTTCATGTTGACAATGTTGTTATAATAGGGAAGAAAGATAGGATTTTAACATTCAAGAATACTTTGAAATCTCTCATTAACATTAAAGAAAGGGATGACGTATTTATTCTAGGACATGAGGTTAAACAGTCTCAAGGGCAGGTGAAATTAAACTGAAGTACCTACATTCCGCAGACAATAAGAGAATTTAGAATGCATGACTGCAACGACCTAGCCACGTGATCAAATGATAACCATTTTGGTGAAGATGAGAATGACAACCCATTTGGCCAAAAATTGTACCAAAAGGCAGGTGGTCATTTGCTGTATATCTACAGTGTACCCTGGCTGATACTGCCTTTATTGCAGGAAGGTTGAGTCATTTCAATTGTAAACCATGTTTTTCTCACTGGGCCAGAGTAGAAAGTGTGTCTGGCTACCTGCAGCAAACTGAAACCTTGTAAATGGTTGTAGGAGGTGTGGCCATCAATAGAATGGAGTCTGTAAATATCATCTGTAAATATCATCTGTAAATATCATCTGTAAATATCATCTGTAAATATCATCTGTAAATATCATCTGTAAATATCATCTGTAAATATCATCTGTAAATATCATCTGTAAATATCATCTGTAAATATCATCTGTAAATATCATCTGTAAATATCATCTGTAAATATCATCTGTAAATATCATCTGTAAATATCATCTGTAAATATCATCTGTAAATATCATCTGTAAATATCATCTGTAAATATCATCTGTAAATATCATCTGTAAATATCATCTGTAAATATCATCTGTAAATATCATCTGTAAATATCATCTGTAAATATCATCTGTAAATATCATCTGTAAATATCATCTGTAAATATCATCTGTATATGCCAGCACCTGAACTGATTTGTACAGGACATAGTTGCAGGAACATAGAGAGCAATGGACGAAGTCTTTACACATCTTAAATGAGCTGCTAGAATGATGAACGTACAGATAAATGAAAGGAAAACTAAGTAACTACCTCTAACTTAGAAATATTATCCTAATAAAACCTCCTTCACAAAAATTGCTTCAAGTAAGTTTGATGGTGGTCATAGTTCCACTTACCTTGGATCGCAAGTAAACTGCAGGAACAATTTCAGAACTGAAATCCACAAATGAATATTTTCCACTAACGAGTGACCTCAGAAAACATCTAAAATCTAAGCCGCTGTTCAGGAAAACTAAATTTATGATGTGTAACGTTTTAGTGAGGCAGTTTGCTAATATATGGTCCCAAAACCAGGACACTAACAAAACTTGATAAAAAGCAGCTTGGATATATGAAGGAAATATCTTATCATTCGAAGAAAATGCTGTGTGGAGGAGGAGATTAAGCTAGGAATTGTGTAAACTGTGTAATTTACAAGACATTGTTAGTTGCATAGACATTAAAAGGCTCAAATTGGCAGGACATGTACTGAGAGCTAACAGCAGAATTATTAATAAGATATTCAGTGCAGTGCCTGAAGGAATTGGGTGGGATCCACCACTAAACAGGAAATAATGGAATAATCTTCTACAGAAGCACAATGTTCACAAAAAGCCACTGTACCAGAATGGTTGCTCCTGCCTGGTAATGTATAAGTTGGTTCATTCCACATCCATGAAAGCTCTTCTTCATGATGGGATGTACAGACTGTGAGTTATCAGTGAGTAAAAGAAACTAATATTAGTCTGTCAAGATGGGATTGATACCATCTCCTTCTGAATATGAGGCCAGTATGCTTGTCTCCAGTGTTCACAAAGTGTTGCACCATTTCATTGCAGCTTATTCTGGGTGTCATATTTGACTCTTAATACATTCTTCATAAGAAAATGTTTTATAACGTGGAAAAATTTGAGATTTGTGTGGTAAGCCTCACAGGTGTTATGAACATGGCACATTCAACTTTTTGATGAAGGTTTTATGGTCTGAAAGCTTTATTTGTGAGTATGGTGAGCAGCAAATTTGTTTTCTTGGACCACCTAAACTCACACCACCCTAACATTAAATTCACCATGGAATTGGAGACTGACTAAAGGTACCATCTCCCTCCCTCTTAACTACTACAGCTACGAAAGGGAGTAGTCCATCTCAGTGTGTACTGCAAACCCACTCACACCGACTTGTACTTGCAAGCCAGCAATTGCCACCACCCGGCACAGAAAAACTGTGTACTCAGAACCCTGGTTCACTTGGCACAAGCTGTGTGAGATCTGCATAATTTGATGATGGAGATAGAACAACTACAATGTGTATTCTACAAAAATGGATACTCTTCTCGAGATGTTCAAAAGGTGCTGCACCCTGTTTCGCCACCAGAGGTTCCTGAAGAGATACAAGAAGAGCTGGAATTCTCCTCAAGGAATGTGTGTTCCATCCACCTACCAAGATTCTCAGCTAGGGAGTGTGGAGGATGTCCTGCACCTTCAGAAACTGGGAATTTACCACGTACCATGTGAACGTGGGATGGCATACATTGGCCAGACAGCAGCACCGTTGACGTGAGCTGCAAAGAGCACCAAAGGCCCACCAGGCTGAGACAGGCGATAAAGTCAGTGATTGCCGAGCATTGTTTAGAACTCAAAATCTTGGCTTCTTTACACTTCATAGAATGATTAACACAAACAGAGAGATACTGGTACAGCATCATCAAAGAATCTATTGAGATTAAGGTTGCGGAGAATCTCGTTAACCGGGACACCAGTTTCCAGCTGAGCTCAGCTTGGAACCCAGCACTCAAGCTTCTGAAGACATAATGTAGGCAACATCCAGACCCCAGGGGATACAAGTATAAAGGTGAAATTAGGGATAACAGCCCAGTACATGTAACAAAGGAGATATGTGAAGTGGTACCTCGGACAACAGACACAATGTCTGAGGGCGTTCTTCTAATTCTCAAGCAAAAATTTGAACATAATCGGCCTGAAATGACATGTCAGGCATTCTGTCCAAAGTTCCGTCCCCCAGGAGCGGCTGCAATGACACACTGCAGTAACAAAACATCTCCATTCACAGGACGACTCAAATGACGACAGTCGGCAGATAAAATGTCTAGCACAGCCTGGACACAATTCACAACTTAATTCAACTATAATGACAATGGATAATAGCCACAAAGTATGTGTTCAGTGTTCGGAACAGCCACTGCCAGAAGGAAACTCTACAGCCATTGCTATTGGTCGGCGCACTCCACAGACAGAATGACACGACACGGATTGCAGAGGAAATGCCTAGCACAACGCAGGCATAAATACCGGACTCTCACCACACTGGAATCAGTATTGGACAGCACCTGAAGAAGAGTGCAAGTCACACAGATGGAATATCGTTCAGGAAAGATGCGAATAACTGGCAGAAACCCAATTAATCAACATGACAACACCTTGCCGGGAAATCCTGAAAACTTTCTTTTTCATAATATTGTTAAATTCCATCCTGGGTTTTTCATTGTTTGAGTAAGCTACTTATTTTATAACTTTGCATTATTCATTGAGACCATCTGTAGCCAGTTATGATACCAAATTACAGGACTCATTACAGGAAAGAGTGCCTGAGAATATGGCTGGAACTTCAAAACTAGTTGTAAAGAATGAAATATCAGTAACTTAAAGTAGTTTTTGAAAAATAAAAGTGCCACAGCTATACTTTACTGTTTTTATTTATCATCTATTGGCCAATAAATAAAATTCTCCTATGAAAATCTTGTGGAAAATCATGAAAGGATTTATTTATTTACTAAAACTGTTTAACAAAGTAACACTTCTATTTTTGTTGTACTTAACATAATCTTATAAAGTATTTTAATATTTTTAAAAATTGCGTACTTTATAGTTCATATATATTTGCGATGGCTGAGGTGGTGATTTCAACAAATTATACTTATTTATGTCAACTAATGAGATACCCAGAGATTTATAACACATTTAGGTGATTGAAAGTATTAACAATAAGAGTTTTCAAGCATTCCAGAAAGCTATATTCACAAAATGACATGTAAACATGTGAATGTTTTGCTAGGAAAAAACCGTAATAAACATAAAGGAATTAATGCTACTCACTATTTTGTTAATTCTTAATATGTGTGGACACTTAATAATTTCATATCGATGACTATTTTATTTTCTTTTTTTGCAGCTCCTGAATGGATCTTACACTTTATTCAACATGCTCTATCAGATTCAAGGGAATAAATGATACTGACTGAACCTTGACAACACAGCTGACAGTATGACAACTCTTCAAGAATTGTGGAGATATTTTAGGATATTCACAGAATATATTTGCTTCAATTAATATTTTTTGTATTAATCAGACTTGTCAGATTCTTGTATGAGAAACAATTTCCATCGAAATTGCTACTAATGGAAGATGAAACTCAATCAAAAACTTTTTATGAACCACATATCATAATGCTTGAAATTTGCACTGCTGTTCTGCTCAACAAATTGTGTGCCTGTTAGTTAACTCCAAAATAAAGTTGTATTTGAAAGGCTGAAAGTGTTCAGTTTTATTTATAATGTATATGTTGACAGATTTTATAAAATGGAGTAGTACTAGTAACACTGCATTAGGGAACATCTTACAAAATTGGTGAAGTAACTGTCCCATGTTACTTACTTGTATCACCACAAATTATTAAACTAATCAAAATTTTATGGACAACAACAAATTCATCATAATGTAAATGCTTTTACTACAAATATTCTTCTGCTAACTTCCAAATCATTGCTTCACAAGTTTACACATTCTTTAATACCCTTTAATGGTTCCTGTGAGTGAAATTAAAGTCTTTCAGTTGAAGAAAAAATGGTTCAAATGTCTCTGAGCACTATGAGACTTAACCGCTGTGGTCATCAGTCCCCTAGAACTTAGAAATACTTAAACCTAACTAACCTAAGGACATCACACACATCCAGCCTGAGGCAGGATTCAAACCTGTGACCGTAGCAGTCGTGCGGTTCCAGCGCCTAGAACCACTCGGCCGCCCCGGCCGGCTCAGTTGAAGACATTGGCAGTAAAATATAATTGGAAATCACTATTAATCTGACATACAAGCCTCTTCCATACATCAATATCTTAAGAGCTGCACTTAAAATCTTCTCATTTGCTTAAAACTTTGTTTCTAAAATTCATTCATATTGCTTAAGACTATTAATCAAAAGTTCCTGGGTCCAATGTTTGATTCCAGCTGCTGTTTAGATTTTGGATAAAAATTGTCAACAGTTGTGGCTGAGGACATCTGTTACAAGTGGTCATTCCTGTTCTGTCAACAAACTTGTGAAATATGACAAAGGGGTATATTGCTCTGTGCTTGGATTGAGAAAATGCTTTTAAAATTTGAAGAATGAGCAATGATCAGCAGTATGGAGGTATACAAGGCAATGAGAACCACTGTATATATATGCACAGGGAATACAGTAGTTGGAAAAAGTGTCATGATGATCTCTCCACTGGCAGAAGTTTCTGAATTAGTGCCCCATTTGTACCTCTGGAAAGAGACTGCCAAGGGGTAAATGACCATGAAATAAAGATTCTCTCTTAGAGTTGTGAATTTCCACCTTCTGAAAAACCAACAAAATATTTTAAAAGTGGTAGGGAAGCTAGGAAACCTGAAAAGGAAAAAGTGAACATCAATCTAAATAAAATATAAGTCTGCGATGTGAAGTTGAAAGGAGGATTGTGGGTTCAGTTAATATAGGGTAACATCAACAGCAGGAAAAATGGTGGTAGTATTTATTATGAGATGGAAGGTGGGACAAGAACAAAATACTGTGAGCAGTTTCGCAATAGGAGTCTTTATGTCAGAACTGACAGCAATCAACACAAAGAATAATTGTCCAGCTGTCCATGCCTGCAGCACTCCTGATAGAAGAAGAGACTGGAGTCAGTCTGGAAGGCACAGGTGATCCAAAATTGGAGTCAGAGTTTGATGGAGGTTTGCAAAACATGACCAAACAAGGCAGAAGGGATAGATAGGTAAGGTGAGAAACCATTTTCTTAACATAGTGTTAACTATTTACAGACCGTCATAATATAAAAATTTTGTGGTTTTAGTTTGAAGTTAAATGTGAGACTAAGATACTGATCATCACCTGTGTTTTTGCATTTCATAAATATGTGTGATGCAGCACCAGTGCAGTATTCTCACTAAGAGTGGTATCCACCAGTTATATGTTTGTGACGCTGAGATACAGATGGTTTCAGGGAATAATCTGCACATTATGGCAGTTGAGTTAAATGTATAAATGAGCCATCATCAGATCCACTGATGAAATGACCATTTAGCAGCTGGCATGGCTCTTTTCTCCCCCCCCCCCCCCCCTTTCTGACCATCCACTCTGTCCATGGTCTTTCCATTGACATGTTGCACTGAGGGATGAGTGGTGGTAGGCAGAGCAACAGCTACTAGCAAAGTTAGTTCATTGTAGGATATTTCCTTCCAGTTTTTAAACAGACTACATGCTGGATTCCAAGCCTTCCTAAGGAGGCAGCCACTATCATGACTGATCAGCAGTTCCCTTAATCTGAAGAGTTCTTTAATGACACAGTACCAGAAGCTGGATGTCTTTGCAAGAACCTTAGTACAGTCATAACCCATTCTATATAATTCCAGTAGGCAATGTTCTGTGACTGGTGGCTTACCGGACTGGCGGCGGCTTACCGGACTGGCGGCGGCTTACCGGACTGGCGGCGGGGGGCGGCCGGCTTACCGGATGGGGGGGCTTACGACCTATAAATTGGTTCCATAGTGGCAGGTCATCTGATAGATCCTGGATTTCCATAGTCCAAGGCCACATCTGGCACCAACAAGCAGTGCATTTGTTTTAGCTGAAGGGAGGAATACTATCTTCACTTGACATTTTGGGGGAATTTGCCCTATATTTCTGGATAATGCACCACAAAATGGAACAAACACAATGGCTACATCCTCCTGAGGTTCCTCTTCTGTTTCCATCAGTTGCACAGAGAGTCTAGGGTTGTAGGGCTCTCCAAATTTGCTGCTCCATGTAGCTGTTCTTCTGGAACACTGTGCTTATATGTTATAGTTCTTGGTTGAGATTTTCATAGTCAGATAAGTTGAGATACCTATGTACCAGTATTTTAAGCATACCATTCCTCTGTGCCAGGTAATGGCAGCAGCTGTTTGCATAAGAGTGTAGGTTAGTTTGAATCTTCTTTCGGTACATGCAGTGGTTCTTTTTTTTTTACCGGGACTTTCAGAGAGAAGCACTTCAACTTCAATGATATAATTGTTTTGGTGTATGGAACTGAGACTCAGGGTGATTCAGGAGGAATGTCATATAACTTGTGAGGTGATTCTACATGTTTAAATAAACTAAAAGAAGTCCTATGAACATGTTCTCGATTTTTGATCCTTAGGGAACAGGAGCAGTTTGAAGACTACACACATTCATGATTGATGATGAAGCCAAGTGTGGCTATTACATACCAAAATGCTGTGTAGGTGCTGTGGTGAACAGAATAATGGTGAGACAGATGACTAATCCATCCTACAAGAAATGTTCAAAAAGTCCCTCACCCATATCAATGCATTGGAGGGTGTGTTGTGCTGTACATCAATCATCATCTTGGTGGGCCTTAATGAAGGCAACAGTGTTGGTGATGCGAGCAACCAGCTCTTCAGGTGCATCCACATTCAGAGCATAAAACCCTTTAACCAGCTCTGTAAACAGGTACCTAATGGGGTTAGGTTGGGTGATCTGGCAGTTTAGTTAATGGGTCCACCAGGGACAATCCACTGTTGCAGAAATGTGTTATGGGATACTTGTCTGGTACAGTCAATCAGTGATCCATCAGGTTTCAGATGCATTTGCCATCATTGCTCTAATGTCATGTCTCCCAAAAGTGCAGGTAGATCTTATATTAGAAACTGTGCATATGCTACAACTGTCATGTAATTTGACAAGAACACAGGCCCAATCACCAGGTTGTCTATCATACCATACCATACCATACCATACCATACCATACCATACCATACCATACCATACCACACCAGACATTCACTGAGAACCTAACATGGAATCTTGTCTCCTTAGTGTCCTGTGGCTTCTCCATCCCCCATGTATGAAAACTGCGGGTGTTCACAATACCAATGCATGTAAATGTAGCCTCATCTGTAAATAAAAGGTATTGCACAAAACTCTGTATACAGCCAACCATTCATAAAATTGTTGTGTGCTTACTGAGTCACTTTCATGCTCTGTGAGCATGTGCTCGTGTGTTCTATTTTCAACAAAGGCCTTATTGGCTGAAAGCTTATATTGCAACAGTCTTTTTGTTGTGCCTATCTGCCACTTGGCATCTCCACTACACGATGAGTAGCAACTTTCTTTTTCGTAATATTGTTACATTTGCTTTATTTGCTAGCAATTCATCAAGAACATTAACGCATTTAATCACACTGTGAGCGTGGAAGTAGTTGCCAGTGGGTAACTGATGAAAACAAATCAAATTTCTTTCAACAAATGAAAATTTTATTCCTAAAAGCCTGTCACAAATCTGCAACACACCAGATTACTTTAAACTAAAAATTTTAACAACTCACACAAGCACATAAACTGTGCACCCCGTATTAGGGATGGAAATGGTACAAAACACTAACATTAAAAGATTGTTGCCACCGAAGGTGCAACTTGATTTTAAAAAGAAACTCTTACGGTGGAAGGGTGGCAACTTTATATACTAAAATGACCATTTAAATAAAAATCCATGAAATGCAGTCTTACATGAAATACACAAGGTTCGCCAAACATGCTCTACATTACACATATACCACCTCTCAAGATGACAGACAAGATAAAAAGATATTTCAGTAATTCGGCCATTACACTTCAAGCAATAAATTCGTTACCACCGAATCTGACAAACATGACAGAGGCAGATATTAACATCTGGCAGATTGACAGGGAGATTACTGAACAACCCGAACCACAAGTTGCTGTAACCCACCCCTACTCCACAAGGGAAAAATGGACCACCCAATTTATAAATAACCACCTTCCTGTGGGTGAGCAAACAGAGAAGAATGGTGGGATCGCCCAAAAACAAAGCAGCTGGTGACCTCACCAAGAAAACAAGTAGAGTTTAACAAATAAATACCAACATACATCCAATCTCTTAACTTCTAATAAACTGCGATTTCTGGTGAAGACCTGGCGCAGCACCCCCAAAACGCTCTCCTGAACTGACTGCTGCCAGCTGCTTCAATGGACACAGGAAGGCATGCCGATCTCCTGTCTCACGGCGTCGCAGCTCGCACCGGCCAGACCACTGTTGTGGGTTGACTCCTGTTGCTCTCGTATCGGCCGCAAAGCCATTACCCCTCGCTATACTGGACTCACGTGGCAACCTCACAGGTGCCGACGGTCAAGGTGGACAAGTAATCTTGTCTCTCAGTGCGCGACCAACCAACTGATCGAGCCAACCACCAATGACTGTTGCCTGAGCAACTCAAGCAGACTGGTGGCCTAACACGCAGACTCATATGCAGGAACTCGGCCCCAACCGGGGGACCACTAGCAGAGTTCTGTTACTGATGGAGCGGCAAGACTCTCATTTTGCCGGCTTTAAAGTTTGATCCAAATGACAGACATACTACCACTCTGCATGACAGACAGACACTAACTGCTGCACAAATGCAAACGAGACAGACCAGCAACTGGTGACGAGTGACTGACCCAGACTCACTCCGACTGACCAACTGACCCCCATTGGCGAGCTTATTGCACTCCTCAAATGCACGTGAACAGGCAACATTTCCCCTTTTACACCAGAGGGAGACACCAAAGCTGTGATTGCCACAGCAGTACCACCGCCAGGAACAGAGAGCAACTGCTTCACACAATGCGCTGCGGCGCACTCTTCAAAACAGCCATTTTTTTCCACGGCTCAACCTGTATAATAGGTAGTGTTCCAGATTCACATAATGTCTGAAAATCTTGGGAAATACCCTTGCACAGGGGTCACTGATCAGAGAAACATCTGACATTCTGTACAGCCGCATAGGTACTGCCATTATAGGACCTGTATAAACAACATGTCTGCATATTTTACCACAGGCAGGCACTGCCATTACATTACCAGTACAGGAACATGTTTCATATTCTGCATGTGTGAACATATGCAGCATGTTGGTATTCACGGACACAATGGACTTGCTCAATTAAACAACATTCAATGATGACACACACACACACACACACACACACACACACACACACACACACACACACACACACACGGCTTAATGACTGCTCACTGATCCAACCCATGATTGCACACAGGATATGATTGCAGCTGTTGGCTCGGTGCAGCATCACTGTGCAGCCATCTGTTGCAAAACCCCCAAACCTTTTGTAGAATGGATCAGTCATCTGTACCACCATTATTCTCTCTGTCACAGTGCCTATACAGCATTCTGATAAGTAATATTTTCACAGGTCTTCATATTCATTCATGGATCTGTGTAGTGTTCAACCCACTCCAGTTCCATAACAATTGAAAATTGAACACACATTCATAGGAATTTTTCCATTTATTTTCACATGTAGACTCACCTCACTAATTATTCAACATTCTTCCTGAATCACTCTGTGTATTTAAGGCCTGGGAAAATGCAAGTAGTCTGATTAAGGAAGGGGTAGAGGTATCCAACAACAAACTGACTTAAAGGGGTAGATAGAGCAAGAGCAGAGATACCACTAGCACATGTGCCTGGCTGTGGCCATTGGGCATTGGAATACAGCCGTTCACCCATAAACTATTTTGAGATGAGTGATTCAGGGGAAAGGATGCTATCATTTGAAAAATTTATGATGATACTGATGAGACACCTTCAACTGAAAAAGTTAACTCATTGTGTTCATTTACTGCAGAAGGTATTTGTGGGTATGTTTTGGAAATACAAATACATCATAAATGTTGAGAAAGACCTATGGTTGTGGGGAAGTCATTTATTAAGCCACAAGAATGCAATGTAACTTCATAAATTTTCATTTACAAACACTGACGCACAACTGTTTTGAACTGAGGAAAATTTTGATTGAATCTGGGCTCTTTGTGCAGTCACAGCAGTGGTCTCACATGTAATATTATGACAATGTAAAAAAAAAACATTAGGTACTATAAACATTTATGTTATATGCTAATTATAATAAAAAAGATCAATACAGGTCATTTCAAATGTTACTTCAAGGTCAGCAGAGAATGAAGACGTATGTCAAACAGTCAAAAGTTCATGCTAAAGTTCTTAATTGTTTTGATCACTACCACTTACAGAGGCTTCAGTACTAAAGTTACATTACTTTGTACATCTATCTATATTATCAGTCATGTTTAACATTAATTACTGAAATTGTGAACTGTTTAGTACAGGTAGATAATAGTCACAACACTGTATAGTGTTTTTATTTCATTTTCTGTTTTTTAATTTTGTATGAGAATGCCTGCACCACAAATTGCTCCAAAATTTTCAACCTTGCTTCAACCAAACACAAACTTGTAAATATTCTATTTCAAATTACTAAAATTTTGTAATTTTATGTTGTATTTATCATAAATAGGTGCTCAATTCACAGATTTTTCACACAGCCTTAAATAAGGAATAATAAATAGAAATATAGGCATACAGCAATTATACAAACAATACAATACAGTGTATCAGACTGTTCGTTAATCATCTATATTGTGTAATGCAGTATGTAATCTTGATCTATTAAGTTACACACAGCAAGAATTTCTTGCATTAATTTATTCATGAGATTTGGCCAGAATATGCATGAGACACACAAAGAAAGAAAAATTTAGAAGTTAAAGTTACAATGACACAGACCAAACTGAATCAGTGTAGGGATTGGTTTGTTATAGGTGCCTCTGTAAAGAGTAAATGCTTAAATTGTCTTTTCTAACAAACCTAATTTGAGTAGCTGCCTGCATTGTGTGTGTACATTGATACACAAAATTTTTTAGTGTTTCTCATTTCCTTTGTTCTTTCTTGGCTCTTTGTCCATTTTCCTTACCTGAATTTTTGCTTAAATATTTTCAAAGACAATAATGAGTGTAAATTACTAAATATATACAAATGTAGGTACAATATGAGCAAAAAGAGCTCCTTTCTTATTAGTATTAACCTAATCTAAGTCCTTGATTACTTAATATACAAGTTGCATGTATATTTAAAACAATATATGAAATAAAGGAAAGGCAACCGTAATAAACTGTATAAGTTATTGTATTGCTCTATTTGTACAATGGACCACAGACTTGGCCAGTACATACACACACACTCTGATACTTTACTTTTTCTTATTACTGATTGCCTAAGCCGGCCGCGGTGGTCTAGCGGTTCAGGCGCTCAGTCCGGAACCGCGCGACTGCTACGGTCGCAGGTTCAAATCCTGCCTCGGACATGGATGTGTGTGATGTCCTTAGGTTAGTTAGGTTTAAGTAGTGAAAGTTCTAGGGGACTGATGACCAGAGATGTTAAGTCCCATAGTGCTCAGAGCCATTTGAACCATTTGAACTGATTGCCTATATTTACAAAACAATATCAAAAACATTGTGTTTTTCCATTTCTTTAACACACTCAACACCCCAGTCAGTGTGCTTATCTAAACAGTAGGTTTTGGATAGCTGCAATATTTCTCTCCCATAACGTACTGATGAGTTACTTGCTGGATGATAGGGTGTTGCCTACACCTAATATTTTTCTGCCAAGAACTGTTAATTTATTCCTCCAGTCCCTGGGCATGAATTGTGGGCCATTGTATGATAGTGTGACTTTAAGTGCACCCGCTTCTTCCACATATCAGTCAGCTATTTCCTTACTCTTCTCCTATTACTCTGATCATTTGATAGTTTTCTAAAGTTATTAATTACATCAAACATGAGTAAAATATATTGGCCCCCACTGAGAGGTGTAGCCAATGGATCAAAGAAATAGACTCCTAGTACATCTGAATCAACACTCCACAAACCACCTGATGGTGTGTCGTGGGTGCTTCTGGTACCACTAACTGTCCCCCCCCCCCCCCCCCCCCCTCCTTCAATTCCAGTAATGAACGAATGGCACACGGGAAGAATGACTGTCATTAAGCTTCTGTATTAGCTCTAATTTCTCAAATCTTCTCATTGTGGTCATTTCATGAGACATATATTGGGAGAAAGCAACATATTTTCCATCTCTTCCTGGAAATACTCTCTCTGAATTTCAAGAGTAAACCTCTCTGTGATGCACAATGCCACTCTTTGTAGCACCTGCCACTGGAGTCTCTCTCTCTCTCTCTCTCTCTCTCTCTCTCTCTCTCTCTCTCTCTCTCTCTCTCTCTCTATCTATCTATCTATCTATCTATCTATCTATCTATCTATTTCCTGTCAATCTTACCTGGTAAGGTTCCTACATTGATGAATAATATGCAAGATATGCCCTTCCAACTATTTGTTTTATGTGGTCTTTTGCTCTGGATAAATATTCCTAACTCCAACACCTCATGTGCTAGAATATTCTGCGACTTCCCTTGAATTGCTTTATTCATGTGTTACTCATTTTGGCATCTATCACAAGAACTGATGCACTGCTTTGTTCTCCTTTCCATAATCTTGAAAATAATGGTTCCTCTCAACTTTTCTTAATATTTTTGCATTCCAAAATAACCATGGTTGACAAGGGCATAATAAGTTTATCAGTAAACTTCCATTGCCAACAAATCTTCCAATCTCAATCATTCTCCCCTCTTCTCCAAAACAGAATTCATTTGTGAATGGGGTAATGCTTACCTATTTTATTATCTTATTGGTCAGTTTTATCTCATACCTCTTGCAACTTGTGTAATCCCTTCTTAATCGCAGTTTCCTAATGGATACCTTTGTGCGCGTAATTCTGTATTTTCCTTTGATTCTAATAAGATCTCTTTCTGTTCATTGTCTCATCTGTTCAAGGAGATTATCCTAATCATCTCAATGTTGCGCATGACAGTGAATCTCCTCTCACTCCATGACGACTGATACCAGCTTTCAAATCTCTGATTGCACCATGAACATAAACTTTTCACTGATTCAGACTCTAATGAGTATCCTGTCTGGCTACCAACTCTGACTGTCCCACTTCTGATGGACCACCTTCCAGCGGAGGTCACCTCTGACATCAACTCACTACCACTCATCAACAATGGATGAACTTATGGCATTGGAACTGCGTGAAGCTGCCAGCTCATTGATTTCATTGTGTACATGTGAAGTGGTGAGATGATGGCACTTGCAGGGTCTTGTAAGGACATCATAAAACTAGACTTAGCAATGGGCTTTTTACATCAGTTCTCTCTCTACTTGTTAGTGCATCATGCCGCACTCTGTACTTTGACATGAGCCACTACATCGCAGGACCTTTTGCCAAGGCACCTCAACCACTACATTGTGCATGGATCATTCAAGCCAAACAGCAGGAAGTAAATTGTACAGCCATTAACACACTCAAGCAGTGTGCTTCCTCAGCAGTGTTGTTGGTGAGTCACCAACATTACACTGACAGCCATGCATCATTGGACGTACTCCATACGGAGATTGCATTGCTCCTGCAATGTAGTACTGACACATCCACTGCCCTCACCATGGTGTGTGAGCAGCTCACTGTCTTACACAAAGCCATCTTGATGCTGAGTGTGGCAGCACATGCATGACCTCAGCCTGTCAACCAGTTGTGCGTACTCGATGTTCAACCATGCCCATTCCTTGCTCCACCCAGCATCTGCATCTGGCTGTCAACAATCTTGGATGTGAAACAAACCACACCTAATGGTAAACCATGTCTCTCTCCACCATCTGGCTCCTCTGCTGCTGGCATGTTCTGGCATGTTCTGGCATGCCCCTTCAGCTGGACAGCACACTGTTGCCATCTCTTGTGCAAGACTCCTTGGAATGTAGCTCAATCACTGTCCACTGCCCATCTTCAAACGACATCACCAACACCTCTGACTACATTCAACTAGTTCCCCCTTCAATTACTGCACATCTACAACAGGTTGATGATCCTCTACTACACCACATTCAGGACACACCAGAGAAATCAAACGCAACATGACACCAGTGCGTTGCATTATTCACCTGCAACTGTCGCCGGCAACTTAAATTCCTCTTCCTGACCCGAGTTCAACGTAACAATGCTGGGCACTCTGACTCCATTTCAGCCTGCACTGATTTCAAGCATGACCCCAAGATGGTTAGATGGCCAGCATTTCTGCCTCCTCTCAGCCTCCAGCCCACCATGGACAGTCACCATACAGGCTATGGCCACTGAAGCTCACACTGGTTAATAAATGAAAGACTCATATCGGTCACACCAACTTCTCAACAAACACTATCACTTTAATTGGATGAGAGCCCTTTTGGTGTGCATGGCCTCCACATGCTGACATCCTCACCACTAACACTCCCCCCCCCCCCCCCTCCCCCCTCCTCTCTTCAGTTGCACGAGTGGCATCCTGTATAGACACTTTGGATGTTTCCCACATCAGCCACAGACATACCACCTGTTCAGCATATTTATGATATGCACTATGAATTCAAAAAACAGCACAATGGTGTCTTGTGAAAGGGCCATCCATAGCACAGCTGGTCATCACCTATGAGAAGCATTCCTACTGTGCTTCGTTCCTATCCCAGCCATGACACAGTTAGTCAGAAGAGATTCACACCTGCAAGAAATGTTCCAGTGATGCCCCCCTCCCCTTTTTAGGCCAACCATGATGTTGCTGGTCAGGCAAACTTGCCACACAAGACACTTGATGCTGATTGACTGCCACAGTGACTCCTTTATCTAGGTGCCATTCCTTCTTTTCCTTCCCCGTGCTCTGCACTGCCTGTGGGGAGGGGGGGATGGAGGGGGGTGATTACACGGTGGATATAAACCACAACAACAACAACAACAACAACAACAACATCACTGACCAAAGAGAGTGCCTGTGGACTCTCTCTGACTATTTAGTATCCCTTGTGCTTGATGTCTCAGGTAATCATAATCAATAAAAAGTGGTATTTCTCTATGTACAGATAGTGTATTCAATATTATACACCTGTCTGTATCCCAAGTTTCCACTCTATGTAGGCATTCCCATTATGTCTCATTATTTGGGAACAATGCTGTTTTATCTTCTTTTAACTGAACTAGCTGTTTCTCAGTTAATGTTGCAGCATTACAATCAGACAAATTATTAATTACGGGTGTGAGATCTGATTTATTAAAAATCACTGCATTCTGCTAAATAATGTTTTTCCTGTTTTTGGCCATATTTCACTGAACTTAGTGGTTGACCATTGCAATTGGACAAATCATTTATTACAGGTGTGAGATCTGATTCATTTAAGAAGTTTGCGGAGTGAGCATCACAAGAGTGTTTTTCTTCCTGCTGTGCAGTCTGAGGTAAATGTTGTTAGTTCTTTAATGTAAATGCACATCAGGCCATATTTGGGAGCTCTTTGTAAAGTGTCCATTCCATCTGCCTGCAACATCCACATTCCACATGACAGAACAGAGATGCGGAATGCCTTTATCACAGTGAGTGAAACTAAAGCAGATGTTCGCAATACGGCCGAGGCCACTGCCTGTGATGAAAACACAGCCTCGTGTCTTGGCCAATGGCCACCAGGGGCCACTACCCAAGCAATGCATATTGACAGCAGCACCAAAGGTCATGATCAACAAGCAAATAATTTTCCTGCGCCACTCACATGATCAGAAATAATCTCAGGTGATCCATCTACCAACTGGCCTTATAAGCCAGCACAGTGCCAGCCAGAAGACAGTTCAACAAGCCACCCAGAGTTGTAGGGATCTGTCATCTCAGCCGCAACATCCACGCACATTGTCTGCTGGTAGCCCCTGATTTTCAGGAGTGGCAGCTTCAGGCTGTGATTCAAGAGCATCCTGTAACAGTGATCTGGCCTCCCTGGACAGCTTTGTTGTATTGCTGTCTGACCACTCTCTAGTAGTTTTGTTTGTCTTTTCTTTGGTGGACTTTCTTGAGTGAGAGACTTGTAAGGAAAACATTTTATTTTGTTATTCTGTTATAAGATCTGAAGTGAGATACATACTTTTGTTTCTTGCTTGCATTGTGTTTTGGTGTGACTACTTTGTCAACATCAGCAATGTTGTTGTTTATTGGTTTTTCCCAATAAAAATAGATTAAAGAATATTGTTTCATGTTCTGTCTCTGTTACTGCAGATCCGGTATTTTGTTACTTACCATGTGGCAGTATTGTGAAGGTGGTCTTCTTCATTTTCAGCATCACTGTTTTCTAGTTTAAAGAAGGTGGCGAACAAAATTTAATGGTTAACATAGAAGTTTAATCTAGTTGACCATCTCTAACATGTGCCACAACAGTGGTTGATGGACAGATCAGTAACCTAGTGGAAAATCTGTCTACAGTGAAAACTCCATATAAAGATGTTTCTGTGTATATGATGTCCCAGGTGTCTATTTGGGGTAGTTTTACAGAACACCCAGAGAAGCAAAGCTTATTATACAAGTAAATTTGTTTACTTTCCATTAAGAATGTAGAAATGTTTATTGGCAACTATTAGTGAGTTGTTTCAGTCATTTACAAACCTTGAAACAAGTTAGTTTTTCAACATGACAGCACACCTCCACATTTCACTGACACTGTTACTACACATTTAAATGAACATTTTCCCCAGAAATGGATTGGTTGTGGCTCTGCACATCTATGGCCATCCAGATCACCCAATTTAACACCAATGGATTTTTGTGTATGGGAATGGATGAAAGACATAGTTTATGAGTACAAAGTCAATACATGTGAGGCGTCACTTGCTCACATTGAGTGCAATAGACAAAATTAAAAACAACCCTGTGAAACTGAAACAAGCTACAAAACCTGTTCGTACACGTGTAGTTATATGCATTGCACTTGGTGGTGGCATTTTTGAACATTTATTGTGAATGTATTGTGAAATTGCATGTTCACTGTACAACTTCCTTAACACTGAGCTTTGTTTTTTCCAGCTTAACATGAATTCAAGTGTGCTATGGTATTAATAAAAGCAGATTATCTGACACATTCATACAGTTTCAGTTAACGTTATTACCATCATTTTTCCAAAATTAAATTCTCTAAAACTTCTGTTGAAAACTGAGTGCAATTGGCTGGATTTAAAAAAAAAAATTGGTCCAAGTAATAAATAAATTAAAAATTTTATGAAATTACTTCTTTGCTTCTCTGGATGTTCTGGAAAAACTACTGCAGATACACACATGGGTTGCATTTTATTAGGTTCGCCAGACCAGTAACAACAAAATAAATGGAAATAGTGCTTTACTTTAACCTCACACAGTTTTGCGATGACTTCATATTAGTGAAGTTGCTAAATTTCAAGCAAAATCTTTTATTACATGTAACTCCAAAACTAAACATTTGCGGACGTATTGTTATATGAACTTTTTTCTTTAGTTTTACTTGTAGAATAACATATTAAAATATTTCATGAATCACCCTGTGCAATGCAGTGCAGTAAATGAAAAGTGTGTATGATAATGATGCAATGCTGCTGGCAGATATTATTTTAGTAAAGAACTTAGATAAGATAGCCAGTGAGGAAATGCAAGGTTTCTATGAATAGAGATGGCCAAATGGAAAAATCACATTGAGAAGACCCGTTAAAAAATAAGTATAAAATTTTTTCTTAGGAAAGAAAATGTCCTATACAGTGGATACACCTTGCTAAAATGTGCTATGGACTTATCTGCCCACACATTTTATACTGAATACAAATATGGGGACATGCAGCAGATACACCAATATGGGAAGGAATACATATTAGAGAATTTTAAAACTTAAAAAGATAGCCATCAGATGCACAGCAAAATGGAGACCACAAGAACGCTGCATAAAAAAATTAAAGAATTTAAAATATTAACTGTACCGAGTCTGTACATATACGAGACAATATTTTTTGTAATGGTAAATTGTACAGCACCTCAGAGACACATTTTCATCACCACAACCCAGGAACTAGAGAAAATTGCCATATCTGCAGCGAAAGGCTGAAAATGACACATAGGAGCCCCATAAAAGCAGGAAGCTTATTTTATAACAAACTGAAACTTTACATAAAAAACAAAAAGGCAATGAGCACATTCGAATGAAAACTAAAAAGTATCTCATCTCTGGACATTGGTATACGGTGAAGGAATACCTGCAGGCATATATATATATAAAACAAAGATAAATTTAAAATTGGTAAAGGAATCTTCTTCATGTGAAAACCAAGTGTAATGCTAAAAATATGGAATAAGAGAATATATAGATTAAGTGGAAAACTGTGTTTATGAAGATGTGTAAAGATGCAAATATGACTAGAAACTAGTTTTTCAATTTGTATAAATGACTCAGTATTTTTCAGCAGTATGGTATATGTCCATAAATTTATATACTCTCATTATGCCTGCAAGACTGCTTGTAAATTAATACAGACTATTAGTGTTCATCATCGTTACATTATACTGCAACAAATTTAATTTCTCATTGTTTTTGATGATACCTACAATAGTTGGTTACTGTTGGTTATCTTTCATCATTATTATTAATTAATTTTTTGTCATTTTGTATCAATCAAAAATTTTAATCAATATTGTTTAATTGGTATAAAACTTGGAATGTGACATCGTGCGATAGTCCAGGACTGTCAAACTCTTCTGATGCAGTGAAAGTTAATGGACTCCCAACAGATTCTTCTTAGTTACTTGTTACAGTAATTTTTAGTAACTCTGCTGAAAGATCAGCTCAACAACTCGTGGATAAAACACTATTTAATTTCCTCTTGTTATATGATGACTCACTCTTTGTACTATACACATGAGCTCATAATATGAACATACAAAGAATGGTTAATGTTGTCGTCATTCTTGTTTGTCAGATATTTGGGTTATTAGTGTTACTTGAGGCAATGTACAGCACATACATCTATTTGTTGCACTTGTGGATTGATATTAGGTGCAGTTCAACCAAACTCAGCTCCACACACAGCCCAAAAGGAATACCTCAGACACACAAACAGAACAGCAACAGCATGTATTCCAAAGAAACAACAATTCCAAATAGAGGTAACTCTAGTGCTTGAGAAGACAATATTATCCCTCATCCCTGTAACGTAAAATTTGTCAAACTGGTTCATCTACATACTACTATGGTATGGAAGATTCTGATTAGCCCACTGACTTTAATAAGAATTATTAATGGAAAAACCACGGAAAATCTCATACCCTCTCAATGTGCCTAATATCATTGCAAAATATGATCTATGGACTAAACTAACCCAAACCATACATACAGCAGATTAATACATCTATTACTTATAGTATAAACGAGTATCATAATATGCTAATTGAGATGAAAACAATATATTTGATGTTTTCTTTATATTTGGGCCTCTACTCCATGTTTTTCCTGTTTGTTGCATGTTAATGTAAATTCTACCAAATAATAAATACATAACAACAAACTACCATGTCAGGAACTGATCCCCGATAACACAGAAAATACATTGGAAAATGGATTAGAAGGAATGACATTTCAAAGCATAATTCAACATGAAGATAATATTTTATTAAAATATCAAAATATCTTAGTAGATTCACAGAAATATTAGTAACAGTAGCCTTTTACAACCAAGGCATATATTAATCACCAGAATTTCTCTTCTGGTTTGAGACCCACAAATTGTTCAGTGATCTCCCAGAGCTTCTTTGCCATACCCTCATCTGTTGCCAGAGGTAATGGCTTGTCTTCCTGTAATGATAAATAAATAAGGTTAAGTTAACATAAGACTTGAGACTCTCTCTCTCTCTCTCTCTCTCTCTCTCTCTCTCTCTCTCTCTCTCTCTCTCTCTCTCTCTCTCTCTCTCTCTCTCCTATAAATGTCAGGTAAGAAATGGTGGATGAAAGGTGTATAGTTATGGACATGGAAATTTTGTTTACACTGATGATGATGTGGTATCGATAGGTCATATTGACCATGAACAACATGATCTTAGACAGAGATTGCACATTCAAGCCGCCATGTTATTCTAGCAGTCTGCATTTAAGCCTCGTGCTGTGTACATGTGTAAGTCTACTGTGGAAATAAATATTTATGTGCAGATATTTGTAGGACAGTTTGTTCAGTATACCTCTACATGCATCCCGTTCCCATAATGTGAAAACAGTAATTTTATACAAAATATGTGTGACAAAGCATGGCAGTTTTGGTGATATGGAGTACAAATTTTGAATCTGGAGTTAACATTAAATGATTATTGACTTTGTTTTGCACTATGTGATACATTGATTTTCAAGAATACAAACATGTTGAACTTTGTTGGAATCTGATGTCATGAAATATTGTGTGTGAGATTAAACTGTTTGTAGAGGAAACGAACTTGTCATGCAGATAATTGTAGGTTAAAACAATCACATATTGAAAATAAAACAATTTAATCAATTATAAAAGCCAACAGGGGATTTGCTTCTATGTCCAGTTATGACTGGTAAGTGTAAACACTAAATACAGGAGGCAGAGAGCAGCAGACAAGCACATTTAAAAGTAGAATAAGCTACTGGACCAAGTCCCTCATTATATTTAGAAAAACACGTGCACACATTCATACATACACATGGCCACTGTCATCTCTGGACACAGGGGCCAAACTAATTGTTCTAACCTGGACTTTCCACTGTTATTGTTAATTCATTTCAGCACATTGTCAACAGAATTAAACCTCAGTGTAAAGTGTTCTCACTGGTGGCATTCACATTCACAAATAAGTCTGTATCAAGTGTGTTTAACAGCACCATATTTAATTCTGTTGCTGGATTCCATTCATCTGCTATTTATTATTCTTCCTCACTTAATAAGAATGAAAATAAAGAACAAAAAGAAAAAAAAAAGTCTGCCAGCAATAAGAAGTTGGAAGACAGTAAAATTCCAAAAATAATAGAAAAAATTAATATATGTAAAATGGAGACAAGTTATCAAAATTAATAACCAAGATTAATATTAAGAGTTGCAATCACCTGACAGATCAATGCTGGGAGGTGAAAGCTGAAAATCATAGGTTACATTTGGGCGGAAAGACACTCTTGGTGGAGTGGGGAGGATTTCATGAAGGATGGATCTCATTTCAGGGCAGGATTTGAGGAAGTCGTATCCCTGCTGGAGAGCCACATTTAGAGTCTGATCCAGTCCCGGAAAGTATCCTGTCACAAGTGGGGCTCTTTTGGGGTTCTTCTGTGGGAGGTTCTGGGTTTGAGGGGATGAGGAAGTGGCTCTAGCTATTTGCTTCTGTACCAGGTCGGAAGGATAGTTGCGGGATGCGAAAGCTGTTTTCAGGTTATTGGTGTAATGGTTCAGGGATTCAGGACTGGATCAGATTTGTTTGCCATGAAGACCTAAGCTGTAGGGAAGTGACCGTTTAATATGGAATAGGTGGCAGCTGTCAAAATGGAGGTACTGTTCCTTGTTGGTGGGTTTGATGTGGACGGATGTGTGAAGCTGACCATTGGACAGATGGAGGTCAACATCGAGGAAAGTGGCATGGGATTTGGAGTAGGACCAGGTGAATCTGATGGAACCAAAGGAGTTGAGGTTGGAGAGTAAATTCTGGAGTTCTTCTTCACTGAGAGTCCAGATCATGAAGATGTCATCAATAAATCTGTACCAAACTTTGGGTTGACGTGCGGGCTATTTGTGTATAAGGAAGTGGCATCAGTGGTTACAAGGATGGTTTCCGCAGGTAACACACTGGGTAAGGATTCCAGGCGTTCGAGAAAGTGGTTGGTGTCTTTGATGAAGGATGGGAGACATCATGTAATGGGTTGAAGGTGTTGATCTACGTAGGCAGAGATACGTTCTGTGGGGGCTTGGTAACCAGCTACAATGGGGCAGCCGGGATGATTGGGTTTGTGAATTTTAGGAAGTAGGTAGAAGGTAGGGGTGGGATGTCGCTGGGGTCAGGAGGTTGATGGAGTCAGGTGAAAGGTTTGGTAGGGAGCCTAAGGTTCTGGGGATTCCGTGAAGCTCCACCTGGACATCAGGAATGGGATTACCTTGGCGAACTTTGTATGTAGTGTTGTCTGAAAGCTGATGCAGTCCCTCAGCCACATACATATATATAATCATCTTGTGCACCTGGACGTGTTTACCTTAGTCACAGGGCATCTACAGTGGGTGTGTTTTTGTTTTCAATATAAGTTATCATTTGCATGTATAGGTTATACCTTTAAAACAGTTCTTTGAGATTTTTATAATAAAATGGAAAAGTACTTACAGATCAGCATCTAATGCATTATTTTGAAACCAGTTTTCTCTCATGTAATGAATTGGCTGAAAGTCTGAAGTTCTCCACTTGATCATTGTTTTCAGTATATAGCACTTTAATTGCCATTTTCTGCATTTTCCTTTTGGTCACTATTTTCAACATATAGATCTTTAACAACAGTTTTCTGCCCATGTTGAAAACAGTGACCAAAAGGAAAACTGCAAACTTTCAGCCAGTTTTTCCCATGAGAGAAAGCTGTTTGGCTTAAAAATAATGAAATAGATACTGACCTGTAAGTACTGTTCCATTTTATTACAGAAACTTCAAAGAAATATTTTAAATCTATGACCTATAAATCTAAATCTATGACCTATATATGCAAACAAAAACATTATGTAATATTTAATGACACCCACTGAAGGTGCCTTGTAACTAAGGCAAGATGTGTCTGGGTGCACAAGAGAATTAAAAAGAAAAACTTGGTGTGTAGTATGCAAAAGGTATTTTTCTTTTGAACTACTATAACTTATGTACAGCTGCTATGAAGATGTTCAAAGCTAGAAACTTGTTAAAATAAATCTGAAAGTGAACTTAGGTGGAAAACTATATTAATTTTATATTTGCATAACAGATATCTCAAGAGACAAAAATGATTAAAAATGTTGGCTTTAAATTATTGATGTCAGAAAGGTTGCTAATATAGTTCAATCTTCTCAAGTCTAAAGTTTTATTTAATTTGTAATTTCTCATAAATAAATTGTAGTTTTAAGACATGTGCTTGTAATTTAAGTGTGTTTATCATTGATGAACTGGAAACATCAACCAAACATTTGTTAATATCTGACTTCACTGTAGTTGTCTAAAAGAAATTTCAACCATTAAGAATGAGCCAGCCCACTCACAACAAAAAGAATTTGTGGAACACATAGTATCAATGTAGTAGAAAGCAATTGTGACAAACTTTAAATGAGTCACCAAGATTTGTGATGTTATAAAATTGGAAGTGTTTTACAGTTATTTTGTATTACACTCATTTCTCAGGTTTTTGTGTGAGACCCATTTCTAGCATTTCAGTGCTGATATTCCTGTCAACCTGCCTTATTGTGTGTCTTAGAACTTGCGATTCTCAGTAAACTCTCTCAATTGGTCCCTGAATAACTATATTTTCTCCAACTCTTTCCTCTTTCTAACTGAACATAAGAACTTATGTTCCCAGAGAGCTAATGATTTTTTACCTGTTGTGTTTTTGTTTCTGTTAGTGCCTCATAAATAGCTCATAATTTTCTGAAATAAAACTGAGTGTAGTTCTGAATTCACACTGAGTGTTATAGGGCAGTTTACATAGGCAACATGTATCATGAAACTTCCTGGCAGATTAAAACTGTGTGCCCAACCGAGACTCGAACTCGGGACCTTTGCCTTTCGCGGGCAAGTGCTCTACCATCTGAGCTACCGAAGCACGACTCATGCCCGGTACTCACAGCTTTACTTCTGTCAGTATCTCGTCTCCTACCTTCCAAACTTTACAGAAGCTCTCCTGCGAACCTTGCAGAACTAGCACTCCTGAAAGAAAGGATATAGCGGAGACATGGCTTAGCCACAGCCTGGGGGATGTTTCCAGAATGAGATTTTCACTCTGCAGCAGAGTGTGCGCTGATATGAAACTTGCAGAGTGAAAATCTCATTCTGGAAACATCCCCCAGGCTGTGGCTAAGCCATGTCTCCGCTATATCCTTTCTTTCAGGAGTGCTAGTTCTGCAAGGTTCACAGGAGAGCTTCTGTAAAGTTTGGAAGGTAGGAGACGAGATACTGACAAAAGTAAAGCTGTGAGTACCGGGCGTGAGTCGTGCTTCGGTAGCTCAGATGGTAGAGCACTTGCCTGCGAAAGGCAAAGGTCCCGAGTTCGAGTCTCGGTCGGGCACACAGTTTTAATCTGCCAGGAAGTTTCATATCAGCACACACTCCGCTGCAGAGTGAAAATCTCATTCTGGAAACATGTATCATTATTTCAATTATCAGTTATATTAAAATGAAAATTAACTGTAAAGTACAGAGTCTGCTGGTCACTGTCTCTCAAAGTACAAAGCTGTATCCTCAGAGGGTTACACCAGCCAAGTACTTCACAGAGTTGTGCCACTTCATTTATGATCAGTCGCCACATAAATAGTGCACATAACAGGGACCTTCATCTACTTCCATCACAAAACATCAACGTATCCTATCAGTACACCAGTAGTTGTCAGATGCTGCAGAGGTTGCTGATGCCAGAGACTATTTCCTACATCCTACAAATAGAGTGCAGATGATAATTCATCCACGGATTGTGGATAAAAGCAGCCACATGTCCTCACTCAGGCAATTGATGTCCAGATGCAGTTACCCACCAATTGTTGTGACAGTTGTCATCAGTCTTCAGTTGCCTAGCAGCTATCAATGAGTGATTAGCATGCAGTTAACACCAAGTGTCAAAGAGTTTATTCTAAACTATACCTGAGCTACAAGCTGGCTAACAGCAGTCCATACTGAAATATTAGATTAGTAAGTCATCACTGAGATCATACCTTTTGCCACACCTGTTAATCATCAGACTAAAGATGAGTATTTTTCTTGTATGGTATATTAGTAGTTAACTTTTTTCTTTTTCTTTTTTTTCTTCTTTTAAATCTTTTAAATATGGCTCCCAACATTATTTGTGGAAGGTAGGAAGATTAGGGGGTGGGGGTTGATTAGGTGGAAGAGACCAAACAGAGGGGTCATCGGTCTCATCAGATTAGGGAAGAGTGGTGAAGGAAGTCGGCCATACCCTTTCAAGGGAACCATCCTGGCATTTTCCTGAAGCAATTTATGGAAATCATGGAAAACCTAAATGAGAATGGCTGGACGCGGGATTGAACTGTCATCCTCCTGAATGCAAGTTCAGTGTGCTAACAGAAAGATTAGGGTTTAATGTTGTGATGTAGTCAAGACTGAGACACATTCAGAATTCTTCAGTACCATCCAATATTGTTGGTAATTTCATTTTATAAATTTATATGTCTGTATAAATCTATACCCACAAAAAAAATTATGTCAAACATAACTACTTATGTCTTGTATATTTAGAGTATATTTCAAAGCTTTATCATAAAAATCTGTACATTAAAATCTATTAAGTTTTTATAACATTTAATATCTTTGAACATGATGTAAAGCTCTTTCATTCAAATGTTTTCTATGGAACACTTTCTTTGTGAACACTTGGTAGGAAGTTGTGGAGTAATGGAGATACTGTACACTATATTTGTGATTATGTATGACCAGGATAATATAAGTAGCAGTGACATTTTTGGTTTAAATATTGAATGGGTGAAGAAGATAACTGACTTAACTAGAAACAAGAACAAAAGCATTCAAAACAGTGAGGATATAGAATTCAGTGAAGTTGAATAAGATTTGTTATGTTAAAATATTGATACAAAGCCATATGCTGGAAGCTTACATTAAAATAGGTATCTAGAAAAGAAAAAAATTACTTGATTCAGGTAGCAGTTTCTGTAACATCAGAAGCCTTATGTGATGTCATTAGACAAAATGAGAATTATACTGAAATGCCAGTAATAGCAGTCAGATTTACAGGGGCTACTGGAAGACACAGCAAAGTGGTAAGAAATCAAACTTTACTGACATCCGAAACTGAGGCTGTAGTTGTTTAATAATTCAATACCTAAGTGAAGATCTCATTTCCAGATCAGATTGGTTACACAGACTTAATGCAGCTGTTGGTTGGAATGATGAAACATTATATATGACAGACAAGAAGTGAAACGTAAGCCAACCAAAATGTATAATGGAGGTAAAGGATAAAACTCATAAAAACATGAGGGAGGTCATGTAGTAGAGGATGATACAGTACTGTAAGCTGAAGAGGAATTGATGAAACAATTTAGGAAAAAATATCTGAAGCTGTGGGGCTGCATGACGAAGAAAAGAATGAGCTAAATGATTTGTTATGGGAATATGGGGACTTGTTCAGTGATGTACCAGGAAGCGTAAAGGATTATGAATGTGTATTAAAATTGAAACCTCATTTACCATTTTTATAAAACTGTACAATGTACCAAATGCAAGAAAACCAGAAGTTGGAAAGAAGATGCAAAAGATTGAAAAGTGTGGTATAATTGAGAGAAGTAGCAATGGTTATAATAATCCTTTGGTAGTTGTTTGTAGCTAAATGTGATGGAGGTGTCAAGTATGTTTTAATTCCAAACATGTGAAAAAATTTATACATAGATAAAATGCCCATCCTGAGGACATAAATGAATTATTGCATATATTCAATTGTATCAAACTGACAATAACCTAGATTTAACATTTGGGTTTCATAGGTATCCACTTGCCACAGAATCTCGAAAATACACAGCATTTTTGTACAGTGGTAAATGTCACCAGTACTGGGTTGTGTCCTTTGGGTTAAATGTTTCTGTAACTGACCTTGTATTAGCTCAGGAATTGCCTTCTAAATTAACCACATATGCTGACATTTTGCTTTGCACTTGGAGTAGGAATGAGCCTTGTTTGTTTTTAAAAGTGGTATTTGACAAACTGATATCATGAAGAATGACATTAAAATTGGAAAAATGTAAATTTCTGATGAGTGAAATGAAAATTTTGAAACATTTCATTACTGAGAAAAGTTCATTGCCAGATTTTAACAAAATTAAAGCTGTTCTTGAGTTTCCAGTACTCAAAAATAAGAAAAAACTTAAGTCCTTTCCTTTGGAATGTATGGATATTATAGAAAGTAAATTAGTAGTTGGTGTATGAATGCAGCATGTCTGTGTAACTTGTAAAAGATATCTGTTTTGGTATGAGACACAGAATGTAAAGAAGATTTGTGTTCTATAAAAAGTGCTGTGTGTAACTGCAACATTCTGTAAAGACCAGAGTTATCCTCATTTTTTTATCTGTTTTGATGCTGTTTTTTACGGACTCCAAAAATATGAAAGAAACTTCACTGTAACTGAGAAAGAGCTGTAAGCTACACTCTAGGCATTTACCAGATTCAGGAGTGCAAGCTGTATTTCAGCAGGTTAACAAGATGGACCATTTTTCTATAATAATTTGACTATGAAATTAAGTACTATATGTGAAGGGGCCTGAAAAGTAGTTGCAGATGCAGTGTCTCAGTTGTGAGTAGCAGGAGGTGAAAGTAATACTAAGTGGGAGGAGAAAGACAAAGATTTGAAGATTATGTCTTTGAAAGGAATTAGAGATGAAGAGGTAACTAAGACCATCTGTAATGACATTTGCAAAAACCATAATCGTGATGATAATTGGAAACTAGTGCAGAGTTGCTTTGGTAAAAAGAATTTTGAGAAATCTGACAAATATTACAGAATATAGAAAGGAATTCTATTAAGAACAACAAATTTAGACTCAGATTATTGGAGATTGTGTTGGCCACAACAGTATACTGACAAATTTATTATGAACACTCATGAATATGTATATTTTGGTGCTCAAAAATACTTAAATAAGTTACAGAAGAATGTGTTCTTTTAGAATATGGTGGATAAGGTATGAAAACAAATCTCAATTCGTGATCAGACACCAGTGAGTGAAGATAAGTAACATAGCTTATCAAAGGCACAGAAAAAAAACATTCCAGAAAAGCCTATTTCTACTGTCCATTACCACAAACAAGGGAGATATGGTTTTATATTTGTCATAATAGATTTATTTTTAAAATATATCAAACTATATTCTATTAGAAAAACAGCAAGTGAAGCATTGATTTCAAAAATAGAGGACTGTTTTACACAGATAGGCATGCTTGGAGCAATGATGTCTGATAACAGGTCACAGTTTGTCTCAAATTCATGATAGGCATGCATTGAGAGGTCAGAAATAAAACACATTTTAATATCAGTTTATCATCATCCAGTAGTCTTGCAGGGAGGTATGTGAGAGAAATCAATATGCTGTGCAATACTTATTGCAGTCAGACACCCATCCTGGGTTGAACCCTTAGTTAACAGTGAAGACGTGATGAACAGTTAGCAAGACATGTCCACAGGCTTTTACCACATGAAACACTAATTGATAAAAAAAAACACCTAATCTTATTGATAAACTCATTGAATTTCCAGAGTGTAAACCTATCTCAGCACAGGAGAGAGACACCATTAAAACAGACATGATATTAGGGGTAAAATAACACAGGTGAATGTAGTAGACTTGTTTTTAGTTGAGACACATGAGAAATCAAAACTGATGACAGCTGAGTTTTAAAAAATTCTTGATATGTACATGGGGTCCCTTTGAGGTATTGGCAAACCCATACCCCAATACTTATGGGCTGACCTATCTGAAATTAAGAAAATCATTTGGACTGAAGAATCTTACTGAACTAAAACCATGTATTCAGAGAATTTGACATAAATTAATTTTGCAAATTTTATTGTTTTCCAAATATTTTTTTCATGTGTTAATTACAGTTATTTTTTCATAAAAACAACTTCAAATGCTAATATATACTATTAACAAAATGTGATGACACTTATCATTCTTGAACAAATGAATTTTCAATATTTGTCTGTGTAATGTAAAAGGCTGATAAACTGGATTTGTCATGCTACATGATTTAGTCTTTCTGCTACATGATTACAGTATTTTGACACTGCTGTGTAAAGTCACAGACACATGTTACTTTCACTGACAAACACATACATTACTTTGACTTTGAATGGCATTCAGAAAACCAATACTTATGAATGAACATTGACTGAATGTTATCACTTATGTGACTGGTTAAGGATATTTACATTTTCCTTTGATTTACTTACAATCTTCAGTATTTTATGATGTGCTGATATGATTTGTCAGTGCATTTAGTTACATGATATACACTGATTGCCATTACCTTTGGAGGCATTACTAATTTTTTCATGAAATACAAAGGCAGTCAAAAAGTGTCTTGTCCGAGATAGTTACAATAATGTCTCACACGAACACCACCTACTTTTATGGTGACCCAGTGGGTATGCAAGTCAAATTTTGTGACTCCAGATTCATTAACTTTGCTGCTAGGATGCATTGCATACCGTAGTGTAAGCAAAATGGCAAATATAAAGAGAACCATGAACTGTGCTGTGACTGAATATCTTCATTTGAAAGCAATGACGCTCAATGGAATTGTGGAGGACATGCGTAATACACTTAAGGACAGTGTCCCATCTTATGCAACAGTGAAAAACTGATTATCTGACTCCTAACATGGAATAACTAGTGTGGAAGATGTGCCAAGGAGCAGAAAGCCTGCCACCATTGCCACTGATGAAACAATGACTGCAATTTACAGTATGAGCTTACAGGATTGACAATCAATGTTTCAGCACATTGAAACCATGTTTGGAATTTCCCATGGGTGTGCTCATGGCATTGTTGTGGATTTTTTGGGAGTATGGAAAGTTTTATCTCAGTGGGTCTCAAAAGACTTGAATGCAGATCAGTGACAGGAGCATGTACAGTGTTGTAAAGAAATAATTCGCCAATTTGAAGTGGATGAAGCACGTTTTCTTGCAAAGTATATGACAATGGACAAAATGTAGGTTCACCGCTTTGAGCGAGACAAAACAGCAGTCACAAAATTGGAAACATCCTTCATCCCCCTTACAAAAAAATTCCATGTTCAAAAATCAGCTAGTAAGATGATGGCATCAGTCTTCTAGGATGCAGAAGGGGTAATTATGATTGATTAATTGCAAAATGGTGTAGCTGTCAATGCATCATACTATTGCACCCTCCTGCACCATTTGAGAGAAGTGATAAAGAAGAAAAGGCACAGAAAATTGGCTCACGTAGTTCTTTTGCATCAGGACAACACACAGGCACACAAAGCCCTCATAACACTGGGAAGTCTGCATGGCTGTGGGCTTGAATCATCTGTCATATTCTCCAGCTTTGGCTCCATCAGACTTTTTTATTTTCCCAAACCTAAAAAAAGACCTCAAAGGACAACCATTTGACAATGATGATGCAGTGAATGCTTGGTTGGAATTGAAATTGAAGATATTTTATTTTAATGGTTTACAGAAGTTATCTGAGTGTGTACACAAGTGTATTAGTGTACACAGAAATTTCATAACACCAATTTATTTTTCAATATAATACCTATCATCTATTTGTTAGGCTAGAAACTTCTTGACTCCCCTCATATTACACTTTTATCATTATTTGGAGGCATCTTGTCTGTTTCTTCATGAAATAAATTTCACAGTGAAAATACTGATCATAGATACAGAATGAGATACATCAGTTCAATTAGCATTATAAAATATTTTCAGATGTTATTTATTTATGCACAGCTTTTTTATTGTGTTACCTGTGTCAGTTGACAACCATTTTGTATTATAAATTATTCTGGGTACCATGGCAGTGCATTTGGGCACAGACTTAGGATTTGTTTACTTATGTGCATTTCATTAAATTTACTATGAACAATATAGCAAAGAATGTTGGGTGTGGTGGGGAGGGGGGAGAGCTCATTATTGCTGGACAGGTATATATGAAAAGCTTTGCTAAGTTAAATTTATTTCACTTGATCAAGTTGCAGACATGTTGTGAAACACGCTGTCATATCCTGACCTGTTTCAGTATGCTAGTATGATTGTCCATTTATCTGTTGGTGTACACACTAATGTAAGAACATTTAATGATTATACAGGGTGATTCAAAAAGAATACCACAACTTTAAAAATGTGTATTTAATGAAAGAAACATAATATAACCTTCTGTTATACATCATTACAAAGAGTATTTAAAAAGGTTTTTTTTCACTCAAAAACAAGTTCAAAGATGTTCAATATGGCCCCCTCCAGACACACGAGCAATATCAACCCGATACTCCAACTCGCTCCACACTCTCTGTAGCATATCAGGCGTAACAGTTTGGATACCTGCTGTTATTTCTCGTTTCAAATCATCAATGGTGGCTGGGAGAGGTGGCCAAAACACCATATCCTTAACATGCCCCCATAATAAAAAATCTCAGAGGGTAAGATCAGGGCTTCTTGGAGGCCAGTGATGAAGTGCTCTGTCACGGGCTGCCTGGCGGCCGATCCATCGCCTCGGGTAGTTGACGTTCAGGTAGTTACGGACAGATTAGTGCCAATGTGGTGGCGCTCCATCCTGCTGAAATATGAATTATTGTGCTTCTTGTTCGAGCTGAGGGAACGGCCAATTCTCTAACATCTCCAGATACTGTAGTCCAGTTACAGTAGCACCTTCGAAGAAAAAGGGACCAAAAACTTTATTGGCTGACATGGCGAACAAATGTACAACTAAATGAAACTTTATAGCTCCCTTAATTCGCCAACAGATAGTGCTTAGCTCTGCCTTTTGTCGTTGTAGAGTTTTAAATTCCTAAAGTTGTGGTATTCTTTTTGAATCACCCTGTATTTTCTTGTGTATAAAATTTATGTACAATTAAAATTGTTTAATTGTCATTAGAACATGCTACTGATCACCTAACAGCCCACATGAAAACAGTTTCAATGTAATAACTGCTAATGATGACGTTTGCTTTGTTGTTGATTGAATGGTACGTGTTAGAAAATTTTACCTTGCTTTCTTTGACTGGTCAGTCTTCTAATTCCGTTCCTTCCAAATGAGTTATTTGTTTTAGCATGTGTATATATTGCCAATTGAACTAGAGTAAAGATTATGTTTATAGGCCAAATTGATAGTGAAACAATAAAGTGAAAGATTAGTGCCTATGTACTTGAGCAAATGGATGCTATGAGGAAGTGGTATTGAAGTAATGGACACCAGAGTAAGAACCATAACTGCTGATAAAAGCATGGTAGAGGAATTGATTGCAGATCAATACCAGAAGACAAGATCATCCTTGTGATACATGGCAGAAGGAATCAACCAGCTATCAGATACATCCCCATTCTAGAAATCCAGCAGGATACCCAGTCACTCCCCAAATCTTAGGCCCATCCCAGGACCTCTCCCTCAAGTCCACCTCTCTGCTCACCCCTACCACTCCCCACACTCCTACCTTCTACATGCTTCCTTAATTCCATAAACCCAACCACTCAGGACACACCATTGTGGCCGATTGCTGTGACTCCACTGAGAGAATCCCTGCTCTTGTAAACCAACACCTTCAACTTATTACTCAGAACCTATCCTCCTATATAAAAGATACCAACCATTTCCTCCACTGACACTCCACAGTTCCTGTCTCATTTACCACATGGTGCCCTGCTCATCACTGTTGATGCCATGTCCCTATTCACTAACATTCCTAATGCCCATGGCCTTACTGCTATTGAACACTACCTTTCCAAATGCCCGACGCATTCCAAACCAACAACCTCCTTGCTAGTCGCCATGATCAACTATATCCTCACCCACAATTACTTCTCCTTTGAAGGCATTAGCTACAAACAAATCCTGGGCATGGCTATGGGCACCTGCATGGCACCATCATATGCCAACTTATTCAAGGGCCATCTAGAGGAATTCTTCCTAAACACTCACAATCCTAACCTCCACACCTGGTTCAGATTTGTTGATGACATCTTTGCAATCTGGATCAAGGGTGTGGACACCCTATCCACAATCCTCCAGAACCTCAACAATTTCTCCCCAATTTGCTTCAACTGGTCCTACTTGACCCAACAAGCCACCTTCCTAGATGTTGACCTCCACCTCAAAGATGGCTACATCATTACCTCTGTCCATATCAGACCTACTAAACCACCAGCAATACCTCCACTATGACAGCTGCCACCCACTCATTGCCAAGAAGTCTCTTCCATACAGCCTAGCTACACAGGGTTGCCACGCGGTCTGAGGTACCTTGTCACAGTTTGTGCAACTCACCCCATCAGAGGTTCAAGTCCTCCCTTGGGCATGGGTTTGTGTGTTGTCTTTAGTATAAATTAGTTTAAGTTGTGTTAAGTAGTGTGTAAGCCTAGGGACCGATGACCTCAGAAGTTTGGTCCCATAGGAACTAAACACAAATTGCCAATTTCCATCCAAGCTCATTGTAACTGCAGTGACAGAGGACCCTCTCAAAATATACTGAGGTTCTCACTGAAGCCTTCACGGACCATAATCATCCTCCCAACCTTGTACAAAAACAAATCTCCTGTACAAAAACAAATCTTTCCAGTCTCCCACCACCTCCCAAAGTCCCACTGTCCGGCCACAGAGAACCATTCCCCTTGTAACTCAGTACCACCCAGGACTGGAGCAACTGAATTGCATTCTCTGCCAGGGTGAAATGAGAAATGTCCTCCCACTATCCTTCCCACCCCTCCCACAGTGGCATTCTGCTGTCCATCAAACCACACAATATACTCATCCATCCCTACATAACCCCTGCTCCCAACCCTATACCTCACTGCTCATACCCCTGTAATAGACCTAGATGCAAGACCCCATACATCCTCCCATCATCACCTACTCCAGTCCAGTCACTAACATCACCTATCCCATCAAAGGCAGGGCTACCTGTGAAATCAGTCACATGATGTACAGCCTAAGTGGCAACCACTGCTGTATTCTGTATGGACATGACAACCAACAAGCTGTCTGTCCACATGAATGGCCACCAACAAACTGTGACCAAGAAACAACTGTTGCTGAATACACCACCAAACATGACATCCTTCATTTCAATGACTACTTCACAGTCTGTTCCATATAGATCCTTCCCACCAACTCCAGCTTTCCTGAATTGTGTAGGTGGGAACTTTCCCTGCAACATTTCCTATGTTCCCATAACCCTCCTGGCCTCAACCTTCATTAGTCATTGTCCTCACCCATCCAGCCCCTCCCTTTTCCCCCATTTCAGCACTACACAGACCTCATTCCGCCATCACACCCAGTCTTTTACTTCTCTCCTTTTATGAACCCCCACCACCTCTCCCCTGTCCTCCATTTAACCTCCCAACTGCACATAGCAGCCTACCCACTCTTAATGTCATCCCTGCACACTCCCCAGCTGCACTTCACTGTCTGCCACCCCTACTCTATCATCCCTTCCCCTTTCTGCCCCAGCCTCCTCCTTAACCCCACTCAGTCACTGCTCCCATCATGCACTGGTGCTGCTGCTCGCATTGTGGCTTGAGACTCTGTTTGTTTGTTTGTTTGTTTGTTTGTTTGTGTGTGTGTGTGTGTGTGTGTGTGTGTGTGTGTGTGTGTGTGTGTGTGTGTGTGTGTCATCTGTATTTTTTTTTTATGAAGGCCTTACTGGCCGAAAGCTTTATTTGTGACAGTCTTTTTGTTGTGCCTGTCTCTGACAGCATCTCCCCTATATGGTGAGTAGTAACTTTCTTTTCCATAATACTGATACTTTCCATCCTGGATTTTCCATTGTTTTATACTGAAAAGGTGAAATTTTTTATTAACATTGGGTTGTTGCATCACTGTTCCGAGGGATTCCCACCCTCCATCTGGTAAATACTTACCTGTGGAATTCTGAGGGCATAATCAAGCTTGAGATATAATCAGAATTATCTGATACTGTACAGTATTGGAAATTTTGTTTTATCAGTTTACATGCTTGTATAAAACTATATCCACAAAAATTCATTATTCATGCATACCTCTGTAAGAAGACAACAAAGCCAGCTTCTCAACAGTCATCTAAGTAAGAACTACATTAAGGTAAAGTGAGTATACCATTCAATGCAAGTAATGTAGAATAATGAAATGTCCATTCCATGGACAAGTCACTGTGTAACCAGTATTGGGTCGTAAGTCACTATGTAACCAGTATTGGGTCGGTATACTACTGCATCCTATTGACATTCAGGCCATTAGAGATAGATGACCAGCTCAGATTGTTAAAAGTATGGGGTACAAAATTGGCCATGCCTTCCAAAGGAACAATCCCAGCATTTACCTGAAGCAAATTATGGTCAACCTAATCAGGATGGCTCTATGGCAAGGAAGTAATGCAAGAAAAATTCAAATAAAATAAATAATGGAAATAAGCCTCTCATGACTCCACATGTAACAGTACAAAAGAATCCTACAGAAGGTGCAAAATCAGTGACACAGTAACAACTGTTGTTAGTGGTACAAACTAAAAGTTTGTAGTGAGAGTCAGTACTGCTCCACATGTTTATAGACATGAGTCACCAGTAGAAAGTGCAATGGAGACTGTGCCACATGCGTGCTTCCTACAGACAGCATCTAGTGGCCACCCATGCTGATCATTTGTGTTTGATTTAAGTACATACATGCAGCAACACTATTCTCAGCAAACTCGCACACACATGCACCTGTAGCTGGATACAGCACATCTCTCCCTCATGCGACAAGGGTGCCCAGGCCATGTAGGAGCTGCCGGCTGCCTGACGAGACACACACATGTCGAATTTGGAGAAATGGCCGCTGGTGCCAAAGCTAGGGTGGTACAATGAGCCGGTTGAGCACTAGAGCACAGGGCAGGAATGCATGGAAATGCAGGCATGCCCGAGGGTGATGGGCTCATGCAGCCCCCAACAACTGCATTAGGGAGGCTGGTGCTATTGCCATTTCAGCATTGTTATCAGCAGGCAGGTCTCAGCGTGGAAGAAATCGTGCTATACCCTCCGACGATGATGGCTGAGGTGATGGTGAGGGGATGGTGGAGGCAGCCCAACCAAAACAGCAGGCTGTGTCGACATAGCCTAGGTCAGAGACAGGCCAGCGCCTAGTCCGGGAAGCTGGAACACCAGGGCCCCACATGTGGAGGAGGCAGCCAGTATGATGGGGATGCCTCCACAGCATGTGATGATGGTCCCAAGGCAGAGGGTGGTAGGGTGGGCTGCAGTGACAGGGGCCACACCTGTGAACTGGTATCTCCTGGCGGTGATTGGGAGTGCAGGCAATGATCAGGGATGCATCTGATCAAACTAGCATGCTACCAGCACATTGGCTGTAAGGATGTCACAAAGATAGCATCTCTGATGGTGTAAAACAGTGGCTGGTATCCACTTGGGCCAGCAACCAAACCCTGGTGCCCACACCAGCAATGCCGGCATGAAGCGGCCAGACAGACCCAACCATGGCAGGTGCAGCACAGACTGCAGAAGGCAGTGAAGCATGTAGGTGTGAAGCAACAGGTGCTCAGAAAATGGAGAAGGGCATCACATGGCAAAGAATCCACAGAAAACTTTTTCATTTGGGACTTGAACATACTCACTAATGGTTCCACCTTTCTAATTGATTGAGGGTGGAATGGTGGAGCCATAACATGACTGCCATCTTGGGAACAAAAAAGTATGAAATTTCTGAAGAGCATAAACTATGGTAAGAGTCTCTCTTTTTCACCTGAGGGTAATGCTGCAGGGCCAGAGTGAGAGTTTTAGGTGTAAAAGCAACAGTTCATTCAAAGCCATTGGCATATTGGTGCACTAGGATCATGCTGAGGATACACTGTGAGGTTTCAGTCATCAAGAGTATGTGCTGGTCTGGAAAGAACCTAGCTAAACAAGGGGCTGAGAGTAATTTGGGTTTCAAAATTTGAAAAGCACATTTGCAATGTAGGGCCCAGCAAAAAGGTACATTCTTGCATAACAAGGCATGCAATGGGTGGACCAATGATTCTATCCCCAGCAGGACTTTATGGTAGTAGATTATTTTCCCTAGGAAGGCCTAAAGCTCCTTCATGGACAAGGGGAGAGGCCTAAACATAATCACCTAGCTGTGATCTGGCAAAGTGCAAACCCTATCCCATGAGACTTTGAAACACAAATAAACAATAGAAGGCTGCAAAAACTGAGATTTCCTGAGGCTACACCATAAGCCTGCTGACTGTAAGACAGAAAACGAAGTCCACATATATTTAAAGTGATTGGCCGTGGAGGAGCCTGTGACAACAATATCATTCAGATAATTAATGCAATCCAGGACAGGCATAGTCAGTTGCTCTAAAAATCATTGTAAAATAGCAGGGGTGCTAGCCAACCAAAAGGCAGGTGCAAATATTGATAGAGACCAAAAGGAGTATTGAAAACCAGGACTTGCCAAGACTCTTTGTCCATATGAACCTGTAGATACACTTCAGACAAATCAATTTTAGAAAAGTACTGGCCACTCAATAATTTCACCAACAGTTCCTTCTGGCGTGTGAGGTGAAACGTATCCGTAATCAATGTGTGTTGACAGTAGTACTGAAGTCATCACAAAGGCATAGTTTCCCCAACAGCTCCTGAACTACAACCAGTGGAGACAACCATGCACTAGACATAACAGCTTGCACCGTGACAGAAGCTCGAAATACCTGAAATACATCCATCCTGAGTAAGTTCTCAACACTGGCATTAGCAACAATCAAAAATGTAATGGAACGAACCACTGACTTGCAAGAGCCAGATGCCATAAATTGTCAAACAGTGCAATGGTCTGTTTTTTATAACTGAAATGCTACTGCATGACTGGTGTCAATGGCAGGTAGCCTAAACACACATGGGCTTGAGAATTCAATAATGCCACTGCAGCACTTGGGTTGACCTGTAGCTAGAGCACATGGCAAAAAACACTTACCTTGATGAACAACTTGGGAGAAGTCACAAGCATTGGAGACACACAGTTTTACATCCATGTCCATATGCTGAGCAACCTTCAGTGAATGACACACGCAGGCAATGTGGCCTTTCTTTTGGCAAGCATTACAAGCAGCCGAGCTCTTACAGCATGCTAATGTCAATTCTGGACAAAACATAAAAGACAAGATGGAAACAGAGAACACTGACACTTGCGCTGTGGTGGTCACAGCTTCTTGGGCTGGCCTCGATCTGCCTGGCACTGGGCCTGCATGTTTACCACCACCACTGCTGCTTCTTCATGCAAGCTATCTTTCATCCTAGTGGGCACATCTTGTGGCACTACCGCCACATTGCTCCATGCTTCAATATGGTCACAAGCTGTCTGTAAAACTTCAAAATGTTGTGCTATTTGCAGAGCTTCTGCCAAAGGAGGTTTTCACAAAGTTAAGCCATAATTGCGGAGAGCACCAAACAGTCTACATAAGTCATTACAGGCAACAATAATGCTGTGACATTCAGCTGCCCAGGGCCTTATGACTAGTTTGGTTTCTTGCAGCATAAGTAGAATTCAACTTGCTCTGCAATGGCATGCATTGGTCTGCAATAGTAGTTGGACTGAACCTGCACATTCACACTGACAGCCAAAAAATGAGTCTTTTCTTGTAAGCTTTCAAACACTCGGTTGATGAATCATCGTATGGAGGAAAACTGGGTGGACAGATTGGTGGAATGGTACCCTGACTGTTAAAGGAAGCCAACAAAGTGGTCACTGCCAAAGTAAGCTATTCAGTCATGGCCAACACTACAGTGTCCATAGTGACTAAACAAGATGAAACAGCACTTTAACGCTGCACATGCAGAAACTATTCCAAACTCATTACCAATCATTTAGTAACCAAGTAATACAAATAGAGCTTTATTCATAAACCTCCAAACAATAACAGAAATAAGCCTCTTGTGACTCTACATGTAACAAGACAAAAGAATCATACAGAAGTTGCAACATAAGAGATACACAGAACAACTGATGCAAATGGTACAAAATGAAAGAACATGGTGAGAATAAGTCAGCACTGCTCCACGTGTATATAGGTGCGAGTCACTGATAGACATTGCGACAGAGACTGTGGCTTGTGCACCCTTCCTACACACTGTCCCCAGTGGCCGGCCCTTGCTGGTACAGTTGGTGCTTGATTTAAGTACACAAGCATGGCGACACTACACTAGGCACACTTGCACTCATGTGCACTAGTAGCAGGACACAGCTGGCTCGACTGGATTTGAACCATCATCCTCCTAAAGTCCATGGTGTATGTGTATGTGTATATGTATTGAACCAGGAACCTAGAAATGATGGAGACACTTTGTCCCATCATAGCCCTCAGTGGTTCACAACCCGACAACAGGCCACAGCAGTCCACCCACCCCAGCCCACCGCCGCCCCACACCGAACCCAGGATTATCGTGTAGTTTGGCCCCCAGTAGACCCCCCTCCCCCCCCCCCCCCCCCCCTCAGGAATATCTCATACCAGATGAGTGTAACCCCAAATGTCTGCGTGGTAGAGTAATTATGGTGTACATGTACATGGAGACAGTGTTTGTGCAGCAATCGCCGACATAGTGTAACTGAGGCGAATAAGGAGAACCAGCCCGTATTCACTGAGGCAGATGGAAAACTGCCTTATAAACCATTCACAGCCTGGCTGGCATACCAGACCTCAACACTAATCCACTGGGCGGATTCATGCTGGGGACCGGCATGCCTTCCTGCTTGGGAAGCAGAGCATTAGACTGCGCGGCTAGCCACGCGGGCAAGTCCAGGGTGCTGACAACTGTGCCATCTTGCCGGTAAACATTATTTGTTTTTAGTTACAATAGCATTGTGACAAGATTAATTACAAATGTGGAAGTGTGGCACTTCAGTACAGCAACTAATTTTCAATGGTAGGGGATTTACTCCCTGTTGATGACTACTATGTAAAAGAGTCTATTTTTAAATTATTATGCAGAGGATATATAGGGAAAAGCAAAAGTTATAAAACAAAAAATGTAATTACCTACTTTAAAATTTATTATTTTTGTAGGTCTTACAATACAGAGTGTGTGTGTGATATATATAAAAAAACTGTTAGAGAAACTGACACAAAAATAAAACAATTGCACATGTCCATTTTGCTAAAATTGTAACTAGCTCTGATGATAAAGGGTATTTTATGCTCAGTATTCAGAATTTACATTTAAAGTCATGCATATTTTGAACAAACTGATTTTTAAAAAGTTATTCTTACCGCACAATCCACAAAATATTTTCCAGTAATCTTCTCTAGACCTGGAGTGACTGCCAGGTGCACCAAAGTCTGTGCCCCCTCATAAGGAGTCTACAAAAAATATAAATCTTTATCTTAAAATACAGGTTAAAAATCAATTTTTCTCAAGTATTTATAAAAGTCTTAGTATCAGTTACAAATTTTGACTGATCGTTAATAATCAAAATAATCTTTGTACCTAAAACAATATAAATGCTTTAAATGTAATGAATGTGTGTGTCAGACACTATCATATAAATATTTGATCATACTAATGTACTGCAATTGAAGACATAAAACAGTACTACAGATAATGGAGTCAGAAATAACTGACTGAGTATAAAATTTAATAACTGTTTCAGTTTGCCCTTTAAAATATATCCATGGAGTTGTTTTATATTTTTAGCAACCGCTTATAGAACTATCTTCTAGTAAGATGTGATCTGTACCTCCTTTACCAGTCAGTATCTAGTGACAATCATGTCTAATTCATTTATTGTAACAAAACAAGGCTCTATTCATTACACTTGTTTCTGCATTCTCTTTTAGAAAAATAATTGTCTTAAAAACAAAAGTAGACATACTTGATAAAATAGTCCCTACAGATTGATGTTTGCTTATATTAGCAATTATTGTTGTAACTGTTCTCTTCTGAAACTGAATACCCTATCCATATGGTCTGTGGTTGTCACCTCCTCTCCCATCCCTCCCAGATTTAAATCCCATATTGGAAATTTGAGTGGATTAATCCATAGTAGATTTATTTCAGAACAGGACTGTTATATTTGTTAGGCATTTTAATAAATAAATATTGCTGTTTAACAAGAAGTTATCTGGAAAATTATAGGTCTGTAATTCTGTTCATCTCTTGGTAAATGGATGACGCCCATGAAGAATGCAGTCTTAATGCAAACTATGTGTATTCAGTTTTAACTTGTAATTCAGTATTCTAAAGTGCACAACTGCAGGTCTCACTACTATCTCCATGAGATTATACATAGTCTTATGATGTATCAAACAATACTAAAAACTAAGACAGAGAATGAACAGTTATGTTACCATGTTAATAGATAGTTCTGGTGGACCATAAGTAATTTAATGGTAAAGGTAACAACTATGCACTGTGTCAGAACTGTAGTTCTGCAGCTTGACTGAGATGAGGGACTGTACCAGGTTGAATGGATGAGGGGAAAAAGTACTCGTGGAACAGGAAGGAGGTTTGGGATAGGATGGCTGAGAGGGAGGCAGCTAGTGCATTGGATAGGAGTACCTCATGGAGTAGGCACATGGGACAGGAACACATTGTGGTACCAGTGAGTCTGTGCAGTGGATGATGATGATGACTTGATAACATGGAGGAATGGATTGAGAGGGATTAAGGAACATAGGAAGGGAGAGTGTAGGGAAGAGGGTGTGGGTGCGGGATGAGTGAAGGTAGGATCCTGGGACATGGTGTAGGAAGGTAAGTAGCAGAGGGTAGTGTAGATTGAGCCCGGAAGGATTCTAGTAATAGAGGACGTGTTGCAAGAACTTACCTGAACTATATAGAGAGGAATCGCACCTGTTGGCTTTGACCTGTGACGTAAGGCTATTATGGTGTGTGACGTCATGACAGCATGGAATTTAGTTTGTGAGAGTGGCGTGTTTGTAGGTGTTGTTTTTAAGTGGTTGGTAGTGCTCTCTGATGGTGTGTTTATGTGTTGTGTGTTAGGTGATGTTTTTGGTTTAGTTTGCGTGTGTGGCGTGTTTATAGGTGGCATATTGTTATGGTCGGTGGTTCTCTCTGGTGGTATGTTTATGGGTATCGTGTTACGTGGCGTAGGGGGTTCATTTGCATGGTAGCAGGGAATGTGTATGGTATCAGTAGTGACTGTGCTTCCAGTGGAATATTTTTCAGTGAGTTAACGATTTTGGTTTTGTTATGTCGATGTTATTGTAGTTTTTTTCTGTTCGTTGTGTGTGAATTTTGGTAAATTGCTTTTTTTATGTCTTTGGTAGGTATGGATATGACTGGCAAGGTCAACAGTTTTCGGTTGTCAGCGATGATGGGGGACAGAGCGTTGCCTTTAATAAAATTTCTTCAACTATTCGGATTTTTGGATGAAGTCGTGAAGTGTTCAGTGTGTCATGAAGAAATGAGACTTACTTAAGTTCCGGTGTCTCAGACCAGGGACGGCTATATGTGGAGATGTCATAAGGATAACAGGTCAAGGTAAGTGTTCAATTCCAGTGTGTGGTTGTGGTTGTGGTTGCAGCTGTGGCTGTGGGTATGGATGTTCCGGTATCGGGAGTTGCTGTTGAGCTATATAGGTCAAGGGAAGTGTTCGATTCCAATTTGTGGGATTGGGAGCTGCTGTTGAGCTATATAAGTCAAGGGAAGTGTCTGATTCCAATTTGTGGGATTGGGAGCTGCTGTTGAGCTATATAAGTCAAGGGAAGTGTTCGATACCAGAGGATATTGTGTTTAGTGGAATTTGGGGAGTTTTGTGTAGTCTGTGTTTTTTGTCATTTTGTGTTGTTTGGTATGGTGGTGTGTGTCTAAATTTGCTTATATTTACTTTGTCCCCACCCAAAAATCCTCAATTTTCCACGTTTTGTGGAATGTGTGTGTGTGTGTGTGTGTGTGTGTGTGTGTGTGTGTGTGTGTGTGTGTGTGTGTGTTAGTTTTTCAATGTATTTTTGTGTTTGTGGTCATGTTTACGTAATGACATCATAGGCGCCATTTGGAGTCATAGTGTATGGTCATTTCCGCCATATTTGTGACGTCATGGGTCAAAGCAGACGGGTGGAATCGGATGCTTCAGTAATTCTTCCCCACCCCCCCCCCCCCACCCCCCATATATATATATATATATATATATATATATATATATATATATAAAACAAAGATGATATGACTTACCAAACAAAAGCACTGGCATGTCGATAAACACACAAACAAACACAAATATACACACAAAATTCTAGCTTTCGCAAGCAACGGTTGCTTCGTCAGGAAAGAGGGAAAGAGAGGGAAAGACGAAAGGATGTGGGTTTTAAAGGAGAGGGTAAGGAGTCAATCCAATCCCGGGAGCGGAAAGACTTACCTTAGGGGGAAAAAAGGACGGGTATACACTTGCGCACACGCACACGCACACGCACACACACACACACACACACACACACACACACACACACACACACACATATCCATCCACACATATACAGCCACAAGCAGACATATTAAAAGGCAAAGAGTTTGGGCAGAGATGTCAGTCGAGGCAGAAGTGCAGAGGCAAAGAGGTTGCTGAATGACAGGTGAGGCATGAGTGGTAGCAACTTGAAATTAGCGGAGATTGAGGCCTGGTGGATAACGGGAAGAGAGGATATATTGAAGAGCAAGTTCCCATCTCCGGAGTTCGGATAGGTTGGTGTTAGTGGGAAGTATCCAAATAACCCGGACGGTGTAACACTGTGCCAAGATGTGCTGGCCGTGCACCAAGGCATGTTTAGCCACAGGGTGATCCTCATTACCAACAAACACTGTCTGCCTGTGTCCATTCATGCGAATGGACAGTTTGTTGCTGGTCATTCCCACATAGAATGTGTCACAGTGTAGGCAGGTCAGCTGGTAAATCACATGGGTGCTTTCACATGTGGCTCTGCCTTTGATCGTGTATACTTTCCGGGTTACAGGACTGGAGTAGGTGGTGGTGGGAGGGTGCATGGGACAGGTTTTACACCGGGGGGTGGTTACAAGGGTAGAGAAAAAGGTTTGGGTATTTCATAGGGATGAACTAACAGGTTACGAAGGTTAGGTGGACGGCGGAAAGACACTCTTGGTGGAGTGGGGAGGATTTCATGAAGGATGGATCTCATTTCAGGGCAGGATTTGAGGAAGTCGTATCCCTGCTGGAGAGCCACATTCAGAGTCTGGTCCAGTTCCAGAAAGTATCCTGTCACAAGTGGGGCACTTTTGTGGTTCTTCTGTGGGGGATTCTGGGTTTGAGGGGATGAGGAAGTGGCACTGGTTATTTGCTTCTGTACCAGGTCGGGGATGAGGAAGTGGCTCTGGTTATTTGCTTCTGTACCAGGTCGGGAGGGTAGTTGCGGGATGCGAAAGCTGTTGTCAGGTTGTTGGTGTAATGGTTCAGGGATTCCGGACTGGAGCAGATTCGTTTGCCACAAAGACCTAGGCTGTAGGGAAGGGACCGTTCAATGTGGAATGGGTGGCAGATGTCATAATGGAGGTACTGTTGCTTGTAGGTGGGTTTGATGTGGATGAACGTGTGAAGCTGGCCATTGGACAGATGGAGGTCAACGTCAAGGAAAGTGGCGTGGGATTTTGAGTAGGACCAGGTGAATCTGATGGAACCAAAGGAGTTGAGGTTGGAGAGGAAATTCTGGAGTTCTTGTTCACTTTGATTCCAGATCATGAAGATGTCATCAATAAATCTGTACCAAACTTTGGGTTGGCAGGCCTGGGTAACCAAGAAGGCTTCCTCTAAGTGACCCATGAATAGGTTGGTGTACGAGGGGGCCATCCTGGTACCCATGGCTGTTCCCTTTAATTGTTCCCTGGGTAACCAAGAAGGCTTCCTCTAAGCGACCCATGAATAGGTTGGTGTACGAGGGGGCCATCCTGGTACCCATGGCTGTTCCCTTTAATTGTTGGTATGTCTGGCCTTCAAAAGTGAAGAAGTTGTGGGTCATTATGAAGCTGGCTAAGGTGATGAGGAAAGAGGTTTTAGGTAGGGTGGCAGGTGATCGGCATGAAAGGAAATGCTCCATCGCAGCAAGGCCCTGGACGTGCGGAATATTTGTGTATAAGGAAGTGGCATCAATGGTTACAAGGATGGTTTCCAGGGGTAACACATTGGGTAAGGATTCCAGGCGTTCAAGAAAGTGGTTGGTGTCTTTGATGAAGGATGGGAGACTGCATGTAATGGGTTGAAGGTGTTGATCTACGTAGGCAGAGATACATTCTGTGGGGGCTTGGTAACCAGCTACAATGGGGCGGCCGGGATGATTGGGTTTGTGGATTTTAGGAAGAAGGTAGAAGGTAGGGGTGCGGGGTGTCAGTGGGGTCAGGAGGTTGATGGAAGTAGGATTAAGGTTTTTTAAGAAGGATTGAGATGCAAAGCTGGAAGTCAGAAATTCCTGGAAGGTTTGGAGAGGGTGATTTTGAGGAAGAGGAGGTGGGTCCCGCTGCGACGGAGGACGGAACTGTTCCAGGCAGGGTTCAATTTGGATGGTGTCTTGGGGAGTTGGATCATTAGGAGTAGGATTAGGATCATTTTTCTTCGTGGCAAAGTGATATTTCCAGCAGAGAGTACGAGTGTAGGACAGTAAATCTTTGATGAGGGCTGTTTGGTTGAATCTGGGAGTGGGGCTGAAGGTGAGGCCTTTGGATAGGACAGAGGTTTCGGATTGGGAGAGAGGTTTGGAGGAAAGGTTAACTACTGAATTAGGGTGTTTTGGTTCCTGATTGTGTTGATTGGAATTTTGAGGTTTTGGAGGGAGTGGAGCTGGAAGTGGGAGATTGAGTAGATGGGAGAGACTGGGTTTGTGTGCAATGAGAGGAGGTTGATGTTTGTTGGAAAGGTTGTGAAGGGTGAGTGAGTTGCCTTTCCGGAGGTGGGAAACCAGGAGATTGGATAGTTTTTTGAGGTGGAGGGTGGCATACTGGTCTAATTTACGGTTGGCCTGTAGGAGGATTCTCTGAACAGCCGGTGTAGATGTGGGAGAGGAAAGATTAAAGACTTTTATTAAGGATAGGAGTTGACGGGTGTGTTCATTGGCTGAGTTGATGTGTAGATGAAGGATTAGGTGGGTGAGGGCAATGGATTGTTCAGTTTGGAACTGGTATAGGGACTGATGGAAAGAAGGGTTACAGCCAGAGATGGGAACTTTAAGTGTGAGGCCTTTGGGGGTAATGCCAAATGTCAGACAAGCCTGAGAAAATAGAATATGGGAGCGTAATCTGGCTAGGGCGAAGGCATGTTTGCGGAGGGAATGTAAATAAAACTTAATGGGGTCGTTGTGAGGGTGTTGTGAGGGTGACATGGTATTAGAAGGTGGAAAGTGTAATATGAGGCTGAAATGAAAATGAAAATAAAAATATATGGGGAGAGATAAAGGTGGACTGGAAAGTAACTGGAGATCTGGTGTGAAAAAAGGCGAAAAGGTGTTGGTTACAGCTGGGCTATGTTGGACTTGGGTTGGTAGACAACGATGTGCACAAAGGTTAGGTGGTTGTGTTGCCGCCAAAACACGTTAGAGGACGGAGAAATTCGGGAAAATTTCGAAAAAACTGCGTGTAATATATTAAAAGGAGTGGTTTTGTGGTGGCAAATTATGAAAATGAGGCTAACAATTATCTGACGAAGAAATAATGACGTTAAAACCTGGGTGAAGCGGCTAAAAATTATCAGTGATGTGGGAAAAACAGAAATGGAAATAAAGCGAAAGTTATTAGAACTAGCCGAAATGGTTGTTTAAAAGGTGAAAGGAACTGTTTGTGAACTAGAAATGGTGGATTTTATAGCGGCGGTAGTGTTGAAAGCGGGAAAAAAATTTTTTTGGTTATGGATTGGAAGTGGGTTACGTATTATTGAGTATATATAGGCGGGATAAAATTGTATAGCAGATTACGGTAAAAAGGAGATGGTGAATACAAAGTGAAACTACTGGCAAAAACAGAAAGACAAAATAAGACGACAGAAAAGATTTCGAAATGCAACACTGACAATAACAAACGTAATTGTTGGGTTCAAATTAATGATATCAATATAATAGAGGGAAACATTCCATGCGGGAAAAATATATTTAAAAACAAAGATGATGTGACTTACCATACGAAAGCGCTGGCAGGTCAATAGAAACACAAACAGACACATACATACACACAAAATTCAAGCTTTCGCAACAAACTGTAGCCTCATCAGGAAAGAGGGAAGGAGAGGGAAAGACGAAAGGAAGTAGGTTTTAAGGGATAGGGTAAGGAGCGTTCCAATCCTGGGAGTGGAAAGACTTACCTTAGGGGGAAAAAAAGACGGGTATACACTCGCACACACACACACATATCCATCCACACACATATACAGACACAAGCAGACATATTTAAAGACAAAGAGTTTGGGCAGAGATGTCAGTCGAGGTGGAAGTGCAGAGGCAAAGATGATGATGAATGACAGGTGAGGCATGAGCAGCGGCAACCCGAAATCAGCGGAGATTGAGTGAGGCCTGGTGGGTAATGGGAAGAGAGGATATATTGAAGAGCAAGTTCCCATCTCCGGAGTTCGGATAGGTTGGTGTTGGTGGGAAGTATCCAGATAACCCGGACGGTGTAACACTGTGCCAAGATGTGCTGGCCATGCACCAAGGCATGTTTAGCCACAGGGTGATCCTCATTACCAACAAACACTGTCTGCCTGTGTCCATTCATGCGAATGGACAGCTTGTTGCTGGTCATTCCCACATAGAATGCATCACAGTGTAGGCAGGTCAGTTGGTAAATCACGTGGGTGCTTTCACATGTGGCTCAGCCTTTGATCGTGTACACCTTCCGGGTTACAGGACTGGAGTAGGTGGTGGTGGGAGGGTGCATGGGACAGGTTTTACACCGGGGGCGGTTACAAGGATAGGAGCCAGAGGGTAGGGAAGGTGGTTTGGGGATTTCATAGGGATGAACTTACAGGTTACGAAGGTTAGGTGGACGGCGGAAAGACACTCTTGGTGGAGTAGGGAGGATTTCATGAAGGATGGATCTCATTTCAGGGCAGGATTTGAGGAAGTCATATCCCTGCTGGAGAGCCACATTCAGAGTCTGGTCCAGTCCCGGAAAGTATCCTGTCACAAGTGGGGCACTTTTGTGGTTCTTCTGTGGGGGATTCTGGGTTTGAGGGGATGAGGAAGTGGCACTGGTTATTTGCTTCTGTACCAGGTCGGGAGGGTAGTTGCGGGATGCGAAAGCTGTTGTCAGGTTGTTGGTGTAATGGCTCAGGGATTCCGGACTGGAGCAGATTCGTTTGCCACGACGACCTAGGCTGTAGGGAAGGGACCGTTTGATGTGGAATGGGTGGCAGCTGTCATAATGGAGGTACTGTTGCTTGTTGGTGGGTTTGATGTGGACAGACGTGTGAAGATGGCCATTGGACAGGTGGAGGTCAACGTCAAGGAGAGTGGCATGGGATTTGGAGTAGGACCAGGTGAATCTGATGGATCCAAAGGAGTTGAGGTTGGAGAGGAAATTCTGGAGTTCTTCTTCACTGTGAGTCCAGATCATGAAGATGTCATCAATAAATCTGTACCAAACATTGGGTTGGCAGGCCTGGGTAACCAAGAAGGCTTCCTCTAAGCGACCCATGAATAGGTTGGCGTACGAGGGGGCCATCCTGGTACCCATGGCTGTTCCCTTTGATTGTTGGTATGTCTGGCCTTCAAAAGGGAAGAAGTGGTGGGTCGGGATGAAGCTGGCTAAGGTGATGAGGAAAGAGGTTTTAGGTAGAGTGGCAGGTGATCGGTGTGAAAGGAAATGCTCCATCGCAGCGAGGCCCTGGACATGTGGAATATTTGTGTATCAGGAAGTGGCATCAATGGTTACAAGGATGGTTTCCGGGGGTAAAACATTGGGTAAGGATTCCAGGCATTCGAGAAAGTGGTTGGTGTCTTTGATGAAGGATGGGAGACTGCATGTAATGGGGCCCCCTCGTACACCAACCTATTCATGGGTCACTTAGAGGAAGCCTTCTTGGTTACCCAGGCCTGCCAACCCAAAGTTTGGTACAGATTTATTGATGACATCTTCATGATCTGGACTCACAGTGAAGAAGAACTCCAGAATTTCCTCTCCAACCTCAACTCCTTTGGTTCCATCAGATTCACCTGGTCCTACTCCAAATCCCATGCCACTTTCCTTGACGTTGAACTCCACCTGTCCAATGGCCAGCTTCACATGTCCATCCACATCAAACCCACCAACAAGCAACATTATGACAGCTGCCACCCATTCCACATCAAACGGTCCCTTCCCTACAGCATAGGTCGTCGTGGCAAACGAATCTGCTCCAGTCTGGAATCCCTGAACCATTACACCAACAACCTGACAACAGCTTTCGCATCCCGCAACTACCCTCCCGACCTGGTACAGAAGCAAATAACCAGTGCCACTTCCTCATCCCCTCAAACCCAGAATCCCCCACAGAAGAACCACAAAAGTGCCCCACTTGTGACAGGATACTTTCCAGGACTGGACCAGACTCTGAATGTGGCTCTCCAGCAGGGATATGACTTCCTCAAATCCTGCCCTGAAATGAGATCCATCCTTCATGAAATCCTCCCCACTCCACCAAGAGTGTCTTTCCGCCGTCCACCTAACCTTCGTAACCTGTTAGTTCATCCCTATGAAATCCCCAAACCACCTTCCCTACCCTCTGGCTCCTATCCTTGTAACCGCCCCCGGTGTAAAACCTGTCCCATGCACCCTCCCACCACCACCTACTCCAGTCCTGTAACCCGGAAGGTGTACACGATCAAAGGCTGAGCCACATGTGAAAGCACCCACGTGATTTACCAACTGACCTGCCTACACTGTGATGCATTCTATGTGGGAATGACCAGCAACAAGCTGTCCATTCGCATGAATGGACACAGGCAGACAGTGTTTGTTGGTAATGAGGATCACCCTGTGGCTAAACATGCCTTGGTGCACGGCCAGCACATCTTGGCACAGCGTTACACCGTCCGGGTTATCTGGATACTTCCCACCAACACCAACCTATCCGAACTCCGGAGATGGGAACTTGCTCTTCAATATATCCTCTCTTCCCGTTACCCACCAGGCCTCAATCTCCGCTGATTTTGGGTTGCCGCCGCTCATGCCTCACCTGTCATTCAACATCATCTTTGCCTCTGCACTTCCACCTCGACTGACATCTCTGCCCAAACTCTTTGTCTTTAAATATGTCTGCTTGTGTCTGTATATGTGTGGATGGATATGTGTCTGTGTGCGAGTGTATACCCGTCATTTTTTCCCCCTAAGGTAAGTCTTTCTGCTTCCGGGATTGGAATGACTCCTTACCCTCTCCCTTAAAACCCACTTCCTTTTGTCTTTCCCTCTCCTTCCCTTTTTCCTGATGAGGCAACAGTTTGTTCCACGTGAGAAAAATATATTTAAAAACAAAGATGATGTGACTTACCATACGAAAGCGCTGGCAGGTTGATAGACACACAAACAAACACAAACACACACACAAAATTCAAGCTTGCGCAACAAACTGTTGCCTCATCAGGAAAGAGGGAAGGAGAGGGAAAGACGAAAGGATGTGGGTTTTAAGGGAGAGGGTAAGGAGTCATTCCAATCCCGGGAGCGGAAAGACTTACCTTAGGGGGAAAAAATGACGGGTATACACTCGCACACACACACAAACATATCCATCCACACATATACAGACACAAGCAGACATCTCACAAGCAGACATATTTAAAGATCCCAAGTGGAATGTTTCAATAAAGATGAAGAGAGAATTTCCTGTCAGGAAGGTCACAGTTCATAGTAACTGATGGAAAGTCAATGAGTAAAATAAAAGTGAAATCTGGAGTTCCCCAAGGAAGTCTTATAGGTCCTCTGCTTTTTCTAATCTATGTAAATGGTTTAGGAGACAATCAGAGTCGCCATCTTCAATTGTTTGCACATGACATTTACTGCCTAGTAAACTCACCAGAACATCAAAACCAATTACAAAATGATTTAGACATATCTGTATAATGTACAAAGTGGTAATTGACCCTAAATAATGGAAACTCTGAGATCATCCACATCAATATTAAAAGAAATAAATTAAATTTTGATTCAAGACAAATCACAAAAATCTCAAAGTTATCAATTCAACTAAATAACTAGGGATTACATTTATGAACAGTCCAAATTTGAATGATCACATCGACAATTTTGTTGCAAAGGCAAGCTGAACACTGTGTTTCATTGGGGGAACACTTTGAAGATGCAATGGGTCTACTAAAGAGACTAACTGCACTATTCTTGTTTGTCCTCTGCTAGAGTAGCAATACTGCAATGAGGTATGGGGTACTTAGCAGATAGGATCGACAGACAGAGTGCCATGGAGATGATACATCAGTTGCAGTGGCAATCATTACACAAAGACATTTTTCATTGGGGCATAATCTTTTCAGGAAATTTCAGTGTCCAGTGTTCTCCTCTGAACATAAAAATATTTTATTGACATGCACCTACATAGGAAGAAATGAACATTGTAATAAAATAAGAGAAATCAGAGGTTGCATGGAAAGATTTAAGTGTTAATTTTTCCCAGACTTTGTCTGAGAGTGAAAGTGGTAGAGAAATAGAGTGAATATGATTCAGTCAACCCATTGCAGGGCACTTAAGAGTGAACTGCAGAGAAGTCATGTAGATGTAAGAATGAAAATTTGTGAAAAATAAGATATTTCTTAGAACTAAACCCTTCTAACCCTTCAAACTGGGAACAACATTGTACAGATATGTGGTGGAAGATTTTTGTAAGGGGAGAGGGGGAGAAAGGGTTTAGAATGGGTTTAGCTGTAATACTAAAAACATATGTGGAACTGCTAATAATTATCTAAAGGTCACAAAAAAATTGGCTTCTGAGCAAAGACCCTCATAGCTTCGACTTGCTACTTTCTTTTTCTCTGTTCCACAGGTCAAGCAATATTCAGGATGTGTCTGATCAATAACACGAAATATTTCATGACCTGATGTATGTTGCCAGTGACAAAGTAAGTGAATTACACATAACTTATAAAGAGAAAAATTTGGATGTGGGAAAAAAGTCCACTGATAGCATTTCTTGAAACATTCACCAGTCTGGAGGACCACAGCATTACTTTTGTAATTTTTACAAGTTACTGAATGAATATTCATGTAGAGTAGTCTCGCCAAGCATGGATTATGCCAAATATTAAATTTGTATTCCTACATAAGAAACAGCTGAAGTAAACTTTTAAACACATAACCAAAACATCTACGTACATACACCACAAGCCACCATATAGTGAATGGTGGATGGTACCTTTATCACTACTAGCCATTTTCTTTCCTGCTCCACTCACACATTTTCTCAATAGTCTTCCCTCCAGGGATTCCCATTTGAGTCCCCGAAGCATCCTGTAATGCTTATGTGTTGCTTGAATCTACCGATAACAAATCTAGCAAGCTGCCTCTGAATTGCTTTGATGTCTTCCTTCAATGTGACCGGGTATGGATCCCAAAACCTCTAGCAGTACTCAATAACAGACTGAAGCAGCATCCTATATGTGGTCTCCTTTACAGATGAACAACACTTTCCTAAATTCTCTTAATACACCAAAGTCGACCATTCGCCCTCCCTACCACAATTCTCTCATGCTCATTCCATTTAATATTGCTTGTAACATTACATCAAGATGTTTAAATGATGTGACTGTGTCAAACAGCACACTACTAATGCTTTAACTGAATATCATCGATTTGTTTTTTCCTACTCATCCATATTAACATACATTTTTCTAAATTTAGAGCTAGCTGCCATTCATCTCACCAACAAGACATTTTTTCTAAATAACCTTTTATCCTGCTACAGTAATTCAACTTTGGCTTCCTGCAAACCACAGCATCATCAGCACACAACCATTGACTGCTGCCCACCTGTCCACCAGATCATTTATGAATACAGAAAATCATGGTAGTACTACCACAGTTCACTAGGGTATTCCTGATGATGCACTTGTCTCTAATGAGCACTTAAGAAGTCTTCAAGCCACTCACACACCTAGGAACCTATTCTGTGTGCTTCTATCTTCATTAATAGTCAGCAGTGTGGCACTGTGTCAAATACTTTACAGAAATCTAGAAATATGGAATTTATTGCCTATCATCCATCATCAGGATCTCATAAGAGAAAAGGGCAAGCTGAGTTTCACATGAGCAATGCTTTCTAAAACGTCTTATATGTGGCCAGAAGTTTTTCCCTCTCTTAGAAAATTTATCATATTCAAACTGAGAATATGTTCAAGGATTCTGCAGCAAGCCCATATTAAAGATATTGGTCTGTAATTTTGTGGGTACATTCTTTTATCTTTCTTATATACATGAGTCACCTGTATGTTTTTCCAGTTACTTGTGACTTTGTGCTGGGCGAGAAATTTGTGATAAATGCAACCTGAGTAAGGGGCCACTGCTGTAGGGTTATCTATGCAAAACTTAACTGGGATTACATCAGGAGCAGGAGACTTATTTGCTTTCCACTCTTTCAGCTGTTTCTCTTTGTCAGCTAAGCTAATTACTATATCCTCCATATGTGAGTCTGTGCAATGGACAATTTGACGGTATGTTTGTGTGATCCCCCTCAAGTGAATGATTACTTGAATGTGAAATTTAAGACTTTGGCTTTACTTTTGCTGTCTTCTTCTACCTCATCAGACTGCCCAATGAGAGACTGGACGGAAGGCTTAGATTCACTTAGTGATTTTACATAGGACCATAATATTCTCAGACAGATCTTTTACTAAGGTATGATGGTGACATTTGTTGTATACGTCACGCATAGATCTTTTCACAGATGCACAAAGCTCTACCAGCCTTTGCCAGTAATCATTTGTACATACCCTTCTGAACCAAGAGTGCAACAGCCTTCCTCATCATCATCTGAGTTTTGCTGTTAAACCATGGTTGGTCCATCCTTAATCCACTAACTGGGCACATAATTGTATAGCGCATGATTTACAATCTGTTTAAACATTGTCCCAATTACTCTGTGTCCATCAAATATGAACTAAATGATGTCAATTCATTCTCTAAGTTACATGCTAACAACCCTTTATCTGTTCTTATTAGCAAAAACACACTCCTAGCCTTAATGACTGATTTATTTACTTTTGTAACCTACTCTACTCACTATTATGACATCATGCTTATTAATCCCTGTTGGTTACACTCTTTGCTGTGGAAGGGGAGGAAAAAAAGTCAACATTTATGAGTGAATAATTTTCATTTAAAAATATGCGGTGTCTGGCACAAAAATCTTGATTTCATTTCTTGAAAATGGGGATAAGTGTCTTGACAAAATCTTAACTATGAATTTTCCAGGACTACAAAAGTTGAAGACATACGTGAATCTGTAACTCATGATCATTTTTATTTCCAAACCATTTTCTATGTGCACAGCAAAACATATTAAGAATGAGCAAAACTCCAAGAGGATGAACATAAATAAATGATTTTGCAGCTCTTTAAGGAACCAGGGGGAGATTTTGGAATGATGAAAGTTAGGGGAACTAAATATGCTCACATTACTGTAATTCTCAGCCAAGTTACTTGTTTACACTTACAACACTCAAGTTTCCAGCAAGCAATATTTTTGGAATTTGTAAATGGTTCTCTCCTCTCTTTGATGACAGGATTATACTAGGAGACTATGTTTGGGAGGGCTACACATGTAATTGCAGGTTGCAGTTGTGCCTTTGTGATCAAATTACATGACACAATAGAAAATCTATGAGAAATGCTGCAGAATAGCTTGCACTTTTCACACATTTGTGTGTAATCAAAAAAGGAAAAATTGAGATACCAGTTACTTTTGAAGACACAGGGTAGATATATCAAGCAGCAACCTTATTATAAATCTTTGTGATGATTCTTGCTTGTTTCACAAAGACATACTAAAAAGTTATTGCTATGATTATGATTAGTTATAATTATGATTTTCACACAAGAGAATAAAAACAAAGCAGCATGAAAAGGTAGCCCATATCTGGGCAAGCAAAGAAACAATAAATCTTCATTAATGTGTTTGCTAGCTTACCTTAAAATAGGCTTTTGCAATAACAAGGAATATACGGTAATAAAACTTCGGTATTCCCTTAAATATATCAGTTAATACTGCACCAGGGTGAACACTATTCACAGTAACACCTGAAAGAGAAAAAATAATTTGAAACAAGCTTATTCCCTTTATCACTGTTCTTAGTTACCAGGGGATGATTTCAAAACCATCTGATTATTGATTACTAAACACATCTGCCAAAATGATTATAGAAATGAATCATGTTAACATTGTAAGCTAAGTGTAAACATAAAGTGCTCCTCCAGAAATGCAGCTGAACCTGCATCCAAGGTATAATCCATCCAGATGCACTCATGAATTATTGACAGCTACCATTCTTCTCATGTTCCTCATTATGCAAAAGTTTAGTATTTTTTTATTTATTAGTTATTTTTCATCTGTTTATTACTTTTGTAATCATACTGTATATATAAATGCATGATTTATCTGAACATATGATGTTTGTATAAATGTAAGATATCATGTCAAACACATATGAGAAAAAAAAACAGGTCATGATTTAAGTTTTACACTATATGTAGTTTCCTTGATACACAAGAATTTCATAGTTCTTCATATAAAGCTTAGAACACACAGTTGTACACATGCACAGATTATTATTTCATGATATGCCTGATGGCTGTCCAGCCCTCTGACCTTATGACTGTCGGACTGACAATGAGGCAGAAGGTAAGCGACTCATGGGATATTGGTGGATTGTAGATTGTAGATTGTATTTTATTGGTCCTGTTGTCTACATAGCAGCTTATGCATAAGACATTGGACAAGTCAAGTTATAAATATACAGGCTGAAAGTAATTTCAAGGCATACATATTTAAGCTTACAATAATACACTTTACACACAAGTATTTATATAACACATTTCATAAATTTAAATATTCTTCAATGGAATAAAAGCAGTGATGCTGTAAATATGACTTTAGAGATTTTCCAAATGTATTGACCTCAGTGATAGCTTTTATGTTTTCAGGAAGTTTGTTATAAAGCTTAACTCCCATGTGAAAAGTACCTTTTTGGCACAGTGCTGTGCTGATTTGAGTCATATGTAAGTTCCTGTTTTGTCTGGTAAAGTGCTCATGTATATCACAGTTTTTTTGTAGCCTCTGGTCCTTGCCTATTACATTTAATTTAAAGAACAAAAGGGTTTCCATAATGTATACACACGATAATGGGGGAATACCAGATTTCTTAAACAGGGGCTTACAAGAGTCTCTAGGCTTGCACCCAAACAAGATTCTAATGGCCCTTTTTTGTAGTTTAAAAGTGCTATTAGCTATTTTAGAGTTTCCCCAGAAGGTGACCCCATATCTAAGACGAGAATGAAAGTACGCATGATATGCATTCATTACTGTTTTCTCACTACAGCATGATTTTAATGAACAAAGAAGATAACATGTTTTGCTCAGTTCTGTATTGAGACATTCAATATGCTTATTCCATCTGATGTTACTCTGCAGCCAAAGTCCTAAGAATTTGGTTTCAGTACTGTTACCAACTGGTTCGTCATTGATAAAGACTGATGGGATAAACTTGTCCTTGTTAGGAACACTGTGGAATTTTAGAGCAACGGTTTTCTTACTGTTTATTACAAGCTGGTTACTCTGTGCCCAGCTGCTAAGTTGTTTCGTGACCGTGTTTACTGTCTGCTGTAACTGTTCATCGTCGTCTCCTTTTAATAGAATCGTGGTGTCATCTGCAAATATGATTGATTTGTGTGCATCAATATTTAAGCTTAGATCATTTATGTACAGAAGAAACAGAAGGGGTCCCAATACGGATCCTTGGGGTACACCACATTTTATTTGTTTATAGTCAGATAAGTGATTAGATACAGTTTTTAGTTCAATATCTGTGTGCTTGACGCACACTGCCTGCATACGATTTGTCAGGAAGGAACTGATCCACTTGTTGGACAGACCTCGAATACCATATCTTTCTAGCTTTGATAGCAGAATTTTATGGTCCACCATGTCAAATGCTTTTGACAAGTCAATAAAGACTCCTATTGTTTCCTGTTTTTTGTCCATCAGGTTTAGGATGGAATTGATGCACTCATAGACAGCAGTTGTCGTTGACCTCTTATTTCTGAATCCATGTTGTTCATTACATAGGATGCTGTTTTTATTTATAAATTTCATAAGTTTCTCATACATAACTTTTTCCAGTACTTTAGAGATGCAGGAGGAAATTGTGATGGGTCTGTAGTTATTTACATTGTCTTTATCCCCTTTTTTATATACAGGAATAACTTTGATGTTTTTAACACATCAGGGAAAGTGCCTGCCCGAAGTGAGCAGTCGCATAAATGTGTGAGTACTTCAATTAGGTTTGATGCGCTCTTCTTTAACATTGTTGCAGGTATACCATCAATACCTGCCGATTTGGAATTTTTTAGTCCTTTTATTGCTTTAGCTACTTCATCTTGTGAAACAGAACTGATGTACATTGATCCTCTACATGTACTTATTTTATATTCATTTGCCTGGATGCTCTTAAAGTTTGATTGTAACATATTTTCAGCAACACCTGTGAAAAAGTTGTTAAATGTGTTAGCTACTTCTAAGGGGTTTGTTACTTTTTTATTTTTATGTGATAGTGTTATATTTTTCCAAGGTTGTCTGTATTCTCCACATTCTTTTTTTATAACACTCCACATAGCCTTTGATTTATTAGCTGAATTATAAATGATTTCATCATTATGCATTATTTTTGCTGCTTTTATTACTTTTCTTAATATTTTGGAGTATTTTTTATAGTATGCGCGTACTACAGGTGAGGAATTTTTTGAGTTACATATTTCATGAAGTAGTCTTTTCTTCTGGCATGAAACCCTTATTCCCTTTGTGATCCAGCTGTTTGTTCTAGAGTTTCCCCGTATGGTTAATGTTTTCAGTGGGAATGCAAGTTCAAAGAAATGGGTTAATGTATCAATGAAAGTGTCGAATTTTTCATTTATATCATTCATTTTGTACACTCCTAACCATTTTTCTTTCTGTAATAAGTTGTTGAAGTAGTTCACATTAGGCTGATTATAGCTTCGATATGCTGTTCTAAGAGACATGTTGTTAATAATACTGCCTTGTACTTTTATGCTTAATATTTGAGCAAGATGATCACTAAAACCTGCATTGAAAATTTTTAGTGAGGTGTTGTGTAAACCCTTCTTTACTAGAAACTGATCAAGAGCTGTTTGACAAGTTTCTGATACTCGGGTAGCTGCTTTTACTTCAGCCTTTAAATTGTAGGACGTTGCAAGGTTCAAAATGGTCTCCCTATTTCCACTATTCGTGAGGAAGTCAATATTGAAGTCACCACAGATTATCAATTCACAACCTATTTTATTTACTTTATTTAGCAATGACTCCATTTTGTTTAAGAAAAGTTCAAAATTCCCGGACGGTGATCGGTAAACTGTAGCAATAACCAGGTTGAACTGAGTAATTTTTATAGCTGCAATTTCATAATCCTTTTCAACATTTGCCCTAGTGCATTAGGTTACTCTGAAATAAAGTAGCTCAATATCACCATGACAGCTGTCAAGTAATTGGAAGCTTCTACAAAGAGTTGTTGTGGATGAATTACAGGGAGTTTCATATCAGAGGTGCCAAATGTACCTCATGTTCCATCTTCTATTGTGTGTCTTATCTCCTTTTCAGAACTAAGGTACTGGACTGTGTGTCACATGCACACAAATGGGTTCTCCCACCCCTTCTCCCTCATGACACTCCATCCATTCATGATAATGATAGCTGCTGTTGGAGACCCTAAAGTTTTGGAGCAAGACTCAAAGAAATGCCTACCATAGATGTTGAGATCTTCAGTCCAATGATTGATTAGGTGCAGCTCTTCATGCTACTCTATCCTGCACAAGCCTCTCCATCTCCAAATAAATACTGCAACCAACATCCATTGGAACCTGCTTACTGTACTCATCTCTTGGTTCCCCTCTACAAATTTTACCCTTCCCACATTTAGTCAAGTTATGCCACAATTTTCTCATCCCAGTCTTACTCTGTATCTCCTAATTAGTTATGTGATCTACCCAACTAATCTTCAGCATTCATCTGTTGCACCATATTTCCGTCCTCTTCTTGTCTGAACTGCTTATTGTTCACATTTCACTTCCATGCAAGGGGACACTCAAGACAAATACTTTAGAAAAGACTTCTTAATAGTTCAATTTATATTCAATGTTAAAAAAATTCTCTTCTCCAGAAATGCTTTTCTTGCCATTGTTAGTGTACATTTTATATTATCTCTTCTTTGCCCATCATCAGTTATTTTACTGCGCAAGTATCAAAAATAATCTACTACAATTAATGTCTCATTTCTTAATCTAATTCCCTCAGCACCGCCTAATTTAATTTGACTACATTTCATTACCCTTGTTTTCCTCTGGCTGGTCCTCATCTTATATCTTACTTTCAAAATAATATCCATTCTACTCAACAGGTCTTCCAAGTCCTTCACTGCTCTGACAGAGCTACAGTGTCATCCACAAACCTCAAAGTTTTTATTTCTTCTCCCCGAACTTTAATTCCTTCTGCAAATTTTTCTTCAGTTTTGTTTGCTGCTTACTCAGTGCACACATTGAATAACATTGGGGATAAGCTACAGCCCTGTCTTATTCCTTTCTCAACCAATGCCTCCCTTTCATGCCCTTCACCTCTTATAACTGCCATTTGGTTTCCGTGCAAGTTGTAAATAACATTCTTTTCCCTGTACTTTATCCCTGCTATCTTCAGACTTTCAAAAGTGTAATCCAGTCACCACTGTCAAAAGCCTTCTTTGTAAACCTACATATATTATGAACATAGGTTCACTTTCCTTGACCTATCTTCTAGGAGAAATCGTATGGTCAGTTCTGCCTCAAATATTTCTACATTTTTCTATAACACAAACTGTTCTTCCCTGAGTTTGGCTTCTATCAGTTTCACCATTCTTCTGTAAATAATTTGTGTCAGTATTTTGCAACCATGACCTATTGAACTGATAGTTCGGTAATATTCACATATTTCAGCACCTCATTTCTTTGGAATTTAACTGCAATATTTTTTTTTTGAAGTCTGGGGGTATTTTTACCTGTCTCATACACTATGGACACAAGGTGGAATAGTTTAGTCATGGCTGGTATTTCCTCCTTTCTTCAATTAAATTCAGTTTCTCCTGTTATAGCCAAGGATTACTACAAGACCTTGCCTTTTTACCTGTTTGATCCCCTGCTGTCTTCACAAATCTCTCAAAGCAAACTGTTTGCTTTCTACTGTATTCCTTTCCTCTGTGTTAGTCAGTAGTTGTTCAATGTTCTTTCTGAAACTCTTAACAACCACTACTTCCAACAACTTATCCAACTCCCATCTCCTTAATTTTCCTTTTCAGCTTCTTTAGTTTTAATCTTCAGTTTATAAGCAACAAATTGTGATGGGAGTCCACATCTATCTGCCCATGGAAATGTCTGACAGTTTAAAATCTAGTTTTGAAATTTCTGCCTTACCATTATAAAGGGTGGACCATTTTAATTCATAATGGGGAATAACTCCAGAGAGAGATGAGATACAGGAAAATATTTCAGATAAAAGTGTAGGTGGCAAAGAGGGACACACATTGCTACTAATGGCTGTGACATTGAACCTGATTTTCTAGGTGATTGGAAGGTTAAAGTGATTTTTTAAAATTGGAACCCTAATATTTGATTTTAAGATTTGAAAAGAGCAGCAAATTGTACATATACAGTAATACACTATGCAAGGTCATGGCAAGATTCAGTCAAGGTCAAATAAGGAAATATGTTGTTGGTTCTAGTAAATATTGGATACAAGTTGGAAGGGGGATAATGAATCACTTCTCATTACCAATAACCATTATCTAAAGGTAATTATCAAAGGTCAATATAAGGTTGAATTTTGTTTCTGGAAACCTCTATTTGTGATGTCTGGTTTGGAAAGAGTGAAGAGAGATTTGAATGTTAAGTTTTAATTAATGCATTTATGGGCAAAAATAAATACATCACAACAAATAAATGTTATTTTGACATTTGCGAGACAGAAAAAACATAAATAAATAAAATTTATGTTTGTTCTGTGTGGTGTGCGTACTGTAAGACCTTTGGTACACACACCATCTGATTATTTGACTTATCACTCTAGCGAAGTAGGCGAGTGTCAGCAATATGTCTCGTGGTCTTATTGTGGCACGTTTGTCTTCTGCCGTTAGGTCAGACGATAGAAATGCCACTTGCACGATTAGAGTAGCAGATTGATGGTGACCAACTTTAAACAGAACGTGATTAATTTTTACACACATTTATTATAATAATAACAAGCATAAAAATAACTTAACTTGGTTCTGGATGCTATTTACAATTGACAATCTGAAGTTCCTTTGGTCTTGGTATGTTAATCTTATTCTCACATATCTCTGATACTTGACAAAGTGTCTATACATTTCTCTTCATGGCTATGTACAGGAATATTATAATCTTATTAGCATTTTGCTTATTTGACCTTTGCTGAATCTTGCTGCACTGTTGAATAATGTATCATTTTTATGTAAAATTTGCTTTTTATTTAAATCTTAAATCAAATACTAGGTTTGAAATTTTAAAAAATCACTTTAACCTCCAAATCCCATTGAAAATCACGTTCAAGGTCGGGGCCATTAGTAGCAATGCATGACCTTCTTTGCCACCTACAAGTTTTATCTAAAACATCCTGCTGTATCTCAGCTCTATCCCAAATTATTCCCCACCCCGTATAATCAATCTGAAACATTCCAGCAACTCTAGGTCTCTTCTACTTATACAACTTCCTTTGATGATTCTTAAATCAAGTGTTAGTGTTGATTAAATTATGCTCTATCCAGAATTCTGCCAGGCAGTTTCCTCTTTCAGAGTACAAGTCTCCCAGTAGTATTATTAGTGTATTCTTAGGAAAATCAGATGTCACTGAGAACAGATTTATCAACTATGATATTGTAAGAGGTGTTGATCTTAATTCTGATTTTGACATGTCAACTGATTAGCACAGTGTTAGTGATCTGAAAACCTTATTACAACAGTTCAATATACAGTGAGTTAACAATAAACCTACTAGGGAACTAGCATGCATTGACAAAATCTTTGTTAATTTTAAATGTGCCCAAGATCAATGTGATGTAACAGTGTTTCCATTTTCCAACCACAAGTTAGTGACCTTAATATATGCTAATAGGACCAGCTCTGTCATTCTAAGTGGTGCCTTGGTCAACTCAAACACAGCCTGCAGTTCACAGTCAATAGTTTCTACATGGTGTGGCTAGCAGATGCAGGCATCATCCAACATGAGCATCCAAATGAGTGTAACAACAGCAGACAATGAGTTGCAGTTGACACTTTAAATATGAACCTTCAGATAGCTTCAGTCCATCAAAGTCCAGTGGGTTCTGTTTCTTTAAGATAAAATTTATTGTGGAGTGTGTTCTAAATTGCAACTTATGTACTGACACTGATAATAAGTTAATTTTTTAGGTGAATACCAAATTACAAAGTCTATTTGTTAGACAGTATCCAGTTATAACAGAAAACTTGTTAGGGACATTTCATTAGTTAGTAAATGGTAGGGATATAATAAAAAATATTCTTTACTATTAGTACCGTCTTAGTCACAGGACTGGAATTGAAAATAACTATGTACAAGGTATGTCAATTATTATCTGCAGTTTAGTTATATTTTTGTTTATTTTGGTAGGAATGTCATTTTACACTGATGACGCATGCTTTGTTTATTCATTGTTATCTTTGCAATTTTCAAGCTGCTAGGTTAGTTTTGTAATCACTGCCATGCTGTTAATCATGGCTGCTCCACTGTCTATTTGCACCAAAGAAGAGCAATGTTCAGTGATCTGTTTTTTGTGGTCATAAGTTATATAAGGGGACAAAATTCATAGCAGACTTTCAGTACAGTATGGGAACAGTGTTTTTCCACAATGGAGTGTCTACGAGTGGATTGAAAAATTCTGAAATGGTCGCACAAGTGTTATGCCCAATGAAGGACCCAGATGATGGTTTACAGTCACAAACAAAGAAACCACTGAGCATTCACGTGAAATGATTCTCTTAGACAGATGATTAATTATTGACAAAGTGGCACATTATCTGCAAATTAGTCATGGCTCTGCCCATGAAATCATCCACAACAGACTTGGGTTTCATAAAGTTTTTGCAAGAGGGGTTCCAAAACAACTCACACAGTTGCATAAACAAACACGCTTGGACATCTGCAAAAAACACTTAGATCACTATGGTAACAAAGGGGACAACTTCTTAGAATCATTACTGGTGACATGGATCCATCATTACAAGCTGGAGAGTAAATGGCAGATTATGGATTGGAAATATCCAAACTCACCATGCAAGAAAAAGTTCAATACCCAACCATCCACAGGAAAACTGATGCTTATGGTTTATTGGGACGCACAAGGTTCAGTACTGGAACATTATGGGGAAAGGAGCACACCAATAAACAGTGTACATTACAGTGAGATGCTTATTGCCAGGCTAAAGCATGCAATTCGAAGCAAACACCAAGGATTGCTGTCAAAATGTGTGTTGTTGCCCGACAGTGACTGTCTGCATACTGCTGCCAACACTGCTGAAACATTCCAGAAACTCAAATTTGAAGTACTGGATCATCGTCCATATAGTCCCAATCTTGCCCCTTCTGACTACAACTTGTTTGGTCCACTCAAACAGGCATTGAGGGGCTGTCAATTTGCCTCAGACAAAACAGTGAAAGAAGCGGTGCATTCCTGGCTCGCAGCTCAACCGAGAACCTTCTTTTATGAGGGCATCAGGAAGCTTGTACAATGATGGACCAAGTGCATTGAAACGCATGGAGACTATGTTGAAAAATGATGTTCTTGTAAGATTCCTAGTCGATTACAATAAAATTTTATAACTACTTTGCAGATAATAATTGACTTACCCTAGTACATTCATAATTGTTAAGAGACTGACAAAAGTGCCTCTCATTGAGGAAATGAAGCATTCACATCAATTATGCAGTCCCTTACTCAGCAGGACAAAAGATTTTCTCAAATGGATATTATGTTTTCTGACGTGAAGGGAGGACTAGCTAATGTAGATCTTAAAGAGATACACAATTTAGATGATTGTTACACTATCAGGAAGAAACAGTAGTTTGCAATGTTGAAGATTATTTTTATGTTATTTCAAAAGAGGCTGTTCCAGTACATGAAGAGCAAATGTTATAAAAAGAATTACATCAGGTACTTTGGAACAAGTTATAATCAAGAATGAAAAACTTGTACATTATATCTAAAAACAAAGATGATGTGACTTACCAAATGAAAATGCTGGCAGGTCGACAGACACACAAACAAACACAAAATTCAAGCTTTCGCAACAAACTGTTGCCTCATCAGGAAAGAGGGAAGGAGAGGGAAAGACGAAAGGAAGTGGGTTTTAAGGGAGAGGGTAAGGAGTCATTCCAATCCTGGGAGTGGAAAGACTTGCCTTAGGGGGAAAAAAGGACGGGTATACACTCGCACACACACACACACATCCATCGACACATATACAGACACAAGCAGACACATTTAAAGACAAAGAGTTTGGGCCAACATGAACAAATTTCTAAAGCTTTGCATGACTTCGGGCCCAAACTCTTTGTCCCTAATTACGTCTGCCTGCGTCTGCACATGTGTGGATGGATATGTGTGTGTGTGCGAGCGTACACCCGTCCCTTCCCCCCCCCCCCCCCCCCCCCCAAGGCAAGTTCCCCCGCTCCCGGGACTGGAACGACCCCCCACCCTCCCCCCCCAAAACCCACCTCCCCGTCCCCCCCCCTCCCCCCCTCCCTCCCGACGAGACAACAGCCCGCCGCGAAAGCCTGAACTTTGTGTGCATGGCCGTGCCCGTCCGTGTGTCCATCGACGTGCCAGCGCCCTCGCCCGGTATGTCACATCATCCCTGTTTTTAGACATATTTTTCCCATGTGGAATGTTTCCCTCTATTAATTTATATATATATATATATATATATATATATATATATATATATATATATATATATATATATGGTTATAATAAAGGGAAACATTCCACGTAGGAAAAATATATCCAAAAACAAAGATGATGAGACTTACCAAATGAAAGTGCTAGCAGGTCGACAGACACACAAACAAACACAAACATACACACAAAATTCAAGCTTTCGCAACAAACTGTTGCCTCTTCAGCAAAGAGGGAAGGAGAGGGAAAGACGAAAGGAAGTGGGTTTGAAGGGACAGGGTAAAGATTCATTCCAATCCCAGGAGCGGAAAGACTTACCTTAGGGGGGAAAAAAAGGAAAAAAGGACGGGTATACACTCGCACACACACACACACATATCCATCCACACATATACAGACACAAGCAGACGTATTTCTTTCATTTGGTAAGTCACATCATCTTTGTATACCCGTCCTTTTTTCCCCCTAAGGCAAGTCTTTCCGCTTCCGGGATTGGAATGACTCCTTACCCTCTCCCTTAAAACCCACTTCCTTTCGTCTTTCCCTCTCCTTCCCTCTTTCCTGATGAGGCAACAGTTTGTTGCGAAAGCTTGAATTTTGTGTGTTTGTTTGTGTGTGTGTCGACCTGCCAGCATTTTCATTTGGTAAGTCAAACTTGTACATTAATTAGAAATAAAATGGAACTACAATTTGAGGAATTACATGGTAGTGTGGTATCTTTTGATAGTGTAGGAAATGGCGGTAATACAGATTTGATAGAAGATAAGTCACTATCTTATGTTATTACTAACAAGTTAATAATTCTAGTTACTACTATCAGAGTACTATCAGCTGTTACTACTGAGGATGTAATACCTTTTGTTACTATTAAGAATATACTAGCTCCTGTCACTATTGAGATTTTGTAATCATCATTTACTATTAAGATCTTACTACTTGTTGCTACTACAAAAAAAGTTGCTTCGTTTAGTAATTGAAATTTACCATTTTCTGTTAGTAAAAAAACAATTATGATTTATAAATAGTAACAGTAAAATACTGACTACAGTTGGTACTGAAAAGTTACTACTGAAAATTTTCTACCTTCTGCTATCAATAATATCTTAAGCTACTGCTGTAAAAGTCGAGGTTGGAATTTTATCATATAGCTTTAATGACAACAGATCTAATATATCTGATTTAAATATTAAAACAGACTTCAAATTGACTATGTCAAACATGAGCTGAGTATAGAGTTAGATAATTTATATTTTGGACACAAGAAATGCATGCTTCACATGACAAAATAGTATTATTTTAAAATTAAGTTTAATATTGTAAATAATTTAGTGAGAACTAATAGTGCATGTTAGAAAGTGAATGTAGTTATTACAAGTGTATATTGTATTTTATACTTAATAATATCAAGTTGGTCTACTGCCTCATGGCTGCGGAGAAATGGGATTCATACAGTGTGTAACTGACTCACACTGAGTGACAAGAACTATAACTGAATATGACAGAGAATTGCTGATCATACGTAATTTCAGAATGCAACAATTATTAAGAAATGTTTACCAAGTGACCAATGCACTTGGTTTCAAATTTGTTTTATGTAAATGTATTGACATGTTATATCTTGCAACTAGTGCATATGCACAGTGTGTGGTGTCACCACATGTGCACATTTGAATTGGCCGTCAACTGTATCAGTACAGGCTGATGCTGGAGGCCATCTGTTGGAGGTGTACAACCAACCAGGTCTCCACTGTGCTGTCTACCAGCAACTCACTTTTTAATATATATATATATATATATATATATATATATATATATATATATATATATATATATATATATATATATATATATATATATATATATATATATATATATATATATATATATGTGCAGAGCAGCACTAATGGCCCTCTTCTGTGTCTTTCCAATGTGCCATTCACTTAGTGAACTGTCACGTTACATGTGGATTTACAGGACACTGTTTTCTGATGTAGTTGAGGCCTTAACAAATATTTGGGATACTTTGGACAGGTCTCATGTCCTACAAAATTGCAAAACAATTGGCAGCAAGGTTGGGATGGTTTCCACAAGTGCAGTCTTCATGTGCAGTTTCATCAGGTTTATTCATTATGGATGCTGTGCTACTGGCACTGATTGAACAGTTACTTTGGCTGTGGCCACCTTATCAGCTTCCATTATTAAACAAGGTACCAGTCCATCCAGCCATGTTCCCTCCATATAATGATTCAGCTGAGGATTAGGAATCTTACCAAAAAAAAACTCAAATAGCATTTGTTGGCTTTTGGTGTGAAAGACTTGAATTTGTACAAAGCATTCTTCCTCTCATGGATTCCACATACAGTGTATCAATTACTTGGCAACTTGCCCTTTACAAGAACTGGCAGCTCTTACTTTTGATTACATGTGCAGTTTATTGTCCAATTACTATTTCAAATGACCACATGTCATAGCAGCACAAATTGAACTCTACTGATCACACAGGAAACCAAACCCCTCATACAGGGCCTGGGCGGCCGACCTTAGCCTTAGCCCCATGTGTTACTAATGCCCATAATGACTCTTTCAGACTATATGGTGCACAATGCAATTATATGCTTAGCTCTGGACAAGGCACTGTGCCAGAAGGCATTACTCTGTGGTATTTGCAAAACTCCATCCAACAGAGGTTTTTCACAATCTTATGAAGTTTCTCAGGCAGTGAGTGTTGAAACTGAAACATGAGGTGATGTGGCGGTAGTGTCAGACCGTGTGCCCACTAGAGCACAGATAGCTTGCAGGAGGATATGACAGTGTTGGCAGGAAACATGCATGCCCAGTGCCAAGCAAACCAAGGCTGGGCAAAGCAGCCACAATCACAACCTCCACAGCACCAGTGTTAGCGTTCTCTGTTTCCGTCTTGTCCTTTCTGTTTTGTGCAGCATGTATGTTCAGCATGCCCTGAGCACTTGGCTGCTTGTAAATGCTTGCCAGAAGAAAGGCCACATTGCCTCCATGTGTTATTCACTGATGGTTGTTCAGGATATGGAAATGAAATAAACTGCGTAACTTCAATCCTTGTGACTTCTCCCAAGTTGTTTATCGAGTTAAGTGTTTTTTGCCAAGTGAACAGCTATGGGTTGATACAGGTGCTGCAGTGACATTATTGAAGTCTCAAACCTATGTGAATTCAGGCTCACTGCCATTGATACTGATCATGCAGAAGTAGTCCGTTATAATGAACAAAACACTGTATTGTTGGGACAATTTGTGGCATCTGCGTCTTACAAGTCGGTGGTTCACCCTATTATATTTTTGGTGGTTGCTGATGCCGGTGGTAAGAACTTGTTTGGCATGGATTCATTTCAGACATTTGGATTTTCTATCACTGATGCAGTTCTCTGCTGGAAACACTGTTTGAGGAGAATTGGCTAGACTCCAATCTCTAAGGGTGGTGCAATCTTTTAATGGCTACTGAATGGTAATCTCCGCCAGTTGTCGTTCGGAAACTGTTGGGGAAGCTATGCCTCTGTGGCAACTTCAGTACTACTGTCAACATGCATTCAGTTGTGGATATTTATCCTTTCCCATGCCAGGAGGACCTGTTGTTGATATTATCTGTTTTCCAATATTTTTTATAAAACTGATCTGTCTAAAGTGTATCTACAGGTTTTGAATACTCCTTTTGTTCTCTGTCAATACTTGCACCTTCCTTTTCATGTGGCTAGCGCCCCTGCTATTTTCCAACAAGTTGCATTAATTATCTGGGTGATGTTATTGACATGGACTCCTTCACAGCTGTTCAATTGCAAAATTTGCACACTTTGTTTTCTGTCTTACAGTCCATGGGTGTATGGTGTAACCTTGCAAAATCTCAGTTCTTTTCAACCTTCCATTGTTTATTTTGGGTTTGAGGGATCAAACGATGGGGTCCACCCTCTATCAGACTACATCTCTGTTGTCATCTATATGCCTTGCCCCTTATCCATCAGGAGCTACAGGCCTTCGTAGGACAGATAGCCTACTACCATAAATTCCTGCCAAAAGTGGCCACCTTGACCCACCTGTTGCATGTCTTGTTGTGCAACAATATACCTTTTAGCTGGAGCCCAGATTTCAAATGCACTTTTTGAATGTTGAAATCCAAACTAATCTCAGCTCCTTGTTTAGCTGCGTCCTCTCCAGACAAACACATAGTTTTGGTGACTGACACCTCACAGTGTGGCCATGGCACAGTCCCCACTCATTGGTATGCCAATGGCTCTTTCAGTGCCTATTGCTTTTGCCTATTAATCTCTCACTACAGCCCAGCAGCATTACTCTCAGGTGGAAAAAGAGGCTCTTTCCATCATTTATGCTCTCAAGATATTTCACATTTCTTCTTCTTTATTTTTATTTTTATTTTTTATATGGCTCCAAGTTTCACCTTATTACTGACCATGAACCCTTGGTTTCCTTGTTTAACCCTCCAACTTCCTTGTCTGACAAGGCAACACACCATCTCCAAAACTGGGCACTGTTCTTGTCTTGATACAATTATGAAATCCATTTTCGACCCACATCTAAACATGCCAACGTCCAACCTTCCTCTGGATCCTGATCCTGACTTTGGAGTGAAGAATTGCTTTTTTCCATCTTGGCACTGAAACACAGGCTGTGGTTGAGGGTTTCCCAATAACGAGCTTGCACATGGCAGATGCAATTGCCACTGATCCAGTTCTTTGCGAGATGGTTTGGTTTGTTCAAGAGGGCTGGCCATATCAGATGCTGGGACCCTTTGTGCAAACTATTTTTCCTTATGTCATCACCTCTCTGTTTTTGACAGTGTTTTGCACTTATCAATGGAAGACCTCTCTCCAAGAGTAGTCGTTCCCACTATATTATGTTGCAATATTGTACACCATCTCCATGAGAGCCACTGGGGAGTTTTACACACTAAATTATTAGCTAGGAGACATGTTTTTGGCCAGGGATTGATGCAACATCGTCCATTTTGTCACGGCTTGTAAGCAGTGTGCCCAACAATAAGCAGCCCCCTCCAATAGGGTCATTGGGGAGTTTCACACACTAAATTATTAGCAAGGAGAGATGTTTCTTGGGCAGGGATTAATGCAACATTGTCCGTTTTGCCATGGGTTGTGAGCAATGTGCGCAACAATATGCAGCTCCCAGGGCATCTCCCCCTGTCCCACACCACACCAGCCATGGGAGTGCATTATGTAGACTTTGCATATCCCTTCTTGAATTCCTATTGGCTCTTGGTTGTGGATGCATTTTCCCAGTTTCATTACATTCTCCGGTGTCCATCAATGTTGACTGAGCTCAAAGTTTGTATATTTTAAGTGTGAGTTGCTTCACAGTTGGCACCCACACATGCTCCTCCACCTTCTGCAGCCAGCATCACACCTGCCGTGGTCAGGTTGGTGCTGCTGCTTTGTGCTGGGATCACCAGTGTGGGAGCAAATATTTGGTCACCGGCCCAAGTGGATTCTGGCAACTGTTGTCCGCAGCCAGTGGTGCTGTCTGTGTGACATCCATTTGGTCAACGAGCTGGTAGCATGCCATATTGATCAACTGGGCCCTTGCTTGCTGCCAGAAGCTTATGGTTCATGGGTGCAGCCCACATCACCACAATCCATGCTGCTGCCTTCTGTCTTGAGCCTGTCATCGCCTGCTGTGGATGCACCCCTGTCCCATTGGGTGTCTCCTCCATGTGTGGCACCCTGAGGTTCTAGCTTCCTGGTGCCAGGTGCCAGTTGGTGTCTGGCTTAGTTCTGTTGCTGCAGCCTGCTTCTACAGTCAGGCCACCTTTGCTGGCTCCTCCTCCATCATCACATCAGCAATCCTTGATAGTGGGTCCAGCCCTGCTGCCCCCACACTGGGATCTGCCTGCAGAGATTACATCAAGATGGTGATTCCAGCACCCTCCCCTCTTGTGCAGTCATCAGGCACCTCATGGAACCACCGTCCTTGGGAGAACCTGTACCCCTTCACATTCTCGCCCTTTGCTCCAGTGGCCAGCTGTCATATCATTCCACCCCCTCCGCCAGCACTGGCTACCACCACTCTGGACCTGTTGCATGCATCTCTCTTCAGGCTCACGGCATCTACTCCAGTGCCTGGGTGACTATTTTGGATGAGGTCACCTGTGGAAGGCATCACTTCAGTGTACGGTGTTGTGTTACATGTGGATTCACAGGAGTCTGTTCTCCATTGTAGTTGTGTGTCGTGAATAAAGTCATATTTTGGTTACTTTGGACCATTCTTGTGTACTACATAGTTACAACAATATTTATGAGTATAATGTGTTGTGATCTGAGATCCTTTAGTGCCCTACTTAGGTGGTGGCACTTGCTATGGTGAATGGTCATAGATTAATCTGGGTGTATCATAATTAATGGCGTAAATGCATACAGTTGAAAGTACACAATACTAGAAAGTCTCAGTAAATGTAGGGTCAAAAATGCATAGCTTAAGAGCTACGAACAATTTTTCATCTTAAATACTGTGAAGCAAACTCTTCTACTGCAAGCTCTTTGCTTTTCACATTTTGGGAAGTAGTAGCATAGACCAAAACAAGAAAAAATGTCCAGTAAGCATTTGCTCTAAAATGCATACCTTAAAAGTTATGAGCAATTGTTCATTAGAAGAGTCGTGTTTCCAATTAGCAAAAATGAGCACATGCTCATAGCTCTTAAGGTAGGCATTTTAGAGCAAAATGGAGGGGGGCAGGGGGGGGGGGGGTTGCAATAGACTCTACTGTTACAATAAGTAGAATACTGTAATAAGTATAAAAGATTACAATAAGTAAAATGTAGCTCACAAAAAGGATAATATTGAATAAGTACATAAATATTATGTCATTAACAAAATTGATAATTAATAGAACTGCTTTTATTAAAATCCATATGGTTATTTGACTTTTAAAGAAAATAAAAATAATAATGATGAATAACAATACCACAAAATTGTCTGCATTTTTCTGATGCTTTCTAAGGCAAAAACCAAGAATGGTATAAATGCTTTAGTAGAAGAATAATTAATTAATGAAAAAGAAAGAAAAACAAGAATTATGTCCAATATTTATTGTATAAAAATGAAAAATTATTCTTGCTGTAATATATAATGCTCATATTAGATTATGTAGAAAATTGTAACACACTTATTCATTTATATATAGCAGCTTTTGTGGGGGTACAGAATTTTTGATTGTTTAAAACTGGGAATTTTCCCATAAAGCATCAGAAATCTGAAGTTTTCTGTATTATCACCATCTATAAATGAGTAAACATGTTGGTAACTAATTTTATGCTGAACTTGCCACCTAGAACTCTCTCAGTATGTATTGTGTATTTTTGGTTAATGGTGTTGGGGCAGGATCTCCTCACTGTGGATCTATGAGACAAACATATAATAATATATGTAATTTATCTAATCTTATTTAATACTTGTGTAATGGAGATGACTGTGGTAGCTAATGCAGTAATGGGTAATTTCCTTGAAAATATAGCATGTCCACAAGTAATGGATACATTGATAACACAAACTGCACGAAAAAACAAATTAGTTGGATCTCAAAAGCTATTCTGGTTGAAAAGTTTGCAAAATGCATTTTAATAGTTAAAAATATTCCTAATCCTTCTTTGAAAATGCAAATATAAAATGGGACATTTATGTGGATGAACACATCTTGGAATACGAAAGGGGAATGAGTTGTCACATACAGTCTATGATGCAGTCATACAGAAGATGAAATAGAAAATGTAGCCGTAAGTAAATCTCTGCTGCTCAGTACAATAATACACATTCTCCATATATTCCAGTAGCGGACCATCATCATCAAAAACAGGCAACTGCAACATGAGACATCTAAGAGGATGAAAGTACTACTCAAAGCAAAAAGTTTTGAGGCAAAAACATCAAAATTTTAGTAAACATAAAAAATGAACCAGAAGCAACCTAACCAAATCCAAAGATCCCAAACAATATGAAATTGAATTTTCAATCTTTAAGACCTGCTCATAATAAGCCATAGATAAAGGATATGATATGAGTATGTTAGAGAAGCAAACTTGTAAATGGTGAAGCAAAGCAAAGCAAAGGTCCAGTTCCATCTCTGGCAGTTAGCTGCAGCTAATAAAGCCAGCATTCCAACATACCAGCCACTTCCTTGTTTGTGTCACAGATCTCCAGGCTCTGAACAGACTTCAGGAAGAGTCAATATGCCTGAAATATGTTTCAGTGTTTGTCTGCCACACTGGCAAGGCTACTCTGACCTTGCTAGCAGAGCAGGTGACAAGCACAATGGGGCCTTTAGGCTGCAACCCTAATACTGCAGCCTGACAGCTCTGTCATGAGGCTGCCTTCATTCTGCAGCAGGCTCATGCTCCAAGGCATGAATGGGTGTCCCCTCAGCTTTCTGCCACTGGGATCTGCTGCAGCACTTCTGTCAATTGTCCCACCTTCATTCCCTGTTCAACTATTGACGGTTGCATTGCTGAGACCCTGCACCATCATGTTAGAAGTCTGCACTTGGCTCCTTCAAGCTGCAAAATAGAGCTAAGTGTTGTGATCACTGCTACTGAATCTTCATCCGGCATGTCAGAAATCACTGTGTAAGCATCCCATGAGGATGACCACAGTGTCTGCTGTGCTGACATGGGGACAACACCAGGCCAGTCTGGGATGAGGGCACATACATGTTATTGTTGAGATTAATGGAATATTAAAGAATTGTTATTTTCATTGTTTTGCTACAGTCGTCCACTACATACTCTTGTCTGCAGCATCAGGATACAAACCCAAGATGCTCCAGGTGGGAGTTGAAAGAACACCTCCTGACCAATGCATGATGGCTCCCAGTGCCCAGTAGCGATCCTTCCACTAGCGATCTGGTACATTCTGGTGACAGAAATTGGATGGAATAGATGGAGACAATAGTGCTGAAGAATCAGTATGGACAGCAGCCACATCTGTAAAAACAGCTTGGATTTTAATCTTCACTCATGAGTTTCCCTACATCCTTGGGCAGTACCTCTCACTATTTTCCCCTTGATATGAGGATTAGATAGTGTCAGGGTATTAGGTAAAGAGCCAGAACCAGAACCATTAAGTCTTGTAACATGCACCTTACCTGGATACCCCACTTTATGCATCAAGTCATATGCAGTAGTACGTTGGATATTGCAATGAAACGAGCTGTGTGCCAACCATTGCCATGAGTACACCTGACTCAAGCGTGGGGAATCTTGGGTTCCCAAAAAGCTTAGGCATAGGTCAGAACAGCCATAGTGTTTTCCTTTTAGTAGGAATTTTAAAGAATAGAGTGAATATTTTAGGATGATTATGAATGATATGAGCACCATACCAATATCAGTAACTGAGGATAGGAATCGCACAGGATTTAAGGTCATAGCTATTGAGCATAAATCAGGGATGTTGGAACATATAATCTTGAAAATATTAGCTTACAGAAGTAGGTAATAGGTACCACTTAGTTCAGTAATATAAGTTACATCTTACAGCATTGTCTAAAAACAGTAAAAGCACTGAGATACCACATAGAAGTGAGATGATCATCAACTGAACTGCTCCAGATTCCTCGAGAAGCAAGTTTCATGAGAGCAGTAGATACAGCTACAAGAGCCAATCTAGCGAAAGATGCCACTCTGCAGGAAAATAAATCAAATATTAGGAAGATATGTGGAAGTAAAGGGATTTTTATATACGAAACACATGGGACAGGTAAGGTGCCTGTGGCCAGGGAAGAATTAAGGAGAATTCTGGCATTTGGACAGCATAGGTGCAGCTGATGTAGCACCTGCAGTTGGGTCAGTGGTATCATACAGCTCTTGTAGCAGAGAATTTGGATAAATCTCTTGGAATAAGAGGAATTAATAAAGAGTAGAAAGAGAATTAAGTTAGTGCATGGAAGTTTGGATAGATTCCCCATTCCCAGTGTCTTGAGAACATGACTAAAGCAATTTCTTAATGTTATTGATAAATTTTTCCTAAAAGCTATGATATAAAATATTGTACAATAGGATAATGTGCAACAATAGGCCAGTATCACCAAACAACAGGGCAGCACATGCGTCATTCAATTCACGTAGTTAATTTTGTTCCCCAAGGGCATAGCCCACAGTATGTGTATTCTGCATGATAACTGGAAGAGACAGAATGTAAATTGTTAAAATGAACTACGAACCAATGATACCAGAAGGAGTAGACAAACACAAATAAGTTTGTATTGCTAGGAAACCACCCTGATACCCACTTCCACTCATGAGGTGGAATGACACTTGCTCACCAGACTTAAAAGAAAGAGTTGTAAAATATTGCAAATAGAATGTACAGACTCCATGTTTGTCTTTCATAGGTGTGATACAGTGAACCTAGTGTGAATATTGAAAGAAATCAGACACACTAGAGTGTAAAGGTTATTTAAGTTAATCACTCTGGACTTGTGCAGGAGAAAAAAATAAAAAAAGAAACCTGTAATATATTAGAGCTTCTGTTGCAGCTACTTGTTCATACAGGAATGCAGTGAGCTGGATTTTTCCTGTGAGGGAGGAAATGTAGCAACACAGGTGAAAGCAAGGAGGCAGTGTCATATCCAGGATGTTAGCTGCATCCAGACAATGCAGAATATCAACATAATGGGCACTTCCTTATTTTAAATGCAGTTCTTTATGCACTTACCAGTCTTCAGGCAGTGTCAAAATCCCTGAAAAATGTGTCAGTGCTTGTCTGCTGCATTGAAAAGCCCACTTTGGCCATATATACAACCCCTACCCAGTAGATATGATGGTCAGCCCAGCAGGACCATGCACACCACCTCCCCCTCATCTCAGCTAGCATGCAAACCTATGACCATTGCCTGACTGCCTCTCCATCAAGCCACCTCCATTTGCAGCCAGCTCATGGTCTGAGGCATGAACAGAGGTCTGCCAAGCTCCCAGCTGCTGGAGTCCAAATTACCTTTTGCAGTGCTGCAGTTAAAGATCCCAGGTTCATCTCTTGGGCAACTTCATCAACTGTCACATCACTGAGACACCAGGCCACAACTTAGAAGTCTTCACTTGGCTCCAGCTGGCTGCTAAATCAAACCGAGTCCTGAATCTTCCATTACACCTTAAATGTGTGGTGTGTCATCATTAAACATGTAAGTATCCTGCAAGGACGAGGATCACAGCTGCTCCACTGGCACCAGGACAATGTCAAGCTGTGCTTGTGTGCCTGGGATGAGGTCAAATATGTGTTATGGTGCAAGTTTAATGGAATGATAAAGAACTGTTCTGTTTACCAATTATTTGACTGTATTACTGTTTGAATAACTAGCTGCAACAAAAGCACTAATACATTACAGGTTCTTTTTTTTTTTTTTCTTTTTTACATTTTATATTTTCCTACACAAGTTCAGAGTAAACACTCTTGAATAACCTTCACACTCTTGTGTCTCTGATTTCTTTCAATATTCGTATTAGGTTCACCGTATCACTCCTATGAACCTAGGACACTCTATATGGGAGCTGAATGTCTCCTGACAAATGAAAAGACATCTCCCAACCCCCAGTAGCCATCCTTGCAACCCCAGCCTGCTGCAAGTGAAATACAGATAATTTTGAAGACAACAAAAAAATTAGAAACAGTTACATAAGAAAGTGATGGTATTTCACAGATGATGATTTTATTTACAACAGCTTAGAGTGCCCATATAGTCAATCACTTTTATGTTGAATGGAAAAGCGAATACCTGCAGTTATCTGGAAAACCTAGCAAATCACAGACGAATCTTTTGATGCAATAAAATGGACCCCATTATGAGGACAGAGGCTGAATGTTTCCTTGAAATGTAAGCATATTGTTTATCTGAATTCACAACTAGCATAAATTATGTCTGCTATCAGAATAAACTAAATTCTACAAGTGAAATGAATTCAGCATCTCTGCTGATTTTTAGCTCAGTGTCTTATTAATTTTCTCAGATATTTACACTATGTGATCAAAAGTATCTGGAAACCACCAAAAACATACATTTTTCATATTAGGTGCATTGTGCTGCCACCTACTACCACATACTCCATATCAGCGACCTCAGTCATTAGACATCATGAGAGAGCAGAATGGGGAAAACTGTGGAACTCACGGACTTCCTCATGGTCAGGTGACTAAGTGTCACTTGTGTCGTATATTTGCATGTGAGATTTCCACACTCCTAAACATCCCTAGGTCCACTGTTTCCGATGTGATAGTGAAGTGGAAATGTGAAGGGACATGACAGCACAAAAGCATACAGGCTGACCTCGCCTGTTGACTGACAGAGACTGCCGACAGTTGAAGAGGGTCATAATATGTAATAGGTAGACATCTATCCAGACCATCACACAGGAATTCAAAACTGTATCATGATCCACTGCAAGTACTATGACAGTTAGGTGGGAGGTGAGAAAACTTTGATTTCATGGTCAAGCGGCTGCTCATAAGCCACACATCATGCCAGTAAACGCCAAACGACGGTCTGCTTGGTGTAAGGAGCGTAAACATTGGATGATTGAACAGTGGAAAAATGTTGTGTGGAGTGATAAATCACAGTACAGAATGTGGCAATCCGATGTCAGGGTGTGGTTATGGCAAATGCCCAGTGAAAGTCATCTGCCAGTGTGTGTAGTGCCAACAGTAAAATTTGGAGGCAGTGGTGTTATGGTGTGGTCGTGTTTTTCATGGAGGGGGCTTGCACCCCTTGTTGTTATGCATGGTACTATTACAGCACAGGCCTACACTGATGTTTCAAGCACCTTCTTGCTTCCCACTGTTGAAGAGCAATTCGGGGATGGCTATTCCATCTTTCAACGCAATCAAACACCTGTTCAGACTGCACCACCTGTGGCAGAGTGGTTACATGACAATAACATCCCTGTAATGGGCTGGCCAGCACAGAGTCCTAACCAGAATCCTATAGAACACCTTTGGGATATTTTGGAACACCAACTTCATGCCAGGCCTCACTGACCAACATCGATACCTCTCCTCAGTGCAGCAATCCATAAATAATGGGTTGCTATACCCCAAGAAATCTTCCAGAACCTGACTGAACATAAGCCTGTGAGAGTGGAAGCTGCCGTCAAGGCTAAGGTTGGGCCAACACCATATTGAATTCCAGTATTACCGATGGAGGGTGCCACAAACTTGTAAGTGATCTTCAATCAGATGTCTGGATACTTTCGATCACATAGTGTATATTATCTTCATGGTCAGATCAGGCAGCATTATTATTATTATTATTATTATTATTATAAGTAGAAGAGACTCTATTAAAACTGTTGCAGAACATACCTGTTTTTGAAAGTTTTCGAGCCAACTCATTGGAAAACAACATGAGGCACAGTTTACTGTTGTTGTACAGCCTCTGAGGACCACATGCCTTACGTACATTGATGGTGCTCAAATCTAGTTTTGCATATTTGTGAGCTACTGAAGAGACCATTATTATTCTGCTGGGTGCTGACTTTTTCAGTAAATCTGAAATCATTGGGAAACATTACTTCAATTTCATATAAATTTATCACACTATATCAACAGAACGTCACATTAGAGATGCAAAGAGTAGTTCAGCGTAGCATCAAAAATTTTGGCATGTAAACATATCTGCACTCTCTTAACAAAGAACTTTCTAAATCCTTTTACCCAGTCTCTCTTTGTAGTTGAGCCTTTATACTCAGCATCTCCGTCTCACTGCCACTGTTTGTATATATGTCTCTCTCCCACTACTTCCTTTCATCTTTCCTTCCCAGTGGCGCTGTCTCCACCATACCTCAGAAAGTCAAAACTCCTTTTGGGGGGGGGGGGGGTTTCAACTTATTTTTTACACTTTAACCATGTGTTTAAAATTTTTGTCTAAAATGTGACTGCTCCTATACTGCCATGTTAAAGTTCATCTGTGTGGAGGTCCAGACCACCCCAAGCCTTTGTATGGCCTTTACTTATCTCTATTTTTTATTTACACTGTCCCCTCTCTATTTTGTATGCAGTGAATCTATCTCTACCCACATTTCTTCCTCTTTCACTGTCACTGTCTCTCACTGATCTCAATATCTCCTTTCTCTTTGGCCCATTGGCACAGTCTCCTCTCTCTGTCTCTCTGCTGCTCTCTTTCAGCTCATAAAAGCATAAATATGTTTTGCGTGGATAAATGTTTTGGTGAGTAATGTGGAATGAAGATTGAGGGAGCTAGTTCTCCTCTTTCTGTTAGAATCTTTTAAAGAGGAACATATTTGTCTTTTTTGTGCTCTGACAGGAGCATTTTTCCACTGGTTCCAGCATGGTGTGCTGCTTATATAAAATGAATTCTATAGGTCAGTAAAGCTTTGACAGTTTATTATATACTTCAGCACATTTATATATTTTGAAACTTATAAACAACAAATAAGTACACATGAAATAAGGTTAACACAAAATTGTTTGCTTTACATTTTTTCTGGGTACTTTGCTCATCAAGTTCAATTCATGAAAAATACCCTGTTTATGAGTTGTCAAATCAAACTATGTGGTTCCAGAGAGGATCACAGACATCTGTGATGTATGAAGTGACAAGTGAAAATGTGTGCCAGGGGGGAGGGGGGGGGGGGTCTCCTGCTCACTAGACAGATGTACTAACCACTACACCTCCCTGGCACAGTGGCTTTGCACAACTGCACAAACAGCCCTAGCATGCCTCACTCCTCAATCCCAATTCCAATTCTTGTCACAGCATACTTGGTACTCCTACTGAACTTGAACAGTATTGCAGAGGCTCGCTAACTGTATTGGAGTAGCACCTCAGCATCAAATGAACCATATGGTTTCATCTGATTAAAGCGCGTATGCCTGGCTTTTACAGAGGATCCCTCACTTCATTCGAAACTGTGAGCTATTCCAGTACACTTGAAGAGCCTCTGCAGTGCTGTTCAAAAGTATGGGCAATATCAAGTGAGCTGAGGTGTAAATAGAAATTTGCTTTGAGGAGGGAGGTATACTAGGGTAGTCAGAGTAGTTATACAATGCCATTGTGGCAGGGTGGCATAGTGGATTGCACATGTTCCAAGTGAGCAGATCTGCTTGGCCTTGGCACAAACTTTCATTCGTCCCTTCAGTTTGCATGCATACGTCATAGATGTTTGAGATTTCAGATAGTGTCTGGAACTACATAGTTTTGTTTGATTAAAGCACCAATGCCTGGGTTTCAGGCAGGATCCCCTATTTCATCTGATGCTATGGTGCTATTCCAATACAGCTGGAGAGCCTCTGCAATGCTGTTCAAGTTTAGGGGGAATACCAAGCGAGCTGAAGTGTGCATAGGAATTTGCATTGAGGACAGAGATGTACTAGGGTAGACTATGCAGTTGTGCAAAGCCATTGTGTCAGCCAGGGTGTGTTGTAGTGAGCTCATCTGCCTAGTGAGGACACACAGGTTTGAATCCTGGCCTTGGTACAAATTCTCATTCATCACATCAGTCTGCATACATGCATTTATGATTTGTATTTGAAGCAAGTAAACATGGTGTTGGAAATATTAAACTGAATTTGGAAGTCATTTTAAGTTCTTTCTAGGCATGTTAAGGCACTTCTTAATCAATTTTTTGTCACTACAGTACCATTTTGGGGATAGCTGAATATGCATGAAGTGCTCATTATACAGAGACAGTGCATTCTAATGTTCCATTGGTGAAAAAATGCTGACTAGAGACAGTATGGCAACCTCAAAACCTTTGCAATGACCCTAGAACCCTTTGCCATGTGGTCACAATGTCATTTAAAACTACATTTATGCCTTAGACCAGTTTTACATGCATATGTATGGTAACTTCTAACCTCTGGGTCTCGGTAACAGATAACGATACCAAATAAAGTTTCAAGGCTCCTCCAAAATACCATCTTAAGAACATATAGAAAAATTTTGATGATTTGCCAAGAATAAAAACTATAGAAGTGACCATCTCCACAACTGATACTTTTGGTAACCAAAAACCATGCTTTGAGTGTGTATAAATATCTTGATAATGGATACTGATTTTCAAAAATGAGAAAATGATATTTCTAGATGAATATGTAAATAATTTAAGTTAGTATTTGAGCCATTTACTATGCTTAATTATTATGATAATTGCTGCCCAGGGTGTAAAAATGGCTAAGAAATGGTTTTTGTGGTTTTCTGCATAATTAGGGTACCTCTGAATCTCTGTCTTTTGGTAATGGTTAATCATATTAGAAAAGGTTTTGATGTTCCCTGAGAGCTTCACCTTAAGAACGCATGGTAAAAATTTCAACAATCTGCATGAACAGAAAGTACAAAAGTGGCACAGATGGTGCTTTACCTGCCAAAAAATCATAGCTTTCTAATCTCCACCCTAGACCACACCTAATGCAAAGAACCAACAATTTCCACAATTTACGTGGGTTGGAACAGGATATAATGTTTATAATTTGTCCCTGTAGTGCAGGGAAGATACAGTATGCCCACATAGGTATACAAATGGTTGCTAGGCCAAGGGCTATCAAAAACATTTAACAACTTACCTCTGTGACAAACAGAACCTGAGGTATGACCCCCTAAAGAAATTGCATTTTCGTATGTGCTGTTTTGGAACATTCCATATCTATCAACCCATATCAATCCATATGTATCAGTCCATAACAATCCATATCTATCAAAACAGTGAAGAAGAAAGTATAGGAGGAAAGTGATAAAGAAGGTGGAGAAGTAAAACTCACCGGGGATATGATCTGACAATCAATTGCAATGCAAGATACATGAAAAGAGTAAGAACAAATCAGAATTCTCAATGCATATCATACATTCCTTTATGTATCACTTCCATAGGCATCTGCACAGGTCAGATCATGAAACAGCACTTTTTTATATTACTGAGTTGGTCAGTTTTGAGACATATCAAACTACAAGAACAAAATATTATAAGAAGCTCAAAAAATTTGTCATTTCCCAGAGAAATTATGATTATCCATTCATTTCTAGAAGTGTAAGAGATTTCTGTAATGAATGAAAGCTCTGTATTCTAGATTCCAGAGGGGCCAGTGCCCCTTCTTACCTCTCCCTTGCAGATGTCTATGATCACTTTAGCCACTTATTTTCAATGGGAAGTAAGTAGATGTTCCTCTTGGATCTAAATAATGCAAGTAAGCATCATTCACCACTTTTTTGGCCATTGTTTTCATTTTTGTTAGGTATAGCAACATTATTCACACCTTTTACTGTATTAGGATGTGAGTTTGATAATCCTGAGTGATAACTCATCATTCCTCTAGAAAAGATTGTGCATCCCCAATGTTCTTTGATAATTAGAAGCAAACCAAAAATGCTGTCAGTTATTGACTGATATATTAGCTGTAAATGCTACTAACAGATTAAAAAAGTAAAATAAGAATGATGCACTAACAAGTGAGGCTCAGGACAATATTCAGAAAGGAAGACAAGTTCACTGACTCAGAGTAAAGTTATTAAAAATAACTGGGAAATATATTACACACTGCCTACAAGTAGGTTATGTTCAATTAACAGTATGAATAGAAAACCATACAAAGAAAATGAATCATGACCAATTTCTGCATCTGTCAAAATCATACACTATTCACACCACAGTTTTAGTGGCCAACAACATCAAGAATGAGTAACTTAGTCATACATTTAATTACATTGCTTTTCCATGTTATTTCTAGTATTTTTTAACCTGAAATACAAATCATGACTGGGAATTGTTTCAAAGAATTATTTAAGAAGACGAAAAATTCTTATATCCATTATCCTGTGCAAACATTTTGCCTTCCTTCCTTCCTCCTCATACAAAGGCCCCTCTTTTCTAACTTTCTCTGACTTTTTATTTTCAATTTTCTTTCTTAATGAGTAACTTCATCAATATCTGTGTTGTCTTTGGAGTGTTTTCATGTTTGGTATCATATTTCTCCTTCAGTACTCAGAAATTGTACGGATCTAGCTAGAGCTGGTCTAATTGAGACTAGTCAGGCAGTGTCAAATTAGGGGTGTGGCAGAACTGATTACCACCTTCTGAGGGTGGAGTATCTAGAGCCATGTTCTAGGGAAGCAGGAACAATTTCATAAGTAATGACAGAAATTCACAGATCTAGTTACTAACCTGATCAGGGTACAGATAAATGCAGCCTCACTTTTGCCCCGTTTGTGTAGATGCTTTTTTCAAATATGTGACATGTTTGTGGTGTTATCATGAATCATGAATACTGGAGGGAATTGTGAAGTAATTTTCATGTAGCCAGCTCAGCAAGCACGTTACTGCAGTCCAACTAACAACCATCCAAGTGAGAAAAAAAAAACCACACACACACACACACACACACACACACACACACACACACACACACACACACACACACACAGAGAGAGAGAGAGAGAGAGAGAGAGAGAGAGAGAGAGAGAGAGAGAGAGAGAGAGAGAGTCAGTGTTGTGAGGTAGTGACAGGAGCACTACAAATTAAATGTCAAATGGCCTTGTTGCCTGAGATATACCGTGAGGTGCGTTCAGCTGCCTAGTCAGAAATGGTTCCTTTGAAGATATGTTGCATGTTTGTGCAGCATAGGTGAGTGTAATGGATACGTGTGGTGATGATGTTGATGATGATATTTATGATGATGGTGATGATACTTATGATGATGATGATGATGATGATGATGATGATGGTGATGGTGATGGTGATGATATTGATGGTGATGATATTGATGGTGATGATATTGATGGTGGTGGTGGTGGTGGTGGTGGTGGTGATGATGATGATGATGATAGAAGGGGGAGAGGGAAAACTGCTGCTGGCACATAACCTGCCCCTCTTGAATAGCACCAGTGTGCGTCAAGATCAGCATCCACATCCGACAAATGGTTAACCATCAACAGTGTCACATGCCCTCACTGCATGAGACATTGTGGAGCTATTTGGAATATAATCCTGGACACTGATGCAAAGACTGATTATCATGAACTTGATGCCACCATCTCTGCTCCCCTTACTGGTCATATATTGGCAGCAAAAATTTAATCCACCACCAAAATTCAAACTGGCTTAGATCTGAGGCAAGCACCATGACATAGTCTTACATTAGCAACATTGGGTTCAGAGGTGGTGAGGAAATGCAAGTACTGTGTGAATAGTGATAGACAATGAAGGTAGTTGGTTCAGAAAGAAAAGTTTTTGTTTGCAACATAAAAGAGAGGAGTGAGAGAGATGATTATGTGAGTGGGGTCACGCAGGAGCGGGAAATAGTAAGGGGGAGGGGGAGGGAATTTGAGCCAAGCTGTGCCAGAAAACTATTTTCCATTTGAAATATTCTCAAATTCAGTGGTAGGGAGGATATCTATCATCTAGTTACTGAGAGCAGCATCTAGACACCTGCCTGGTTCTGCATTGCATTCAAGGAAACAGTGTTTCATTATTATAAGAGTTTTTATACATGTACAGTTACGTTTCATCATGATAAATGTTATGTATGGTGAATAAAGCTTCCTCAAGGATGAGGATGAAGTGGGTTGGAGGGATAAGCTTTGAATGTAATGTCATTGTAAATGCATATGTAGGACTAAGAAAAGAACCAAATGCATTCATTGTAGTCAATTAAAATTATGGGTCACAGTTAATGTACATAGTGACAGAGCCACCAGTTAATATATGCTAAACCAGAAGTTGCCTGTTTGGCCCTAATAATTCCAACACAAAACTAATGAAGGCACATGTCACATCAGAAACATATGTCATTGGATTGACTTATATGCAACTATGATTCACTTGACATCAGAAATATTAATATGACAAAATAGTGTCAGTAGGTGACATGTACATTGATAACATGGCAGTGTGAAGGTGAGTGATTGTTTTGTGAGTTAAAACAATTTATTTTTCCCACTGATCTACTGAGATGTAAATCCACATCAGTTGCCCATAATACATATTGCTTCCAACTTGACTTTCTCAAAAATGGTGTCAAGTGCACAATGCTGCCCTGGGTGATAACTACTCCCATCTCCACTTTTTCTCCCAGTCAAGATGTACTTATTCAGTCCACTGCTGGCTTTTGTAACAATTTTAGTCCATTTTCATCTTCTTACAGCCATTTTAGAAAGACTGAAGACACACATATAACTATACCATTTTGCTTCCAGCTTGGTGAGACAGAGTAAACAGAATATAAAATCCTCAGAAAATTTTCCTTAGCAACACACAGTGATGATATAGTGGTGAACTGACTATCCAAAGAATTATACAAACACAGAGAGACTCACAGACATGATCAGAAAATGCTGACTAACATCTATGGACGTATACATAGAATGAACAACAACAGACTCACAAAGAGGATTTTAGCGCAATAAACAGCTCAATCAAAACAACAACTGTCTTTGAGAAATAGAAGAAGACCTAACACAATCAGGGATCAATAGGTAAATGATACAGGAAAGAGACAAATTCAGAAACAAAATTATGAATGCAAAATTTGAAGTAAAAAGAAAGAAATAAACAGGGAAAAATGGACAGAACATAGGAAACAGGAACATAGTCAAAGAATGAAGAAATTTGGGAAGAGGAAAACAATAAGGAAGCAAGGAAAATTTGAATATAAGGCAACATTCAAGTTTGAACACTGTATAAGGGTAAAAATGTGAAATGGTAATAATAATAATAATAATAATAATAATAATAAATCCCGTGGAGGCCTGGGAAAAGAATAGGCCTCCGGTATGTTCTGCCAGTCATACAAGGCGATGAAAGGAACAAACCACTAATAGGGCTAACCCCCCTTTTAGTGTGATTAGTTGGTTCAGGACAGAACTAATGAACCCTCGGACAAGCGCTGTCATGGTCGGGGATGACGCTTGAACCCTATGCCCGTCCACAATGGTAACGACACTGCTAGCCACACGGAAAATGATTTAAATCCAAATAGAGGTGTTTTGCAGGATATGCTTCCTGCAACCACTCTAGAAGGAAAACAAAGACAGAGGATGAGATGGTCAGATGAAGTTAACCGACACCTCATGTTCTGTTATTACCAAGCAACAAACTTAGGAACCAACACAACTGGATACAGATCACAAGTATACACAACATTTATTACCAGATACCCAGAATTAAAATTTTTAACAGAACAATGACTAGCTGATCAGATCTATGTAATAATCAAAAATAACAGGATACCCCAGTCAGAATTATAAAACATCAAAGAACAAGTACAACAAATGCTGGAACAAAATAATGTGCAATCAGAAGAAGAAGAAAATACAGTAATGGACTCAAACATCCCAGCACAAACAAACAAAGAACTCGATGCATCAATTAAACAATCAGAGGAAAACAAAATCTTAAGACAGCCACCAGAACAAGCACAAATAGAACACGAAGTGACACACATGTTAGATATAGAAGAAAAATTTCAGCTGACATATATAGAATATAAAGACACAAATACAGACATTAGACCATTCTTGCATAGACCACCAAATACCCCACTTGTTGAAACAACAATAACAACTATCAACACAATCATACACAACAAAATAAATGAAAAAACAACTATGGAAGAGCTACAACTACTGGTTTATATATGAGCACTCACTACACTAAATATACACACTAGGGAGAGATCAGAACCAACCAACACACAGAAGAAACTCACTAAACCAGCATGGCAACACAGGCTACAGATCAGAATAAAAAAACTGAGAAAAGACATCAGACAACTAACACAATTTATAAGAAATGAAATATCAGACAAAAAACGAAAAAGGTTAGGTAAAATCTCACAACAAGAAGCGATAGAGCAATTAGATGAAAAGAAGCAGAAATTACAAGCATTGGCCAAATGACTTAGAAGATACAAAAAAAAGTGAAAATAGAAGGAAACAAAACCAAACATTCAACACAAACCAAAAGAAATTTTACCAGACAATAGATAACACACAAATTAAAATAGACAACCCACCAAACATAACAGACATGGAACACTTCTGGAGCAACATATGGTCAAACCTGGTACAACATAACAGGCATGCATGGTGGATACAAGCAGAAACAGACACATACAAGATGATACCACAAATGCCTGAAGTGATACTTTTGCATCATGAAGTCACCCGAGCAATTAATTCTACTCACAATTGGAAAGCCCCTGGAAAAGATAAAATAGCAAATTTCTGGCTAAAGAAGTTCACCTCAACACATTCACATCTAACTAAATTATTTAACAGTTAAATTGCAGACCCATACACAGTCCCTGATACACTTACACAAGGAATAGCTTATCTGAAACCTAAAGATCAAGCAGACACAGCAAACCCAGCGAAATATTGCCCCATAACATGCCTACCAACAATATACAAAATATTAACTTCAGTCATTACACAGAAATTAATGACATATACAACACAGAACAAAATTACAAATGAAGAACAAAAAGGCTGCTGCAAAGGAGCACGAGGATGTAAAGAGCAACTGATAATAGATGCAGAGGTGACATATTAAGCTAAAACTAAACAAAGGTCGCTACACTACGCATACATTGATTACCGAAAAACTTTTGATAGTGTACCCCACTCATGGTTACTACAAATATTGGAAGTATACAAAGTAGATCCTAAATTGATACAGTTCCTAAACATAGTAATGAAAAATTGGAAAACCACTCTTAATATCCAAACAAATTCAAATAATGTCACATCACAGCCAATACAGATTAAGCATGGAATATACCAAGGAGAATCATTAAGTCCTTTCTGGTTCTGCCTTGCTCTGAACCCACTATCCAACATGCTAAATAATACAAATTATGGATACAATAATACTGGAACATACCAACACAAAATCACACATTTGCTATACATGGATGATCTAAAACTACTGGCAGCAACAAATCAACAACTCAACTAATTACTAAAGATAACAGAAGTATTCAGCAATGATATAAATATGGCTTTTGGAACAGACAAATGTAAGAACAATAGCATAGTCAAGGGAAAACACATTAAACAAGAAGATTGCATATTGGATAACCACAGCAACTGCATAGGAGTGATGGAAAAAACAGATGCTTATAAATATGTGGGATACAGACAAAAAATAGGAATAGATAATACAAATATTAAAGAAGGACTAAAAGAAAAATATAGACAAAGACTGACAAAAACACTGAAAACAGAATTGACAGCAAGAAACAAGGCAAAAGCTATAAATACTAATGCTATATCAATATTGACCTACTCATTTGGAGTAGTGAAATGGAGTAACACAGACCTACAAGCACTCAATACACTTACACGATCACAATGCCACAAATATCAAATACATCACATACATTCAGCAACAAATATTCACATTAAGCAGAAAGGAAGGAGCAAGGGGATTTATCAACATAAAAAACCTACATTACAGACAGGTAGACAATTTAAGAAAATTCTATATAGAATGAGCAGAAACTAGCAAAATACACAAAGCAATCACTCATATAAGTACATCGGCTACACCACTGCAATTTCATAACTGCTTGTGCAACCCTTTAGATCACATAACATCAACAGATATGAAGAAAGTAAATTGGAAAAAGAAAACACTACATGGCAGGCACCCGTATCATCTAACACAGCCACACATTGATCAAGACGCATCCAACACATGGCTAAGAAAAGGCAATATATACAGTGAGATGGAAGGATTCACAATTGCAAAACAGGATCAAACAATAAACACCAGATATTACAGCAAGCATATTATTAAAGATCCCAATACCACAACAGATAAATGCAGACTTTGCAAACAACAAATAGAAACTGTAGATCACATCACAAGCGGATGTACAATACTAGCAAATACAGAATACCCCAGAAGACATGATAATGTAGCAAAAATAATACATCAACAACTTGCCATACAACATAAACTAATAAAACAACACGTTCCCACATACAAGTATGCACCACAAAATGTACCGGAGAATGATGTATACAAATTATACAGGAACAGAACCAATATAACAGATAAAACATCACCACATAACAAACCTGACATCATACTCACCAATAAAAAGAAGAAATTAACACAATTAATCGAAATATCCATACCGAGTACAACAAATATACAGAAGAAAACAGGAGAAAAAATTGAAAAATACATCCAACTGGCTGAGGAAGTCAAGGACATGTGGCATCAGGATAAAGTTGACATTATACCAATTGTACTATCAACTGCAGGAGTCATACCACACAGTATCCACCAGTACATCAATGCAATACAGCTATATCCAAACGTACATTTACAACTACAGAAATCTGTAATTATTGATACATGTTCAATTACCCGAAAGTTCCTAAATGCAATGTAACATACCGTACAGTTAAAAGGAAGTCATGCTTGATCAAGGTCTGTGTCACTTTCCATTTTTAACCAGACATAACGTCTGAGAAAGGAAAGAAATAATAATTATAAATGCATATCTAAGAGATGCAAATGAATCAACAATGGAAAGTCCGGGCTGGAGTAACAACAATATGGAAAGCATAGATTGTTACTCACCACACAGAGGTACTGAGTTGCAGACAGCCACAATGAAAAAGACTGCCAAAGCATTAAATCCCCCAGGGGGCTCACAGTCCTTTCGTGAGTACGTGCATGGAAAGCATGGGGCCCAGGCTATTGCAGCCTTCCTTCTTTCCTGGGTTGCATTTCGTTTCCCGTCCCCTCCTTTCCTGGTCTTGCTCCTTCCCCTCCACCCTCTCCTCAACCTCTCTTGGTGTCCTTGTTTATGTTGGCCCCACTATCCTCCTGGTAATGTTGGCTTTGTGATTTGGTTTTGTTGAGCAATTACCTAATCCTTTTGGCATCCTCTGGTCCTCCTCTGGGGTTTGACATCCATTACTAAATTTCTATTCCCTAGTGTGAGCCATTTGGGGAAGAGCACCTTACCTAGTGTCTCCAGCATGTGCCCTCCTAATTTCTTCCATCTTTTCCTTCATGTCATCATCTGATGCTAGGGTACATAGCCAGCCCATGTGGTGGGATCAGTATGTACCCTTTTGGTTGAGCCCCCTGAAAACACAGGGATCAAACTTCTGATACCTGAGCTGTGACCACCTCATGTAAGCCTAGGAGTGGTTGCTTGTCATCCTGGAGCCAAACGGCCCTTGCTGTAGCTGGGTGGTGCCCATGATTGGAGTGGGTGGTATCAGGGTGGACACTATACAAATGAAACACATACGGGTCCAGCATTCTGGCTGTTCTATGACCATTCTTCTATGGCTGTCTCTTTGAATGGAACTGATTTTTTTTTAGTGCTGCTTCTTCTGCCCCTTCAGCCTTCCCTTCCATGGCTACCCTCTGGGAGGAGGGTCAGGCTCGTCAGCTGGGGGCGAAACCTTTCCCCTGCTATCTGGTTTGCATCAGGACTTTATTTTTTGTGGAACACATTGAAGACAAGTTTGGTGAAGTGGACTCTCTGAGCAAAATTCGGTTGGGTACATTGTTGATCGAAACTGCTTCAGCTGCCCAGTCTGTGTCCCTTCGTGCCTGTAAACATCTTGGCACAATTCCTGTGTCCATTACCCCCCACCAATCTTTGAATATGGTTTAAGGTGTAATTTTTCACAGGGATCTCATCCTTCAAACTGATGAGGAACTTAGGGACAATCTAAGACAGCAGGGTGTTCACTTTTTTGGCAATTTCAGAAGGGCCCGAAGGACAATTGCATTGCTACTAATGCATTTATCCTGGCCTTTGAAGGGGATACCCTCCCTGAGAAGATTAAGATTATGGTTTATCGATGTGATGTGAAGCCATAAATCCCACCACCTGTGAGATCTTTTAAGTGTTTGCATTTTGGACACATGTCTTTCCACTATTCACAGACCCCTCTCTGTGGTGAGTCTGGATGTCCAGTCCATGAGGTGAGTTCCTGTCCCCCCTCCTGTGTGTGGTAATTGTCATGGCAATCATTCTCCATGTTCACTGGATTGCCCAGCTTATAAGAAGAAAAAGAAGATAAAGGAGTATAATACACCCCTTGATCATCTAAACTACACTGAGGCTCATAAGAAGTATGCACATCTTCATCCTGTGTCAATGATGTCTAGCTATGCTTTAGTTACATCTTCACCCCCTTCCTCCCCCTTCCTTACCCCAGTCCCACACCCCTCTCCTCCCCCCCTCCCCTGTGGTTACCACACCCTCCCCTCTGGGTGCTGTTCCCCCTCCCCAGCTGGAGAAGTGTCCCACTTCAAAGGTCTGCTGCCACACGATGACCACGAGAACCACAGTCTGTGGGCCCCAGGTCACTGGCTCACTTTCTGATCCAGATCTTGCTGCAGCTGGCTCCCTTTTGTAGTGCAGCCCTCCTCGATCTCAAATACAAAAGAAGAAGAAACATAAGTCCCAGGAGACAAGGAGCCTCTGGTGTCGCAACCTGACTCTGACCTGCTGTTCATGGATGTCACCTCCTCCTTGTTGGTATGGATGGTGAACCAGTGGCATGACTGGCTTTAACCTGTTCACGCCCCATTTGAATCATCGTTCTGTGGTTATACAATTGAATTTTAATGGATATTACTGTCACCTTCCAGAGTTGAAATCCCTTATTTCTTTTTACTCTGCAGCTTGTATGGTTCTACAGGAATTTCGTTTTACTGATGATCACTCACCGACCCTCTGTGGGTTCCGTGCTTTCTGCCAAAATCTGGCTGGCCCCCTGTGGGCCTCTGGTGGTGTTTGTACATTGCTCCATAAGAAGGTTGCTAACAAATGGATTCTTCTTCCTACTACATTGGAAGTGGTTGTTGTTAGGGTCTACCTGGACTCTGGGGTCGCAGTTCGTAATCTTTATCTCCCTCCTGACAGGAGTCTTACACCGGCTGCCTAAACTGCCCTTCTTCAGCAACTTCCTCCTCCCTTCCTCCTTCTCGGGGATTTTAATGCTCATCATCCCTTGTGGGTTAGTGCATTTCCATCCAGTCAGGGTCTTCTCATAGACCAATTTCTTGCAGAGTGCGACTTGTGCCATCTTAATGATGACTCCCCTACCCATTTCAGTGCCAGTCATGGTACCTTTTCTGCCATTGACCTTTCTCTTTCTTCTCCCTCCTCCTCCCTTCATTACGCTGGTCACCACACGATGACCTTTGCGATAGTGACCATTTCCCAGTGATTCTCTCACTACCTCCCCACTCCCCAATGGACAGGTAACCTCAGTGGTCTTTCCAACATGCCAATTGGCCTCTCTATACTGCACAGGTCATTTTTCCTCCCTTATTGTCAGGTTGTATTAATGACGTCCTATGTGACATGTCTGATGTGATTGTTTGTGCTGCTAGCCTTGCTATCCCATGCTCATATGCACCATTTCACCACTGGCAAGTCACTTGATGGAGTACAGCCATTGCCATTGCCACCCGTGATCACCACCGAGCTTTGCAACAACTTAAGAGGCACCCATCCACTGTCAATCTTATTACCTTTGAACGCCTTCATGCCAAAGCCCATTACTTAATGAAATGGAGGAAACAGATGGGTTTGGAATGCTTTGGTTCTTCCCTTGGTTCTACTGTCCCTCTCTCATGGGTGTGGGCTACACTTCACTCTCTCCAAGGTTGCCATCGGCTGTCTACCCTCCCAGGCCTTGCCCTCCCAGATGGCCTTTGCATGGACCCACTGATTGTCACGGAACATTTTGCAACCCATTTTGCAACAGCATCAGCATCAACCTCCTATCCTGCTGTTTTCCTTCACCAGAAATAGTGGGCCAAAGTTTCCACCTTATGTTTTACCCCTTGTGAGTCGGAATCTTAAAACAAACCTATTACTGAATGGAAACTTCTTTCCACACTTTCTTCTTCTCATGATACGGCTCCTGGCCCAGACTCCATTCATAACCAATGGCTTCAACATCTCAGTGCTCTACAATGACATCATCTTCTCTGGGTGCTTAACTGTATTTGGCTAAAGGGTGACTTCCCTTCTCAATAGAGGGATAGCATCGTGGTTCCCATCCTTACGCCTGGTAGGAACCCCCAGTTTGCCAAAAGCTATCGACCAATTAGTCTGACAAACGTTGGTTGCAAGTAACTTGAATGGATGGTAGCCCGTTGGCTCAATTGGGTCCTCGAATCTTGGGATTTATTGTCCCCTTACCAGTGTGGCTTCCAAGAGGGATGGTCTCTGATCAATCATTTACTTTGCTTGGAATCCGCAGTTCAGCAGGCTTTTTCCCAGCACCACCATTTGGTTGCAGTATTTTTTGACCTTCATGAGGCCTATGACATGGCTTGGTGCCATTATATCTTACTTACACTTCATGAGTGGGGTCTTTGGGGCCAACTTCAAATTTTTATCCACCAGTTCCTGTTCCATTGGCTGTTCAGGGTTCGAGTAGGCACTGTTTTTAGTTCCCCATGGACCCAGGAGAACGGCATCCCACAGGGTTCTGTACTGAATGTACTTTTTTTCCTCATTCCTATAGATGGACTTACGGCCTCTGTCGGTCCTTTGGTCACCCCTGCTCTGTATGTGGATGATTTCTGCATTTGGGTTAGTTCCTCTTTGATGACCTCTGCAGAGCAGCAGCTCCAGGGAGCTATATGGCATGCCTCTGCATGGACCCTGTCATGCAAGTTTCAATTCTCTCTTTTAAAATTGCGGGTGGTCCAATTCTGTCACCATACTATTGTCCACCCTGATCTGGAGCTCTACCTCAATGCACAATGATTACCTGTGGTCCCACAGGTTTGTTTCCTCAGTCTTCTTTTCAACAACAAGCTCACTTGGCTGCCTCATATCAGACTTCTGAAGATAGGATGTTTCCTTAAACTCAATGTCCTTTGCTTCCTTGCCTACACCTCTTAGGGTGCAGATCGTTCCACTCTTCTCCATCTTTATTGGGCTTTAGTGTTGTCTTGCTTGGCCTATGGTTGTCAAGTTTATGGTTTGGTTGCTCCTTCCACACTGCATCTCCTGGATTCAGTCCACCATCATGGTATCCATTTGGCCACTGGTGCCTTCCCTACTAGCCCTGTTGATAGTCTCCTGGTTGAAGCTGGGATCCCCCCCCACCTTTCTGTTCAGCGGTCCCAACTTCTGGTTTCTTATGCAATCACTGTCCATTCCTCTCCCACTCATCCTTTCTATTCTATCCTGTTCCCAGTCCAAGGACGTCGCCCACCTGATTCCCGCCCTTGGGCGGGTTTACTGGTTGGGCTCCGCCTTTGTGTCTCTTCGCCGTGATTTTCAGCTTCCTTCTTTGTCCTGTCTCCCATGTTCCCTCCCCAACACCCCCCTTCCCTTCGTTAGTTCCTTCGCCCCAGATTCGGATGGCTCCCACCAAGGTCCAAAAGGTTCCATTCCCCTGATGGTGTTCTGTTGTTTCTTCTGCCGAATTTTATGGGAGTTTCAGGATGCTGTTGTTATTTACACTGATGGCTCTAAGTCTGCTGATTGTGTGGGATATGCCTTCACATCCTCTGTTGGCATGGAAAATCATCTCCTGCCAACTGTATGTGGGGTGTTTACTGCGGAATTGATGGCAATTTCCCAGGCCCTTACCTTTATTAAACACTCCCAAGTCAATTGCGTTTTGTTATGTATGGAGTCAATGTGTGGCCTTCAGGCTATTGATCATTGTTTTTCCTGCCATCCCTTGGTCTTGGCCATTGATGTCCCTCTCACTGATCTTCACCATGCTGCTTGACTTCCTCTGGGTCCCTGGTCATGTTGGTATCCCAGGTAATTAGCTTGCTGAACGTTTGGCTAGGGGAGCAGTCACTTACCCCCACTTCTCTGTAACCCCTCCTGCAGCGGATTTAAGGCTTCATATCAAATCCCACTTCGTACAATCGTGGGCCAACTCTTGGGAGGCTGCCTCCCTCTCTAATAAACTTCGTGTAACTAAGGTGACACCTGTCCCGTGGCGTTCTTCCTCCCACCTCTCCTGAAAGGACTCGACCACCCTGTGTTGTCTCCACATCGGCCATACCAGGCTGACCCATGGTTTTCTTTTGTGTAACTTTGTGGTTGTGGAGCCTTCCAGTCAGTAGCCCATATTTTGGTGGAATTCCCCCTTCTTTTGGCTCTGCGTACTAAGTAAAGACTTCCCCGTACTTTACCTTTAATATTGGTGGATGATTCCCGGATGGTTGAACTGGTTCTCAGTTTCCTCCATGAGAGTGGTTTTTATTTTCAGTTCTAAGGTTTTTAATCTCCCTCTGGCATAGGGCAGGACAGTGAGGGTTGGGGTGTCTCCCACTGTAACCTGTGTTTGGAATTTCTGACTCCTCTTCCCGGCCAAGATCCTCTTTTCTCTCTCTTTTACTCTGTTTTTATCATTTTTTAGATTTGTTTAGTTTCCTTTTACTATACGTACTTTTGCATTTTTAGCAGTTGGATGCTTTTGAATAGTAGGTGGTCTTGCCTGTACTGCGTCAGAGGTGGGGTATTTCCTGCCTCTAGCATAGTCTTCGGGTGCCCACTTGTGGACTTCCCTCCTTTTGTTTTCACCATTGACAACACAACTGCACTTTTAAGGTTTTTAGCCTTTTACCTTTTATCATTATGACTCTTCTGAGATGTAAATCTGTCTGAATGGACCACCTTTGAAACAAGGGACTGATGACCTTGCTGTTGGTCCCTTCAACCCCAATGAACCAACCAACCAACCAATCAACCACAACATTAAAACTTTCAAAGTCCTTCTTATGCAATAGAAAACACACACACAAGCTACTGTCTACTGACTGCTCCAGTGCACTGAGAAGTGGCCCTGTGTGTGTGAGTTGCGCTTGTGTGAATGTATGTGCATTTTCTACAGTAGAAGGAGGATTTTGTCGAAAGCTTTGATATTTTAGCAGTATTTTTTCATTGCGCATGTGAATGAGTGTTTTAAGAACAAATAAATGGTTTCACTATTAAGAAGTTCCCTTCACATGGTGTGCAAAGGATCTAATCATGGGTACGGCAACACAGAATTATTTTGATGTTGTAGACAACACTTACCAATCAAAAGAAGTGTGAGAAGGAATGTAGAGAAATAATTAACTTGCATTGTTGGAAGCAAGTTATCTTCTGTGTGCCTCTGTGGCATGGCACCAACTCCTGCATTGTTTATCAGGATATCTAGCCTCTCTTCACTGGCTTTAATATCAGCTGCAAACTCCCTTACAGATGACAAAGATAGTAAATCCAGTTTCTTGATTATGATATTTTCATTCTTTGTACTTGCAATTATCTCATCTGAAAAGATGAAACTTTTCATGAATCACATAATTTATACAAATTGATAAGTCACATCAGTATAAAATGTATCATAATAATCATAAAATTCATACAAAATTACCTCTTGCCTTTTTGGCCTTTTCGAGGTCACGGCATGCCAGAATAATCCTTCCACCCCTTCTTGCCAGGTCCTTAGCAGTTTCTTTTCCAATACCTGCATAAATATTTCCATTCAGTACATAAAAGTAGCTTCAAATGCCAGAAAATATGAAAGCTAATGCTACATACCAGGATGGATCGCATAGATGCATAGTTACATGTGAGGGGAGCAGTCAAATATGACATAAGTGTAAGACCTGCCACTATAGTTCCATTGCATGCATAGCTACAGTTAGGTAATAGCTTCCAGCTTAAATGCAAATGAAGTATTTTGTGGTGTGGATTGACAAAACATTTTGTGAATGAAAATAGTGAGTTGATCAAATTTTACAGATACTTTTTTTAAAGGAACACACCACCATTTGACTCTTTTATTGTTTATTTAAGTACAACTGAGGTTTGGGCCTTGTATGCCCTTTCTCAGTTTTTGCTGAAAGGAAAAATTTCATACAGTAAGACCACATAAAATTTCAAAAGATGTAAAATGTCTTAATCAATGAATGTAATGTGGTGTATAATTATAAAATAGGTACTTACATTTTATATCTTTAACATATATTGCAAGACACCTAACATGTTGTCAAACTCAAAGTTGGCTGTAAATTAAGAAAAATATTGGTGTCCCACAGAATGCCAGATGCAAAATCATAGATCATTAATTAATCATTGGAACACATCATATTTAGTATAAGTAGAGGTGGGAGAAAGTTATGGTGGTGGATGGAGGGGGGCAAGAAACTTAAATACAAATCATTAAGGAATGGGGGGATGGGGGAGTGGTTGGGCAGAGAAGGATAATGATCCATTAGATTAATGATATGAATATAACAGAGGGAAACATTCCACGTGGGAAAAATATATCTAAAAACTAAGATGATGTGACTTACCAAACAAAAGCACTGGCACATCGATAGACACACAAACAAAAGCGAAAGCTAGAATTTTGTGTGTATATTTGTGTTTGTTTGTGTGTCTATCGACGTGCCAGCACTTTCGTTTGGTAAGTCACATCATCTTTGTTTTTAGATCCATTAGATTAGGTTGATATAGTAATGCTGGTAGGGCAGAGAGCAGGAGATGAGAGAATGTCAGAGAGACCAAAAGACGTGGAGGAGGGGGTGATTTGGAAGGGGATAGGGGTGTGGAAGGGGTCCGGATTCAAGGTGGATTACTCATATTCTTTGATTTCACTACCATTACAGTTTAGGAACACGTACTCATATTTATTTACCAATGTAATCCTGTTTTTACTGAATATGATGTGCTCCCACAATTATTTACCGATCTGTAAAAACATGGTGATTTTACATCTGTAATTTCATGGGGAGCCAATATTTTCTTAATTTATGACCAACTTGGATCTTGACAACATGTTAAGTGTCCTGCAATATATGTTAAAGACATAAAGTGTAAGAACATATTTCATAATTATACACCAGTTTACAATCATTGTAAAGACATTTTACATCTTCTGAAATTTTACACGGGCTTACATACCAAATACTTGAAAATGCCATAAAGGGCCAAAACTAGTGTTGTAATTAAATAAGCAATAAAACAGTCAAAGTGCAGTGTGTTCCTTTATAAAATATTGTATGACTGTCACTCAGCAACATCAAAAACTGCTGGCAGAGACTGTTCAGACAATACAAAAAATAAACACTATTGAAGTCTTATGTCAAATATTGGCATAAAAGATAATGTGAATTCCTGGCTAAAGCTTTTTATTTATTTATTTACATAATTTATGTCCACATTGGAGCACTTTATTCAATCCATATACTTTTAAGTCTTAGTACTAGTTGTAGATTTGGCTTTCCTCTTCTTCTAACCAAAAGTTCTTCATCCTTTCTGAACTGGCTACCCTCTCTTCATCAGAAATGTTTTATTTTTTGTTTGTTAATGTCTTTAGTTTAAATCTGGGGTCACTGTGTTTCAGGTTATTCTTCTATTCTCTGCCTTCAATTTGTTGCATTGTCAAGCCTAACTCATCTAAATCATCATGAACTTTTCCAAAAGTAGGTGAACAGTTGTTTCAGTAGCCTGGTTTCTGATAGTCTGGAAATGTGACAGAAAAAAGCAACCCTCCTTTTCCACATTGTGTCAATTATTGACTTAGTTTCTTGGTATACAGCTTCGTTAGGTAATAGTTGCCACTGTCCCTCAATTTGGTATTTTTTCTTTATAATTGTTCTAAGGATTCTTCTGTTTGCTTTCTCTAGTTTGCCTTTGGTTGATTTGGAGTTCATATTGAACAGTGTTTGACTAGCTTCAGGTTCAGCAGAGTGGTAGTGTCTGAGTTTTGCATTTATCGAAAGACATTTCTTCTTGTATGTTGGGCAGGCGATGTCTTGCGCTTGTTTCAGTTTAGTTGTTCTGTTATCTACTGACATTTTCTCATTTTAATTCCAACTTATAACCTCCCCAAGATATTTGAATTTATTTACAATTTTAATTTGTTTGTTATCATTCAGTGTAATGGTTGGTGTTTCAGCCTTGAATGATGGCATCATTTCTGTCTTTTCAAACAAGATCCGTAGTCCAACATTTTGCTGCTATTTTTTCTAGTTCTTCAATTTGGTGTTTAGCCTCATCCATGCTATTTGCAAGCAGTGCTAGATCATCAGCAAAGGCCAAGCAATTGAATTTGATATTTCTGCTAATCTTGATGTTTGGTTGACAATTCTTGTCCCACTCCTGCACGACTTTTTAATACTATAAAGATATTTAGTATCTTAACTTTCTAAAAAAAATAAAGGCCAGTTAATATTACACATTATCATACAGTGATCAGGCACCCTAATTTCCCTAGACAAACTCCAAAATCTGACTGAAGGTACTCCTGCACAACTATGCAAGGTTACGCATTTTAATGGAGAGGAAACAGAATTGGGCTACTCTTGAATACCCTTTCATTAGTCCAGATCGCCTGCAATGTGCTTTCCCCAATATTCAGGCTACTTCAGGAAGTGTTTTAAGAGCAGAAATTATGATGCTGTTACATCTGAAATATCATACCCACTGGAAAATGTACCAAAAGAGAACATAAAATATGTTGAAAAATGCAAAACTCTTTATTTCTAATATGGAAAAATGTATGAATGTTCACATTTGATCCTTCTTTCTATAGTGTACTGAATCAGAATCACAAAAAACGTGGATCCACAGAAATTTAAAGTCACATAGTATGAAATGGGAAAGAGCAAAAACCTGTGAGATTATGTTACCAATTTGGTCCCCCCCTCCCCCTGCGCCTGGTAGCTGAGTGGTCAGTGTGACGGACTGTCAATCCTAAGGGCATGGGTTTGATTCCCGGCTGGGTTGGAGATTTTCTCCGCTCAGGGGCTGGGTGTTGTGTTGTCCTAATCATAATCATTTTCATCCCCATCGACACGCAAGTCGCCGAAGTGGCATCAAATCCAAAGACTTGCACCAGGCGAGCGGTCTACCCGACGGAAGGCCCTCATCACATGACATTATTATTATTATGTTACCAATTTGGCAACCATTTTGGAAGCTGCCATCCTGGAGGCAACTGGTAATTTTCAAATGAAAAGGGGATCATGTGATAGGAGAAACAGTTAAAGAATTACATAAGAAAAGCAATGGTGTCTTTCATTTGAATATAATTTTACTCATCCTAGCATTATGACTGATTATTTTTTCCTGACAGGTGACATGAAAGCTGATAGCATTAACACAAGTTGAACACATTGAGGTCATCTTGACATCAGGAGAGGAGAACCCGTGTTATTGCAAAGATTTCAACTAACACCACTCATACAGATCACTCTTTACCCACTGGGAAAACTTCTTGTGAAATTCTATGAAACTAGCTCTCCTACAGACTAACCAAGAACTGACTAATTGAAAACAACTGTGGATGAAGCAAATCAACCAGTTTTCTGGCACTGTTCAATAAGAGACAGAGTGCAGTAGTCACTGCTTCTCACAGGAGACTGGGGTCCACCATACATCAATAATGATAAATTTGGCCACACGTAAGTGGCACCCTTACAAAATGCAACTGCTACAACATCTCACCAAAGATAATCCAGATTTTTGGTTTCAGTAAGCAGAACAGGTAAGACACAAACTGGATAAAAATTGTCATCACCCATGTGACATACTGTTTATGTATCAAGCTAATTATATATGAATGGAGAATCAGAGGTAGTTAGATACCCTCACTGAACAGATCCTCTGATAGTAACTGTTGCAGTAAAAGTCATAGTTTGGTATGGTTTTCTTATTGGTGTGTCTTCTTCATTCAGGGTATGCCAAAAACAACCTGTTATCTGTTGTTAGATAAATGTGTGCTGCCATAACTGCTGGCTGAAGGTAGGACATTTCCAACATTCTTTCAGTATGATCATGCTCCACCTCAGCATGGGCTAGCTGTCCAGACATCCCTGGACATCTAGTTTCCCCAGAGATGGATAAGCTGTAAAGGTCTGATGCAGTGGTCACCACATTCCCCAGATTTATGTCCTTTACACTGTTATCTGTGAAGACGTGAAAACAATATTGTGTACAGTCAAGACCAGAAACCTTGCACACTTCGGAGAATGGATGGTTGATACTTGTGCTCATATTCTGGTGCATGTGCTGGTTGAAGTCCGTGACAAACATGTGGAAGAGTTAACAATAACATAACAACATGCTGGACAACTCATCAAGCACATCTTTTAGCCTTTATATGCTATCACCAGCATTTGCCTTTTCTGTACAAAGTGCAACAAAAGTTTAGAATCAGTTTAACTATGCTCAAATGAAAGAACTGTTGTTTTTCTAGTGTAATTATCTATCTGTTTGGTATTTCACATGAACCCCCTCCCTCTCTTTCCTTTTGAAAATTACTAGTAGTATTCAAGATGGTGGCTTCTAAAATGGCCACAATAATGGTAAAATAGCCTCAAAGGTTCCTTCCCAGGCCTCCCCTTCCATCTCATACAACTTGATTTTAAATTTCTGTTTATCCAACTGTTTTTTGTTTTAGAAAGGTGGTTCCACATATGTGGATCACCCCATGAATCAATCATTTTCTACAGAATGACGGAGAGAAAAGGGTTCCACTTCTTACCCTCTTCTCTGAAGCAAATGACAGCTGACAGGCACTGGCAGACTGATACCTTCTCTGTCAAGAATGCTTGGAAAGCTGAGACTGCCTGAGGAAGGTAAAGTCTTGGATTCAAGAGCTCGCTCAGCTCTCAGTTTTGTTGTTAGCAGGGTTCGTAAAACATGAATTACTGAATTCCAGAATTTTGTACTTCACCATGTTTCTTGTGAAAGGAACCAGTCTCCTTTTATTTTTATTAAGAAAAGTATATCTTGTCATAAGCATATGCTATTCAGCCACATACATACATAAATAGCTCGGGACATTTTTGAAAATATGTCGAAGTGTGATATTGCTTGATACATCATACAAAAATGAACAATGCATAAAGTAAACACTTTAGGAGTAAAAGAGAGCACTCACCAAGTAGCAGAAGCCTTGAGTTATTAACATCTACACAAAACAGAATTAAAACCTTGCTAGCTTTTGGAAGAAATCCTATAATGAACTAGAGTTCAAACACACACACACACACACACACACACACACACACACACACACACACACACACTCTCTCTCTCTCTCTCTCTCTCTCTCTCTCTCTCTCTCTCTCTCTCTCTCTCTCTCTCTCTCTCTCTCTCTGCACTGGCTGGATGTGTGTCCAGCTAATACAATGTAAGTGTGTGTGGCAGGGAGGGCAGCGGGCGGCATATGTGCACATGTGTGCATGCATGCGTGCGAGTGCGCAAGCATGTTTGCATGCATGCGTGCGTGTTTGCATGCATGCGTGTATGTGTGTGAGTGTGCATGCATGCGTGTGAGTGTGCATGCATATGTGTATGTATGTATTTATACTCTAGCTTGTTAAGAATTTCTTTCAAAGGAGAGCAAAGTTTTCATTCTCTCTTGTGTGCCTGTTGAGGACTCAATGCTTCTGCTATTCACTAAGTTGCCTCCTTTTTTCCTACAGTTTTTACATTCAGTACATAAGTTAATAATTTTAATAATTATTGGTCAGTTAAAAGTTAATAAGTTTTTCTGCAGATCTGAAAATTTTGTTCACTTAACACATGTTTCTTCATAGGGTCACTGTGGAGAAAACACCAAAGTGTGTATTACTGCCATTTTTAACAATTTATGCAAAACACTTTTTTAAATGAATTACACAAAATTTAGTGTCATTTTGGTGAATGAAAATTTCATGAGAATACAGGTTCAACTGATAGCTGGTTTACCAAATATGCAAGTATTAGTTTATCTCGTGTAAATCTGTCAAATCTTTATTTGCGATATTTATTTACAGACCTTCCTTTGCAGAAGCCAGACTGATAGAGTATTAACAATTTACTGCCACAGAAGTGAGTTTGAATTGTATCATAAGCTACTTTGTCATAGGCTATTGAAAACCTAGAAGAAATGAGATAGGGCTGTAAGTAAAGTTTACTTGCTCATCTTCATTTTTGTGAATAGATGTTGCTGTATATTTAATATTTTCTGTACTTACACTTCAGTTTTTTGATTGATTTGTGAAGACACTCAATTTACAACTTCTCATGTCAGTCTAAGATTTCAGTTCTCAACCAAAAGAACTAGCATTTTTAATGATTCAATGACTTTTGTTGTCACTTTCTAATTGTGTCCTCATAAGTGGCGTCTGTGTAGTGTGACTACAGTATCTACATAAGTAGACCCATTGCCTCTGTATCTGACTTCTCAGTTTTAGGACCTATGCTTTCTTCCATCATAAAGATGACACATGAGATTAAATGACCAATCATTTCATTTTATCATCATTTGGATTATTACTCCAATGTATTTTCTTAATCACTTTGTATAACATGTGCCTCTTAGTTCAAGATTAGGAACAATAATGAAGAAGCTACTAGTGTTTTAAAAAAACTCTGAAAGTTCACAATTTTACCACTATTTTTTTTTTTTTTAATTTTGTGGGAATGACAGCACTGTACACCTTTCTCCAGTATTGGTGAGTAGCATCCAGTCATCATAGGATAGTCATTCTTTACTTGAGTTTTTAAGATCTTGATCTGTATAACACGGGGTACTTTATCACCATGTCCATCATTACCTACTGCATGTGCAATGATTTGTAACTTTAGAGTTATGATACACAGCAAAATTACTGAAGCAGTAAATAAAGTAAGTTTTGAATTTTTTTAATACTTGCATAATCCAAATTGCATGTGTTATTAATAGTGGTAGCTTGTTAATAGCTTATACATTGGGATATGAAACCTCAACCCTTTATCCATTAGATATGTCTGCCAAATCTGTGTTGGAACAGTTTTCGTATCTTCTACTATGGTTTTAGATAAAACAGATTGTTACTGTTACAACTGCTTATTACAGTTACATAGAGGATGCACCGAGTTGCAGACAGGAACAACGAAGAGGAATGCTAGAAATATTTCAGCTTTTGGATAAAATCCTTCTTCTGAAGTAGAAAATTCACACACATTCACACCATAACACACTCATAATCCAGTACACTGTCTCTAGGCACTGAGGCCAGTATAAATCAAGCCTTAGTGCCCAGAGATAGTGGACAAACATATGTGAATATCTACATTTTTTCACTGCTGAAGTAGGTGTTTGCTAGAAATGTTTCAGCTTTCAGACACACTTTTTCATTGTGCATATCTGCAACTCAACACCTCCTCCATAAGGTGGTTATTAATGTCAGCATCATATGCCATTAGAGAGTATATGGTATCAAAATAAATCATAAGAGCTGCTTTAGAGCTGAAACTTCCTGATAAATTTGAATTGTTTGTTGAACCAGTATTTGAACCCTATTTTCCATACTTCCCAAGAGCTCTCCTGCATTTTCTGAATCCTGGAAGAAAGGATGTCACTAAGAAATGATTTGTTTATTAATTCTACATAACAAAGAATAATTTTATCTCAAAGTATTGTCACACTGTAGTGTGTGGAAAGGGCGCTTGGTCTACACTGAGAACCGTATAAACTACAGTTTAGAGTCTAAAGCTCACAATGACATCGTTTCAAAGAAATATGATGGTGTCAAGACAGAATAAAATCTATGTGTATTTCAATTTTTATAATATATATATATATATATATATATATATATATATATATATATATATATATATATATATATGGTTATAATAGAGGGAAACATTCCACGTAGGAAATAAATATCTAAAAACAAAGATGATTTGACTTACCAAATGAAAGTGCTGGCAGGTCGACAGACACACGAACAACCACAAACATACACACAAAATTCAAGCTTTCGCAACAAACTGTTGCCTCATCAGGAAAGAGGGAAGGAGAGGGAAAGACGAAAGGAAGTGGGTTTTAAGGGAGAGGGTAAGGAGTCATTCCAATCCCGGGAGCGGAAAGACTTGCCTTAGGGGGAAAAAAGGACGGGTATACACTTGCACACACACACACACACACACACACACACACACACACACACACACACACACACATATATCCATCCACACATATACAGACACAAGCAGACATATTTAAAGACCAAACATTTATGGGATTGGAATGACTCCTTACCCTCTCCCTTAAAACCCACTTCCTTTCGTCTTTCCCTCTCCTTCCCTCTTTCCTGATGAGGCAACAGTTTGTTGCGAAAGCTTGAATTTTGTGTGTATGTTTGTGGTTGTTCGTGTGTCTGTCGACCTGCCAGGACTTTCATTTGGTAAGCCAAATCATCTTAGTTTTTAGATATTTATTTCCTACGTGGAATGTTATATAACATTCCACGTAGGAAATAAATATCTAAAAACTATATATATATATATATATATATATATATATATATATATATATATATATATATATATATATATATAACATTCCACGTAGGAAATAAATATCTAAAAACAAAGATGATTTGACTTACCAAATGAAAGTGCTGGCAGGTCGACAGACACACGAACAACCACAAACACACACACAAAATTCAAGCTTTCGCAACAAACTGTTGCCTCATATATATTGGGGGAGGGGTGGGGGGAGCGGCACACACCTGCCTCCCTTTGGTTCTCCTTTGATATAACTATAAATGAATGTCTCCCCCTACAAAAATATATCATCAAAGTTGTTGACTGAAGGAATTTGGTTAGTGGTTCAGCTATCTAAATATTTTTATGGCAAATGTATTGTGTATTAATTCATAGTGCAGCTCTGTAGTCTTTCCTCATTGTAGACATTGCAAATATTTTGTAGGTGTACCTAGCATACATAATTGTTAAACACTCTTTTTAATTGTGTGTTTATGACAAATAGTACAATGGAACATTTCAAATTACAAACCACTCTAGAAAATTATGAAATCATAAACAAAATAGCAATAACACCTGATAGACATTAATTAATTCTTTCAGTGTGGCAGAGGAATGCTGGTATACAGTACTGTTAACTGAGTCAAATGCTATTGAGGTAATGTTTACCAGATGAACCATGAACTGATAGATAGGATGTAGGACATAAGTGATCAAATGTATGTGAACTATAGCAAAAGTTTCTAAATACAGGGCTGGTATGTAAAAGGTTTGTTCAAGTGTGGTCAGATTCCAAGAGTTGTATGGATTGATATTTACTGTTATGCACCCAAAAGAGTAGGTTTTTGAACTCTGTTATTTGTTGCCACCAGAATACCAGAGAGATGATATAATTGAATACATATGCAGAAGATTTCATGAATGTGGAGTGCATGTCATGCAGTCAGCCATCTGTGTACTACCCACTGCTGGTCACAGAAGAAACTGTCTGCAGTTTTCACACCATTGTTTCCACATGCTACAATTGTGGGACCATTTTATTCATGGGTAAATCCTGGTCCAGTTTGCAAAGTAACAGTAGATACTGTTGTTGCTTTGGCAAGAAGCCTGAGTCTGTCATCCATTGGACACCAGTCAGTTTCTAATGGGACAGCAAATGTGCAAGTGGTGTGCTGGTGACACACCAGACGATGTGTCCTGTCTGCCGGCCAGCTTATAAAGGGCTCACCACACTGGCTCATTCTCATTCTGTATTGAAGTTTCCCTGAGTCAGTTTAGATGTGAGAGGGCCCACCTGTCAAGTACTGTAGACCGTGCGCTGTACAGACTAGTGAGTTAAAGACAACATGTGGGCTGGACTGCATTCTGGAGAGACATGTTGTAGCCCTAGAGCTCAGGATAGTGTCAAACTGAGATCAGCTGGGATAAGGAACTTACTATTGGTGACATCATCCCCATGCACTGACAGTAATCACTGACCAACAACTGAATTAGTGAGAAGTATTTCAGTCATTTGCTTCCAGTGTTTTGGTGTTCTTCAAACAGTGACTGGTGTTCCAATGCAACTAACCTTGGCTAAACTCATTTGGTTGCTAAGTTATCACCAGCTTCTGTGATGATAGGGCAGTGCAATTTAATTTAAATATTGTTTCTAATAGTGTTATAAAATTGTGAGGCAATACCTTTTTTCTTTGTTACTGGCTACAACAATGGCCTTTTATATTGGATTTGATTAAGGGCTGATCTGTGTTCTGAAGGTCAATAACGTTTTTTTATTTATTAATTTTGATCAGCAGTTTCCTAAAGTTGATAGCTTTGTCAATTTCAGTAATGTCTGCTCTGAGTTTGAAGATTAATCACCTTGATAATTTGATTAATTTTGCCTGTATATTTTCCTACATTTGAAATTCCTGGACTTTTCATTTTTTTAATTTTATTAATTTCTGCTGTGTATTTTTGAAAGAATAACTTTGCTAATATTTGGAAACTTAATGGGAATATATTCAGAGCTTTGGACTCATCTCATATATAAATACAATCAACAGCAGACTGCTTAGCACATTGAATATTTACATTGGTCTTTTGAGCTGAATTTTTAGATAGCAGTTGTCAGATACTCTCATGGAATATGTCATCCTAACATCATTAACAGCTTTGCACAGTTTTTTAGTTTCTGTACTGGTGCTTGAGGCATTTATATGACTTGTGGAATATTACAATGCATATTTCATTTTGTTAATTTTAGTCATATTCTTTAACTAATAATTATTGTTTTAAGTTTTTTTTATTTGGGGAACCAGTAGGTTTTCTCAATATCTAGCAGTGTATATGCTTTATATGCCAGTTTTAACTTTTGTTAAATGAACTGACAAAAATAAAATAATTAATGTTTTACAGTAATACTTGTTTGCTAAGTGGCAATATTATGAGAAGGATAGTTGCTACTCACCATATCACAGACAGACAGCACAACAAAAAGACTGTCACAAACTGAGTTTTTAGACAACAAGGCCTTTGTCAAAAATGTGCGTGTATATATATATGTGTGCGTGTATGTGTCTGTTGTCTATTTTTGACAAAGACCTTGTATACCGAAAGCTCATTTTGTGATAGTCTTCTTGTTGTACCTATCTGTGACTCAGCAACTATCCTTTTCATAATATTGTTACATTCCATCCTGGATTTTCCACTGTTTGCTAAGTGAGCCATTTATTTTTCTATGGCACGTGATACAGTTCTCCTAGCAACTGTACCATATATAAGTGATTGAACAAGACTTTTATGCTAATCCCAAAATTACGTTAAGAGTAAAAATGGACTGCCTTAAAAAAAAGGCATTGTTTTTACTAAGAAAGTATTAAACAGTGAGTGCTAGTTAACTATTACCAATTATAAGAATATAACTCTTTTTTTTAAAGTGGCACCAAATCAGATTCTAACATTAAAATTTATCTCAACATAATGTAAAAAATTTAGACAGTGGGAATATTTACCAATATTTAACAGAAATTTGTGGTGTATTTGTAACAAACAGCAACACACCGAAACATGATACACACAGAGCATTAAAACTGAGTAAATTATTAAACTGAGTATTTCATTTCTTAGCTGTGTTGACTTCTGTGTTAAGAAATACATTTGTCATGAATTTTAACTTCATTTCTACAACATCTACAACTGTACAGAGTGAGCCCATGAAGAACTCACACAACACAAAGTGAATATTGTGTGTTAGGCCCTAAGTGTTGTGTTTAGTTTCCATGTCATGCGGCTTCATTCAAATAGTAGTGTTTCAGTCCTATCACAGCTTTAATATGGCTTTTATACCAATTATAAATTTCAGTAAAAGAAAAAATGCACTTTCCTAAATGTAATAGTGTACTTACTAAGAAAATGTGTGTTCATTAAGATATTAAATGGTTACTTTTTTCCTTATGTGTGTTTACACTTCACTATTTTTATTTCGAAATGAGAATATTTTCCCTTTGCTGTGCTTTAGTTATTATATCTTAATTTTGAAGTAATAAATTATTTCCTGCAATGAGGATTGTCTTTTGTTGAGTAACAGAATTGGCTTATAATATCCCACTGTAAGTGAGACGCAGAGTTAAAACACAGGTTGAAACAATGCAGAACATCACAATCTTCAGCACAGTATTTTAAATCATTGACTCAGAATCAAGTGCCAAAATTCACCTCACAATAGGAAAATACTTCCAGTCAGAGAGAATGTTTACATAATTTTACATGCAAAACACATTTTTATCATGAAACCATTTTGGAACTACAATTACTTGCATAAATGCACTGAAAGTTTAAGGAAAATGAAAAAGTTCATAATAATGTTGCCAAGCTATGTGCCAAAATATGTATTTCAAATCTTGCCTGTATTAGCTCCTGTGATAAGAACTGTCTTTCCATGGATAGTAGCATCACTTCTGCAATATCCAGTTGTAAATTTGAGGTACAGCTTTAGCACAAGCAGCAAAAGGGCCACACCAAAAGTGTATTTGTTGAAGAAGAAAGATAAAATGTTCCATATGAGAAACATGATTTTCACAATCTGTGTTCACAAAATGTTGTTTCTATTCACACATAAAATTTTGCAACAGTTTATTCACAGTCTGAGTTGTTTTAAAAATTTCTGCACAAAACACTAATTCTGTTCCCCACTGTAAAATTTTATTGAAAAATATTCAAACTATTTAATAATTACTCTGCTGTACCACAAAGTTTAACCCCAGAAAAGAATTCTGTACAAAGTAAACACTAGGCAACATTCATCCAGTTGTGCTTTATCTCATATACAGTTCCTTCTCTTCTCCTTGAACAGCATACTTGATAAGCAAATTCCACAAGTCAGACTCCTATTCAGCTTAATCAGGAGTTTTATAGGAGCTTCTGCTGAGCCATCACACAGACACACACATGCATTCTCCCCCCACCTCCACTCCAGCTTCAGGCAGTCAGGTATTGATCTGAGCTTTGCTCAGGGAGTCTATCTCTGTAGGACACTCAAATGGAAGGAGACTAATGCAACAGTTGGCTGATAAGCTATCACGTGGCTTGTGTGTGGCAATATGAGCTCCTTGACTGCATTTTAATGACCTGAGCCAATGTAATCACTTAGGATTCCCACGAACTCTGCCACTATGCATACATCACCCATGCAGAACAGAATGTGGTACTTACATATGCAGTTCACACATGAATTTAAATTTGTAATGCCTTCCCATTTTTCAGAACTTTCTGAATCCACTGATAACCTTTTATACCTGTTGGATAATAACATTTAAATTTTGTGTGCTAGGTTTTTATTTAAAATCAGTTAACAGGAACTTTTCAGAAAAGCTTTTTTAATAATGTAATTTTAACAAATACATCTGTGTGAAATTATCTCTCTCAGGTATTTGAGAAGTTAAGCAAAACACATGAATAAATGTATTCATATCCATGAATAGGAAAAAGCTGATGTGACCAAAACCTATACATCTTCTCAATTGGTACATACTTACACATCTTCACATATGGTACATATTTAATCAACAACAGAGCAAATTATTGATAATGTAGAATAATGTAGAATGTGTCTTTGTAAAAAAAAATATATTTATTCAAAATAATTTTTTGTAATAAATTAATTTGTGAGCATTTAACATTCAAGTTACTTAACTTGGTTTTGATCATCTTTATCAGGATTTTATCCTCACCTTTTGATGTCACAGTAATAAAAAATTTGTAACTGGTATTTGTTTCAGTATGCTACAAATGTGTAATGGGTGCTGAACAGCTGCTGAGAAATTTGTATCCATAAGGCATCTGCTTCTTTTCATTTTCACTTCTTTCAACATTTATACTAATTTATGATTTAATATCAATGCTCAGATGAATTTTATTCTATACTTGGAAATTTTTGCTTTAATGCAATTTCCTTTTCTGACTAGTGTTCAGAATTTTACAGTATTGTTCGTAGTTACATTACAGTTGTTTTATTTTTCTGATTAAAATGGAGATAACCACTTACTGAATTTCCTACTTTATGAGGTCAAAATTTTCAATTATCTTCAACCTTCCTAGTGCACTTTGAACTGAAGGCATATTAAACATAAACATAAGATGAAACAAGATTTCTGAGAGAACCTTCTGGATGAACATTGTCCTATATTGTTATAAAGAAATTCTGCCCACTGATTGTTTCAAGTATTTGTTTGTATTTCAGTTGTATAACCTTTTTCCTTTTATGGTCACCTAGCACTACTGGTATACTTATGTCAGCTGGTCCTGAAACTAGGTTCTTCTGTAAGTCACATCATGCTACTCTACCTTAATAATATAGTTTACTGTTGAAAAAAACTGATAAAGGAAATATCTCTAAATGCCCTCATGTGCACAGTTCCATAAAGTAATTTAACAGTAAGTGGCTACACATACTAAAGTCAAATTAATTCTCAGAGAAACTACATTATCCTAACTAATGGAGTTTTGGTGCAGCTAAATAAGAGAAATTATTCCACTGAATTTTCTATCAAATAGTCGAGATCTAGCACTGTGTGGATCATAAAATCATATTTGGGAAATGAATCTACTTTGGTGGTAATTGCACTCCTAAGTACATTTCTGGATTATTAACTGTATGGAAGAAACAGATGAACATACTAACTGTTTCACTATAATAGACTAATGTAAAATCAAAATGGGGATACATTAAATGCAACATCATTCAAGATAAAACAACCATGTCTGCTCTTGTCATTAAGTGACTAAAATATGTCTCAAGAATAGTGTAGTTAGAAGATGTTAAAGGCAAACATAAGGAATGCAACACATCTTCAGATAGCATATGTGGTGTCTTTATCTCCAAAACCAAATGCAAAGTTTCAGTTACATTATCAGACTGTAGCATAAGAATAAAAGTAAATTTAGAAGTAGTGTACATCCAAGATGTTTTAACTGTGGATTTTATGCTAGACAATGAGCAATTTTTCTTACCAGACTAATGAAATTTTTTTCTGTTCATTAAGAAGTTGATATGGTCATTTGTGATTGTTTGAATTTTGAGTAGAAGAGAATAAAGGTCTTTCATTAACATTCTACATTAACATGGCATATGCAAAACAAGTTTGCAGTAGCATGCTGAATCAAACAGTAATCGGTGATATGAAAAAACAGAATTGGAAATAAATATAGAAGTTACAAAAGAGAGCTAAGTGCACTCAGTGCCACTCAGTATTGCACTGTTATGTAAATTACCAAGAAATGAAAACAATACCAGTGAAAATGAACAGAATTAACAACTCTTTATTTACATTCTGTAAAATATAAAATATACACTGTTATAGCACATATAACAAACAACAGGAGTTATGACAATGAAAAACAAGGATGTATGTATCTGTAACTTGTGTTAAACCACTTGTAATTAAAGATAAAACAATAATATCAATGCTGGTATATATCATGATGAAGGATTGATGAAGCAAGCAAGAAATGGATCTTTTGTGACACCACTTATACAATAGATGCAATCATTTATAATGTGCTACCACCCAGAATTGTGAACTCATGTACACAAGTTACAAGGGGATATGCAGTTTCGTAAAAAATCTGTATGTATCATGATTAAACATGCGGCAGAGAGAAAAAACTTGATACAAATTGTTAACTTAGCCATGAACCTTTGGATTTGCAGTTTGATACTGAGAAATATTGTTGCCATGTGACTGTGCATTCATTGATAAATTTGAATAGTACACAGACATTCAATCTTTCATATTAAAAAAGTTAGCCATTAAATACTAAAATATTGTGGATGTTCCTTATGAGAAACTTAGTTATAAACATGACCAACATTGTTTTCTAGATTTGTTCAGAAAGGTGGAGATCTGCCATACATATACTCCATATGGCTGCTAAGTTGGCCTTTGGACTGATATTTATCAGTAATGCCAGTGTGTGACAGTAATTCCTTTTTAAATTTGCATATACTGTAGTGCATGGAGAGGTTGTGTTTTACATTATTACATTAATAAAAATTGCAAACACCTTAAATCTGTTCTGATGAACTGCTGCTTTCAAGGCAGTATGACAAGCAAGCTATGATTGTCAGACATGTGATCAGCATATTGCTAATTCCTCCATTCATTATTGCTAGTAGATGAGTCCTGATGTTCCCACTGCTTCTTTATTCAAGTAGCTCCTCAACTGGGCTTAAGTGGTTGATCGAGCCCTGTTCCAGATCTCCCTACCTCAGAAGAATCTGAGAAGTTATCGCATCTTTCTGCACTGAAGGCAGGGAAATACCTCTCAGATCATTTGGGCCAAACATTAGTGCTAAAATGTGATACCAAATTCAAACCAAGAAAAATGTACAAGGACGGGTGAATATTATTTGCAAACAATATTGCTACACTAAGACATAGCTTAAGCCAGGAATCATGGGAATCAGTTATGACTCCCATTAGAGTCAACAATAAATGGAACATGTTCACAGAAATTATGACTGAGCACTTAAGTAGAGCCAAGCCATTAAAAAAATGTGAGTATCCAGAAAAATCAACCTTCAAAATCGAAACCTGTGCCATTAGATTTTAAACCAAAAGATCTGAAAGAAAAAATGGAAAACATGTATAGCTCACACAGAGTGACTAACTCAGAGTTACACAAAGAACTCTAAAATCAGAAAGAATCGGCCAACAGATATGAGGTTCAGATAATGTTTCAATCTCCTGACTTCTTTGTGGTACTTATATTTGTACTGCTTGTAAAGACTTGCTGGTTAGTTGTAAATAAAATCAGAAACAATGAAACAGACACTAAAATTAATAATCTACAATTAACTGTGAATAATGAATTTATCTCTGATCCTCTTCAAGTCAGCAATATTTTTATTAATTACTTCACAGATACTGTTGAAAATGATGTGTTTATGAAACATGATATACAGTACTCATTTGAGTCCAGTAACAAACAGAACTGCAGTACACTACCAGCAGTAAGCACATACGACGTTCTGCAGGTTATTGATAACTTCAGAATCAAAAAATCAACAGGATTAGATGAAATTTCTCCATATCTATTGAAGAAATACAAACATGAACTAATGAAACCACTAGTTCATATAATAATCTGTGTTGTCAAAGACGGTGTGTTCCCTGACAAGTTGAAACTGTCTGTAGTGAAACCAATACACAACAAGGGGGAAATAAAGCATGTACAGAACCACAGACTCACTGCCTTAAACTCAACTTTCAGCAAACTGATGGAGAAAATAATATTTAAAAAAAATCCTGGAACAGTACAACAATGCTGACATATTAAGAAATTTCCAGCATGGTTTCAGAAGAGGTCAAAGTACCATGTCAGCAGCAGTGTAATTTGGCCTTCATGTTGTCGAAAAAATTAATGAAAAATACCAAGCAGCAGGAGTATTCCTTGACCTCACAAGGGCTTTTGATAGAGAATATCATGACATGCTCTTATCAAAAATTGCAAAGAGTGGTGTCACTGGAAAACTCATGCAATTTCTAGGAACATATTTAAAGGGTAGACAACAGTGCACGGAGATTATGTACTCTATGAAGAAATACTGGAGAAGAGAAGGTCAAGTACATACATTTTGGTGTTTCTCAGGGCTCCATTTTAGGCCCTGTCCTACTCATATGCTATGTAAATGAATTCCCAAGTTCTCTTGGCACTAAGCAGTTGATCACTGTGTATGCAGACAATACATCTGGTGTCTGCTATGCAGACAGTGAGCCCAGCCTAGTTCAAGAGGTACATAACTTTACTGAAAAGGCAAAAGCTCACTTTGAAAGAGAGAACTTAAAAGTAAACATAGCTTAAAATAAATAATATTAGTTTTTTCTAAGTAGTCCAAACAGACAAAATTCCGTGATTGATGAAATTCTACCAAAAACCTGTACAGACTGTAAATTCTTGGGTTTATGCATAGATGGAAGCAGCAAGCTGATTATTTCTGAAAAAAAAACACTCAGTCTATATGTATTTAGAAGATTATCACCATATATTAATTCTGGAATCCTAATGACTGTATATTATGGATTGGTGTACTGTTTCTTGTATTATAGAATTGTATTGTGGGGTGGGACATGCCAAACTGATATGAAAAGGGTTTTCATACTGCAGAAGCAAGCCTTGAAGATCATAGCAAAAGTAAAACCAGGAACTTCTTTTAAACCCTATTCATTACACAAAATATTTTCAGAGTTTATGCCATGTATATACTAGAAACTGTAATGCTAGTGAAAGAAGACATTAAGATCACAAAAAGAAACATGGGTATTTACAACTATGAAACATTTCATAGAAAAGATTGTCATATAGTTAACAGGAGATTAAATTTAACAGCAGAAATCCCCTATGTCAAAGGAGCTGTTATCAAACAAAGTTAAGATTTTGACAGGGAATACATTTAAAAAGTAAGTCAAGCAGTGGCTTATGGCTTATCCAGAAATGTCCTTATAACTTGAATTTGTCATGAACTAAAATGTAATAAGAAATAATGTAAACTAAAAACATGTAAAATGTATACTTAGTTGAAAATGCACATGCACGTAAAATTATGTTTTCTGAGCACTGAATTGAATTAACCATTTGGCTAGAGAGACAGTATTAAAAACAGTAGCAGTTAAATATTAAAGACTGTAAATTTTAGATATCAAAAAAGGTATTGTTATTAATTAGCTGTTTGCATGTTCCATAAGTTATAACTGCCATCTCTTACTATGAAGAGGAACAAGTCAATTTACAATTACAGTACCTCTTCTTATCCCATCCAGTAAGTATCCCCTGACCCAGGGTTCTGGGTGACTTTCTCAAACTATACCACTTTTCCTATACCTCTCCAGTCCCTTTGCTTCACCCCTCTTCCTTTCCCTTCAAACCTTCTGTCAGAAGAAAGAGCCACTTGCTTCAAAAGCTTGCACACGAAAAACATTTTTGTATATGTTTTCTCCTGTTGCCACTTGGTGAGTAGTTTTTTTTATCTATTCAGTTACATTATATTACTCACAATGCAAAATTTGAGAGCTTCGATGTCAAGATCTATAATATGTGACTTCTGGCTGAGATTATTTTCAATGAAAATTTGTTGTTTCTTCCTCATGCATTGTTTCTAAAGGCATGAACAGATATTGTGCAGTATTAAACTGTGTGTATTGTGTTTTATCTGACTTCAATTACACTTTATCTGCAGAGAATCAATTATAAATTTTCATATTTTATTTACATTATCAAATGTTGACTCTTATCTATTAAATTTGATTCACAGCATCAACAAAGAGAATTATTTCTGCTTTTTGGATACATAATGGCAGATCATTTATATATAAGAAGAACAAGTGTAAACCTAATGCTGATGGTACACTTGCAGTGATAATTGCCCATTCTGAACATGATGTTTTATTTTGTACACTCTCTGGGTTTCGTAATATGACTTGCTGAATATTTTTAGCCAAATAGGTTGAAAATGTGTTACCCACAAGATCTCTGATAACATAATATTTGAGTTTCTGTAGAAGAATGCTATAAACTGTACAGTCAAGTGCTTTTGATAAGGCACTGGAAATACCAGTTAGTAATATTTTGCCATTTAAATTTTGATTTGTGAATTGACAGATGGCATGTTCTGTAGAAAGATCCTTTTGAAATAGAAATTCAGACTAATCAATACTTTATTCAATGATAGGCATGCTATCAGTTGGCACATGCAGTCTTTTCCTTCACCTTAGAGGTCATCATTGCAGTTTATACAGTGAAATCACAGAATGCACAAATAAATAAATTCATTTTTAAAGGGTATTAAAGAGCTTGTATCATAGTAACTACAATAAATGTCTCCTCATCCATTTTTCTTTCTTTGTCTCAAGTAATTTTTGGGTTGATAATAATAACAACAACAACTTAAAGGCTTCACCTAAATTCAAAGAGAATTTGTGCCACCCACAAGGCAATGCATGTAACCTATTTACTTTATAATCAAATAAACATTAGAGGGAGCACTTGAAATTACATTAAGCTGGTTAATGCCGAAATGTTACATGTAGGAGATGGTGTGTCACTGCAAGTTGCAAAGTATGATAGTAGCACAGCTAGAAGTATTTGGGTTTGGCATTTTTGCATAGTAAAGCAGAGAGTATCTCAAAACTTCTGGAACAGTCTTCACATAGATAGGCCCTTTCTGTCAGCTTAAAAGCTTATGGAACAACTACGTCAGATAGGAATTCCCACACTGGTCTGCTATGTCATATCTTGAGATGTTGCAAAAGATATAAAATAGTTCCATAAGTTTTTAAACATACAGGTTAAGAGCTATTTTTTAATAGTATTAGGAAGAATGTAATAGGCAACAGTTCCTAATGAGTTAGTGTCCTCTATTACATTTCATAATCTAACATTCATTTGTAAAATTAATACACCTAATGAGACTCACAGATGCAGAAGGATTGTTCAGTGGATGGGATGCCAGCTAAGGTGTTGCCACATTTGAAATGGTGAGCTGCTAGTGGACCACTTAGGGGCAGGACACATATATGAACACTCTACAAAAATATTTATTTTTTACTCAATTTAGTACTTTCAGAGTACTAATGTTTTGTAGGCACTGCTCCAAAGTGTCTGAAACAGCTCTGAGTAGTGACAGGTTATTCTGTAATTATTACATGCGAGTACTGTGTACAAACAGGAAGTTACTTTAACTGTTTGTCCAAGTATTATTTATAGCTGTGAAGATCTTTAGAATGGCAGCAGGACTGCGTTCTCAAGTGAAGTTTAATCACACAGATGGTTGACTGGTCACATGTCTGCAGTGTTACATCCCAATCTGTTGTTCAGTTTTATGCCCCAACAAGCTATTGTTTATTTCAGAACAACTGCTGAAAGTACAACATAGCACTGCAAATTTAAATACATACTGTTTTTCAGAGTCATACCTGTTCTAAAAGTAACCTGGTCAAAGTAACCTTCTTGGTTTCCTATTAAGTGACTAACATATATAGAGTCTCTCTCTGTAGTGTGTTTCTGAGTCATGCTAAATATTACTATTAACTTGACTGATGGAAATATCATTAATGGTGCATAAGGGAAGACATTAGCCTGATACTGCTGTCTTTTGTATGCTTCACATCTTAGACTATAGGTGCAAAATTCAATTAAAATTATCAGTGGTGATGTAAACTGCAGATTATAAGAGGACAAAGTGCTTCTTAGTTATATTCGATGGTTCACTGCAGTTCTTATCTCTTTATTTGTCACTAGGCACTCCCATTTCCCAAGCCACCTCAATTTATTAAGATAACTCTTTATTAACTACAGTGAGAACTTATGAGACCAGAAAATCATGACTCGCCTAGGGTGCCAGGTCAATGAGATGGTAAAATGTCAGCGTTTGTGGCACTTGCGGTTTCTTACAAATGTGAGATGCTCCTTGGCAGATCATCCATCTGATTAATTAATAACGTAGTACCTATGCACTCAAGTAACTGGCCACTGACATCCAATCGATACAATTCTGGCCCATTCAGGTTCAGATTTTGTTGATATAACAGCTTTCTTCCAGTTAGTGATAGTAAGGTGGGATTAATTAATACATTTTCCAATATGTTACTGTAAGTTAAAAATACTTCATCCACAAGCAATTCCTAGTGTACACAAAATCAATAGAGGAAGACAAATGTCAGGATCTTTCACAGGACACACACACACACACACACACAGGAAACCTAAACAACACAATAATAATGTAATTGGTTATGATAATCTTGAGTGTAGCTTACATGTAAGTAGGTCAGAAATTAGCGAAATTTTCCAGACTGCTCTACATCTGGTTTCACACTTGTCATGTAGAAGGGGAAAAACTATCTTTCCCTACAACAGAGCAGACTGACAGGAAGATACTTAGGATAGAGTACTTGCCAACTGACCTTCATGAGCTCTGCAGATTCTTAGACAAGCATGCGCATGAAGAGGTGAAGGTTTAAACATATGTAAAGTTTATGAGGACTTCATCAGAGCACATGGGTGTGTATATTATGACCTTAAAAAGTCAGCACCTAAGTGCTACACCATTGCTAAATACCCTGTGCTGTGAAGGTCTTACAACTAAATTACAATTGTAGCACTCTGGTTGGACTGGAACTGGATAGATTTCTGCACGAAGTACAGGCAGATATAATCTGTCTCCAAGAGCTATACATGCATGGCAGGAGACTTTCAGGCCTTCAAAAACATCTCTTAACAATTACCCAAAATGCCAAGGCTGCAATTGTAATAGGAAAAAAAAAGTTACAAAATCACAAAAATAACACAACTTTGCATAATTTCAGCTGTGGCTACATGTTCAGAACAAAGACGAGACTCTTGGATTACCGCATCCATGTATGCACAGTATTCATATGACATAGAGCCTTTTGCTGACCAAATAAGAGATACAGCATAGTTTTCAAGGGACAAAAGACTACTCATACTTAGTGACATCAGTGCACAGTTGACTCTATGGCACGCAGACAAAACAGACAATGGGGGACAAATTGTAGTTGACACAGTATATGAATGCAGCCTCTTTGTTCTAAACAAAGCAGGACAAACACCTACATGCTGGAACAACATAGGAGGAACCAACAGTATTGACATCTCACTGGTAAATGTGAAGTCCGTAATATATGTCAACAAATGAAAAACACTAGAAAATTCCACACACAGTGACCACAATGCCATACTCATCCACACAAATACATACACAAACACAAATACATGAACTTCACATCAACAAAAATGACAACTTCTTCTAAACAAGGCTGACTGGCAAAAATTAAGGGATGTAGTTGAAAAATTTTCCCTCCATACAGTTGATGGTAGCATAGACTATATGACGCACATTCTGATGGACCTGCTTCAAAAAGCACAACTATTAACTATCTCAAAGACTGACCATGCACCAAAATAGAAATTCTCCTGATCCACTGAGTTAAAAAAGCTAAAAACAGATGCTAGAGACAAAATAAACCATTACCAAAAAAAGCAAAAACAGCACAATAGAGGGAGATAATATTGGAAATATACCATGATACAAAGCAAAAATATAAAAATAAATTAAATAAGACCAGACAGGATCACTGAAACAATTTTGTCAAAATTGAGCTACAAAACAATACCTGGATGGGGGGGGGGGGGGGGGGGGACCACTGGAACTTCTAAAAAGTAAGGCAAAGACGCCAACAGTACAGTCAATTCTTTGGGGCGCAGATGGCACTACTACAAGGAGCTGGAGATGTTCAGCAGAGTACCTGCCAAACAAGCTTCTCCCTGATGATGAAAAGGTGAATGACCAGCAACATTGCACAGACTTACAAAGACAAATGGATGACACCTACACAAATGGCCCCATTTACTGTCGCATTTGCCCATGAAGAGGTAGTGCTGGCAATAAAACAGTTAAAGAATAAGAAAACTCCCAGTCCAGATGAAATACATTCAGAAACACTAAAAAATACTTTTACAGTATCACCCCCTTTCTAGCAGATTTACTGAATAAAGCACAGCTGCAAGGTAAGGTCCCTGCCATGTGGAAAACAGAAATGTAGTAATCATTAAAAAATCAGAGGATCAGGACCCAAAAGACCCAAAGACTTGCAGGCCCATCTGCCTTTTCAACAGTTTGGCTAATTCCAGGAGAGGCTCCTATGTAATCAACAACAGCCACACAGTCCACATCAATATGGTTTTAGATCAAAAAGCTCAATATATGATGCAAATAACTGCATACTGGAAATAATACAGGACACACAAGAAAAATACGCAGTAGCAATAGCAATAGCAATAGCAATAGCAATAGGTATATCAGGTGCCTTTGACAATCTCTGGTGGCCTGCCTTGTTTGCAAGACTACAAGATGCAGACATCACCTGTCTTGTACAACAGCTTTACTCTCTATTGCAAATATGGCAGGAACACAAAATATTATCAAGAAAATAACAAAAGGGCTCAATCACAGGGCTCAATCTATGGACCAATTTTCCGTGGTATTGCATAGAGCAGCTCCTAAACAATCTAGACAAAGATGATACGTTGGAGGGTATAGTAACCAAATTCTGACAACTTGCTGGCAGCAATAACTGCAAACTTGGGACCACAACTCGGAAGCACAGCTACACAACTCCCTACAAAAATAATAACTAGTGCAGCCATAACAAGCTCAAAATTATGGCAAACAATATGGTATATTTTCTAATTGAAGGGGTCTTGCAGAAAAAATCCCACCATTAAGCTGAACAACAAAAGCAAAAGAGGAATCTAACAACAAAATACCTAGGCATACACCTCAATGAATGACCAACATTAAATGAGCACATAAGAATTACAACTGAAAAAGCAACTAGATTAATGCACAAACTCGCCACGCTAAACTCATCTCACTACAAACTACCTATGCAGACACTGTGGATGTATCATACAGACCTCTTTGAGTATATAATGTATTTCGTAACAAGTGCATGGCCACATTGATTGAAAAACCATTCTGAGGCATGGAATAAGAGATCTATTGCTCAGAATGTCAGGGTCATTTGGCACCCTGCCCATTGAAGCCCTATGCATTGTACTTGCAACATACCTTATTGACATAACCATCAGACACAGGGCAGCAGCATAATGGCTAAAAAGGGGAAGACTGGATAAGATATGTAAGATAACAGGGGAGCATATTACAGAAAAATGTCAATTAAATCTTTGGAAGGTTGAAACATAGCAAAAAGAACAGGAAACATCTGACAAGGGCAGTCAGGTTTTCTCCTTTGCGAATGGTCGATGCTCAGACGTATTTATCGAAGTCACACTATGGTACATTTCCTGACAGGCCATGGCCCTTACCCTAAATACCTGCACAGTGTGATGTATGTGAATGTGGGCAGCATGGATCCCCTGAACACATAACACTAAAATGTGGTGCACACACACACACACAAACATGTAAGGCTAACATCAGAAATCAAAGAGCTTTAAGAGGCCCAGGTAACGGGAGCATCCTTAATTGCATCACTGATGAAATGTCAAGTGCACTACACAAGACTTATAAGCAACAATGACCAAATGCAAGATCATGACCCAAAACATACCCTGCACCCTAACATGATGCATGGGGAAAAGAGATTCATACACAGATGAAAATATAGCCATAGACGATGAGACAAATAGTACAATACCATCAGATACACATACAGCGTAGTAGCAGATCACACAATTGCATCAATACTACAAGTAATATATACACTCCTGGAAATTGAAATAAGAACACCGTGAATTCATTGTCCCAGGAAGGGGAAACTTTATTGACACATTCCTGGGGTCAGATACATCACATGATCACACTGACAGAACCACAGGCACATAGACACAGGCAACAGAGCATGCACAATGTCGGCACTAGTACAGTGTATATCCACCTTTCGCAGCAATGCAGGCTGCTATTCTCCCATGGAGACGATCGTAGAGATGCTGGATGTAGTCCTGTGGAACGGCTTGCCATGCCATTTCCACCTGGCGCCTCAGATGGACCAGCGTTCGTGCTGGACGTGCAGACTGCGTGAGACGACGCTTCATCCAGTCCCAAACATGCTCAATGGGGGACAGATCCGGAGATCTTGCTGGCCAGGGTAGTTGACTTACACCTTCTAGAGCACGTTGGGTGGCACGGGATACATGCGGACGTGCATTGTCCTGTTGGAACAGCAAGTTCCCTTGCCGGTCTAGGAATGGTAGAACGATGGGTTCGATGATGGTTTGGATGTACCGTGCACTATTCAGTGTCCCCTCGACGATCACCAGTGGTGTACGGCCAGTGTAGGAGATCGCTCCCCACACCATGATGCCGGGTGTTGGCCCTGTGTGCCTCGGTCGTATGCAGTCCTGATTGTGGTGCTCACCTGCACGGCGCCAAACACGCATACGACCATCATTGGCACCAAGGCAGAAGCGACTCTTATCGCTGAAGACGACATGTCTCCATTCGTCCCTCCATTCACGACTGTCACGACACCACTGGAGGCGGGCTGCACGATGTTGGGGCGTGAGCGGCAGACGGCCTAACGGTGTGCGGGACCGTAGCCCAGCTTCATGGAGACGGTTGCGAATGGTCCTCGCCGATACCTCAGGAGCAACAGTGTCCCTAATTTGCTGGGAAGTGGCGGTGCGGTCCCCTACGGCACTGCGTAGGATCCTACGGCCTTGGCGTGCATCCGTGCATCGCTGCGGTCCGGTCCCAGGTCGACGGGCACGTGCGCCTTCCGCCGACCACTGGCGACAACATCGATGTACTGTGGAGACCTCACACCCCACGTGTTGAGCAATTCGGCGGTACGCCCACCTGGCCTCCCGCATGCCCGCTATACGCCCTCGCTCAAAGTCCGTCAACTGCACATACGGTTCACGTCCACGCTGTCGCGGCATGCTACCAGTGTTAAAGACTGCGATGGAGCTCCGTATGCCACGGCAAACTGGCTGACACTGACGGCGGCGGTGCACAAATGCTGCGCAGCTAGCGCCATTCGACAGCCAACACCGCGGTTCCTGGTGTGTCCGCTGTGCCATGCGTGTGATCATTGCTTGTACAGCCCTCTCGCAGTGTCCGGAGCAAGTATGGTGGGTCTGACACACCGGTGTCAATGTGTTCTTTTTTCCATTTCCAGGAGTGTACACTGAATTTAGAAGTAAGCTAGTAATAGAAATAAAATAATGAATTTTCCTGTTTGTACAAGTAAAACAAGAATTATTTAGTTCTTTGAATCATTATTTTCAAGCATGTAATTGTATAATTCATGAAATGTATAAGAAGCAGACTGAAAAAACATGTGAACTTTATAAAATTATGCATAATGTACATATGCAGTATAATAAGACATAAATGCACAAACATAAGCACGCAACACAGGTGACAAGCCCCATTCAGGGAGATGAGACTCAAAGTCACCTCCAAGTAGGGAAGCAACTGTATTAACAAATAGTACTGTCACACCTTATACAAGGATAACGAAAAGTTCGTACCACAACAAAAATGATCTGCACAAAGACTTAAAAGCACTTACTTTAGTTCAAAAAGGGGTCCACTACTCAGGAACACTCGTCTTCAATAATTTGCCAGCAAACATAAAAAATTTAGTTACAAATAAAGATCAATTTAAAAGGAGCCGGAAAGACTTACTAGTGGCCAACTCCTTCTACTCCATTGACGAATTTTTTAATAGAAACAAATGATGTATTGTATATGTTCATACTATTAGTATTGTTATTTCAGCTAAGAAAAAAAAAAAAAGTTGACATGTTCCACATCCACGAGGATCTCCTCAGCATGGATCTATGGAACGAAAAACTAATCTAATCTAATCTACATACATATAGTAGTAGCAGTAGTACAAGGGGCATTCAAATGAATACCAGTCTCTAGTGTAAAGCAATGGTAATGATTTTGTTAACTCAAAAATTTATACATAGTACACATACTCAAAAATAGTTGCTAAAGCTGTTGGCTCATTTATCGCATTGTGACACTAGTCATTTGATTCCATCCATGAAGAGGCTAGTACACTGCTGTCACACCCAGTCACACACTTTGTCAGTCACACACTATGTCATCTATTGTGAGTTGATGTCTGCGAATAACTTGTTTTAGAGGTCCAAACACATGAAAGTCACATGGTGAAAAATCACAACTGTATGGAGGATATTCCAGCATTTCCCACCAAAACTGCTGCAGTGTTGTGTTCACTGCATTGGCCATGTGTGGGCACGCATTATCATGCAGGATGATGATACCATTGGACAACATGCCTTGGCGTTTTGGCTGTTCCAGGAATTCAACAAGCAGTGGGACCTTGTGGTCAAAAAAGGAGGACATTATGACCTTACCGGAACTGGTGTTCATGACCTTTGATTTCTTTGGAGGTGGTGAAGTTGAATGTTCCCACTGCTTGCTCTGGTTCAAAATGGTGACACCATGTTCCATCACCTGTGACAATACATGACAGAAAGCCATATTCCTCCTCATGATAACATTGCAGATGACTCAAAGACAGCACCATTCGAGTATTGTGCTGTTCAGCAGTCAGTTGGGGTGGAAACCACTGCACACAGAGTTTTCAAAAGTTCAAGTGTTGATGCATTATGATGTGGGCAGTGCCAACACTAATACACAGTAACCAATGGATCTTGCCCACTGTGATTCTGAAGTTTTCCAAGACTAAAGCATTCACTTCCACAACCATTCCAGTGTGATGACACGATGAGCCAGTTCAGGATGAGCATCATCTTCCAGTGACTTGTTCTGCTCAAGGAATCATTTGTGCCATTCTGCAACACTTCAGTGCCTCAGACTCTACTCACCATACACAGCATCCACCCATTGATACATTTCACAGCCTCCAACTCCCTCCACCACCAAAAATCAAATCATTCCTCGTTGTTCCTGCTCACTTGCCTGCATACTCGGTAGTGGATGATAACTTGCATGACCACATTCTCTTTGACGTGAAACCACACTGGCGCTATGCAACATCAAACACTGTGCAAGCATTAGTGTCTCTACCAATACGTGGTGCCACGATACCCACAGTTACGTGGTGTCACCTTCTGTGTAAGGCAAAGGTAGATGCCCTGACCAGGTTTCATTTGAATGAACCTCATAGAACAGAATATGCTAGTGCTGGTGAAACAGGCTTGAAGTGTTTACCAAAGGCCTCCTACTTGAAATAGCTAGGTAAAGGTACCTCTTTTGCTACCCATATCCTTACTGTCATGTATTATTTTCTTGTTAAGAATATGGTAAAATTTGTGTTTTTTTCCTTCCTTTCCCAAATTGTGTTTTATGTATCTTGTGTTCTTTTATGTTTCATCTCTCTTTTTTAACTAACGATTTAATTCTATAAAAAACAAGAAACGTGTCTAGTTTGTAGTAGCAAATGACCCACTATAGTTACAAAGGTGGTTGGTCACTCTGTAGTATTAATTAATACACAATAAATATATTTCTGTGCTTGCTCAGTTCTTACATGGTGCAGTCATCCAGTAAAGTACAATCATGATGCATACATGTGGGAGAATTTCAGTAGTGACATATTCAATGTGATACCTGGAATTAGAAGTGTTACTTTAGAGTCCCTTGGTAGGCGAAAAGCAAATACAAAAAAAGGTAATTTTGCATTAGCCAAAAAAGTGTGATTATTAATTACTGAGTATTAGAAAAGACAAATATCACATTTCCTCAGTGTAATCTGCTGTGCAAAATCATTATCCCACAGTGCATCAGTCACTGAGCAGCAGACATCACCAGAAAAGCACTGATTGCATGTTGTGAGTGGAGTGCATTAGCAGCCAGCAGAAGACAGAACAGAGAGTTACAGTAGTCCGCACAGAACAACATGTAATGTAACTCATCACTTACCCATCATCAACAGAGAGGAGGTAAGGTCGAGCAGCTAGCAATCAGAGTCGTGAAATTCATCAAATGAGGTGAGTTACATGCAGCAGCTATGTTGATCAGCATGCTGTATCAGTGCATCACTGTGAGGTGCTGCAAGAGAAAGTTAAAGTCATTGTAAACTGTTTTGTTTGCTAGGAAGTGTCTTAGCAATGAGTAGAAAAATGGTTGAGCAAGCATACAAGGATAGGTTTCCACCTCCTGATGAGACAGTACTTGGTAATAGTGCAGCGGGCACTCCAAGCAATGGAATGGAGAGTGTGTATGTAGTTGACCCAGTATATAGACTAGGGAGGGAATAATTGAGGAGTGGAGAATAGGTGATTCAGGCAATTATTATACTGAAAGTAGTAGGATCATGGTAGAGTAAGAACAATATAAGCATTCTGAACAAGTACTTGCTGGCGATGGAAATAACCAGCATATGTCATTTTTGAGCGCACTGAGTGCTCAATTAATTGCTGTAAATAGTAGTAATGCAAATGTATAATCAAAAATAAAATCTTTACATTTAATTTAAATGTAGAACCTGTAAGTTCAAATGTAGAGTGACTAGTAGAATCTTAAAGAAGCAATATGAAAAAGTAAAGAGTAAGCTTTCTGGTGAATTGACTAAATTAAGAGTCAAATTAGTTAAATGTTTTGTTGAGCACTCTAAACAAATTGAAAGAGAATGTGAGTCATAATTGTTGCAAATGCGTAAAGAATTAAGGGGGGAGAGAAAATTGGTTTCTGATGAATGCAAACAGTTGTTTAGAGATTCCACATCAGTAGTGCTGAAAGATTTTAAAACTCATAAAAAGGAATGTGATGACTTTCAGCAAATGACTGTAACTGAAAAAGTTGCCCATGAGCAAGCTGTTGAGGATAAATTAGTAACTTTCAGTAACGAAGTGTTGACAGAAGATGCAGAAATCATTAATGAAGCAATGTAGATAAACTAATCATGAGCTTGGCATACAGAAATGGTTTCAGGCCACACAGGTTGCTCCTAATAAAATAGCAGACCCACAAATCTCAGATCTTGACCAGTAAGTTGACTCATATAATTTTGCATAGTTCAGCTTCTTGATCAGAAGATATGGCCTTAATTAGGTGTAGAAAATTTGATTACTTTATTGCTAAGGGAGAAGTACATCCAAAATTATTCATTCAAAATTTGACAGTGTTTTACCTACACCCTGAAAGATAAAAGAGCAAATATTTTTTATTGTTGCATACTTCCAAAAAGATGCCATTACATGAGTGAATAATTTCACA